>NC_077232.1:25154987-25489116 GCF_027887165.1 Monodelphis domestica | reverse complement strand
CTCCTACTAGTTAAGTATGGAGATCTGCTCATTTTTAGATCTAATCACCAAAAGTGTAAAACATCCCACTTAATGATTAAGTTGGAGGTCTGTGACCCATGTGTGTGATAATAGATGACAAATTGGAACCAACTGACTGCCTTCTGGGCAGTCCTAGAGTAGAGTATCAACTGTGATTGGTAGACACAAAATTAGGGGAAGGCACAAGAAGTGACACAAGAGAAAATGTCATTATAAGAGAGAGTGCTACACAGATTTTGGGAATTCTTGTAGTGGAGTTCAAGTTGGAAGTCCACTTCTACTGGAATTCAATTCTTCAGGTTTTTGTGTTGGGGATGGTGAGATGGGCAGAAGGATTTGGACTGACATGTGGTGAGTGAAAAAGCTGACTCTTAACTGCTGGTTTTTTCTCTGAAGAAACTGGCCTCAGGAAAGACCTAATTTACCTGAGAAACTGGCCTGGTTCATTGACTTTGTTGAGACTTGGTTGAAACTAATTCTCCTTGCCTGGAGGGGCAGGGAGTAAATTACTTAGTTCTCAGGCTAGATATCTTATCTTATTTCTCTCTCTGATTTCTTCCTTCACCCTTTCTACATTTTGAAAATAGATTGTAAAGAAAAATCTCTTTGGAATTAAATTCCTGAAGACTATACTCTTAAATAGTCAAGTTCAACCCTTTAAAAATAACCCTCTTTTCCCCCTTACACCCCTAAATGTTCATGTTAAATGGATTGTTGAAAAATGGAGATAAAAGAGTTGTTGCTTATCGCTTATAGGACTTTTTCAACTATTTAAATGACAAATCTCTTTTTTGTCATATACTGGAGACTCGGATAGGGAACAGGGAGAAATTGAGAAGCCTATAAAATCATATGTCTAAGTAAATCAAAAGAATGAATATTCATTCAATGATTCTCTGGACCAAGAATTGTGTTAAGTGTTAGAATAGAAATATTATCTGCACAGTACCTGATTGAAGAAGACCATTTTTATTTGGATTGAAATCAACAAATATATTTTAATAGAAAACAGAAAATGATGACATATTTTTTTCAGAAGAAAAATAAATTCTAAAATTTGGAGGAGAAATGATCTTAGAATATTTTGTGAAAGAAGTGTTTAGCCTCTACTTTGAAGAAAACTTTTTATTTCCCCATGAGATAAACATAAAGAAGGGATGTATTTCCAACATAGCAAACCTCATGAGAAAAGGAATGAAGCATAGAGATGAAAGTCAGGTACAATAAATAACAAGGACAACATTTTGAAAATTAAATGTCAAATACATATGGGAAATATAATGAAGTTGGCTACAAATATCAGAGAATATTTTTGTTATTATTATTGTTGTTGCTTTTGTTGTTGTGTTGTACTATATTTATCTTTATCAGTAACACGGAGTCTTTGAAGATTTTTGAGTAGAAGAAGGACAATAAGATGAAGGAGAAGGAAGAAAAGAGGAGGAAAAAGGAGAAGGAGGAAGAGGTGATAATGATAGAAGCAAAGAATAAAGGGAAATAGAAGAAGAGAAGAAAGAAAAAGAACAGAAGGAGGAGGGGGAAGAAAAAGGAAAAAAAATAAGAAAATCTTTATGGGTAATGTAAACCTTAAAATTTCTTAGACTTATGAATGTTGGAAATTTCACCATTGGGAAATTTCATACTTGGAAAAAATTTCCTACTGATAGTAAGAACTCTATTGGAATGTGAAAACCCTTGGCATGGGAGGGTCCTTCTCCTCCCTACCTAAGACTACTTTAGGACAGAAACTTTTTGATAAACAATGGAAAGGGCTTTGACCTATGCTTAAGCATAGAACAGGAAGTTCTTTGAGTCATGATTGATTTTAGAATTGATACAATAGAGATACTTGGAATGACAGAACCTGGTCTTGGAACTTCCAATCTCCACCCTACTCAGAGTAACAGGATTTAGGAAGGGCTGCAGCAAGGATCAAGATTTAATTATTTGAGAATATGACCTTCAACAGACATGTGCAAAGGGGCAGACCTCTGGGAGGTCCTGGGTTAAGCTAGAGCCCCCATTGGCACAGGGAAGACATGGGCAGTGATTGGTAGATGTGAGAACTGAGGGGAGGGATCTTAGATGGTTTCCTTAATGATAGCGGGGTCTGAGGACTGGAGGAGGTTTTGCTCTGAGGAAGTTGCTTGGAGAGGAGGGCTTGCTCTGAAGGAGGCTGGAGGTGGAGGCCCCTGAGACTGTTTCTCCATTTTGGTCACGTGAGTGATAGGGACTGATCTCTTTTCTTTTTTCTTTGCCTCAGCTATCTAAGGGCTTGGGCCTTTTGGCCCAGCCTAAACAGAGGGGGATTCAAGCCCTATTCCTTCTCTCTCTCTCTCTCTCTCTCTCTCTCTCTCTCTCTCTCTCTCACTCTCTCTCTCTCTCTCTCTCTCTCGGTCTCTCTCTCTCTCTCTCTCTCGTCTCTCTCTCTCTCTCTCTCTCTCTCTCTCTCTCTCTCTCTCTCTCTCTCTCTCTCTAATACCTTTCTTCCTCCTGTTAGTAATTAAAAAACTCCATAAAAGGTTGACTGCTGACTTGAGTTTTCATTTAGGATTACATAGCTGAATTCCTTGGCAACCTTAAATTAATATATATCAGTCTTTTAAAGTGATTTCCTTGTCACAGTAAGAAGAGTGATTTTGGAATTAATTAACTCGTTAAAAACTGCCTCTGATTTATAAATCCTCTATGATCTTAGATAATTCATTTAACCTACCTGGTCTTTATTCATTTGTAAATCAAAAGGGATTTTGATATATCCTCTGAATTGTTTAAAATCTAAATCCATGGTCCTCCCATGAGTAGACTGATCACATTTTTCATTATTAGTCATTTGGTTTCTTGTATAGATTTGGTTTATGAGGAAAGTACTCACTTCTACATACTATAAATTAATACTATAGAAAGTCCAAGATGTTGGAGTAGCATGTAAATCTGGGTCTGCTCTAAGAATTCTCTCAAACAATCCTTAAATAATGCCTCAAAACAAATACTGGTGTGCAGAAGCAACAAGGGAACAGAGTGAAATAATTCTGTTGTAGAAAATAACTTTAAAGGTAGGCAGAGAAAGGAAAGATCTATTTCAATGAGGTGAGAGGGGAGTCCACCCAGAAGCAAAGTTATGAACCAAAAAGTATGAGCCCCCTATCCCCCCCCACCTGCTCCAGATTCTGAACCTGAGCCTAAGCCAAATCTTCCTTACAACAAGATCCTCCTTATGCTAACAGCAGGTCACATGACATCTACCCTTTTAAGTTCTAAGACTTAAAATGTGCAATGAGGCTCTAAGACCTAGGGCAAGGCATTCCTCAGAAGCTAATCCTTTCAAACATAAGGAGAGGCCCAGAGCCACTTCCCAAACATGCAGTGAGTTTCCAAACTCCATTGAATGTCAGTCCGCAGTGTATTAGCCTGGTGTAAGCACAGAATGAGGTCCTGAGCATGAGCTCTACCCAAAGCTATGGTGAAAACCTGCACCCCAGTGCAATCCCAGTGCAAGGCAGTGCATGATATTCTTGAATAAGAGAGTAAAATAGAAATGGAAAAAATCCTCCAATTACCTCCTGAAATAAATGACAACTCCCAGGAATATTATATTCCAGTTCATGATCTCCCAGATCATGGAGAAAACACTGTAAGTAGCCAGAAATAAACAATTCAAATATCATGGAGCCAGAGCCAGGATTAGAGAGGACTTAGAAGCCTCTATTTTAAAGGAGTGAAGTTTTGGTATATGATATTCCAGAAGGCAAAGAAATTAGGTTTACAAATAAGAATTACTTACTCATCAAAATCAAGTAATTTTTTTCAGGAAAAAATGGTCATTTAATAAACTAGAAGATCTCCAAGCAATCCTGATGAAAAAGAACAGACCTAAACAGAACATTTGATGTTCAAAAACAAGACTCAAGCTAAGCATTAAAAAGTAAATCAGAAAGATCAAAGTTAAGACATTTGGTAAGGCCAAACTTTAAATTCCTACATGGAAAGATGATATTTTCATTTCTTAAAATTTTTTGACATCAGAGCAGTAAGAAGGAGTATACATCTACAGAATGTAGGGAGGAAGCTCTTTAGGACTGCATGCAAAACATACTGGATGAAAAAGAACATACTTAGAAGGGAATAGAAATATGAAATTGTTAATTTATGCTACCTAAAGATGCATGAAAAAATATTACAATGGAGGCTAGGATGAGCATGGTGACAGATAATGCATAAACTACCCTCATTGGAATTTGACTCAAAGAAGGAATAACAACTAAACTTATTGTGGTATATAATCTTATCTTACTCTATAGAAAAGTAAGAGGGGAATACAGCAAGAGAAGATAATGTAATAATGAAATTAATATTTCTTTCTAAATATATATTTTATAAAGTTTATTAGAAGGGTAGACAAACATTCCTATAAGTAACCTGACCACATGATGCCTTACCTGCCAGGCTCTTCCTCATTCCTTCTCATCTGCCTGCTCTGCATCTTCTTGGTTCCCCCTTTCAATTCTCCTGAAGTGCTCTAGTGGTTCCCCCAAGTCTGCCCCAAACCTTATTTTATTGACATACAGAATGTGCACCTATGCAACCCTGGCACAACTTTGGTATGTCAGGAATATTTGATAGACAGGTAAAGTTACTCAGGAGGGGGAGGAGATGAGCTTCCTTGACACAATCCCGCCTGTGATCCTTGAGAGACCATTCTCCCCAATGGATCATTTAAATATAACTATCTTATAACTCTAAATACCTTCTAACTAAAAGTACATACAATATTGCATTTTTTAAGAGGGAGTTATAATAGTTAGAGATGGGAGTAAAATACAAAAACTGATTGATAGATGTATTGACATTGATGAAATGCCAATTATGGGGCAATCCCCTTTTGCATAAAATTTACAATCGGAATAAGTATCTTCAATCCCTGTCAATTCAGTTCTTTATATCCCAAAGTTCATTCTGGATCTTTTGATGCAATGTGTAGCTTCTTCAGGCATCTTTACAGCACCTTCTCCAAGAGGATCCACTTTCTTGATTTTGGGGTGTTGGCAAGTTTCTTTTTCTGAAATTTCTCCAAAAACTTTTAAATCTTGAATTTTAGAATAATTACACAATCCCCCTGAGGAGGGTGTTGACCAAAACCAGAATCACACCGGGATGCATGACTGAGTTATGAGGTATATGAAACAATTGTCGAAAAACAAAGCAAAAACAAACCACCCAAAAAATCCCCCCATAAAAAGAGTAAAAAAGGAAATTCTGTATAAAAATAAAATAAAAATTATGTGTATAATATTCTGAGTAAAAAAAATAAAAATAATTAAACCTGTAACAGGTTCTTGAATCACAGGCAAGGCTCTATTAAAGGGATTTATGTCTCACAAGCCTGTAGGACAATAGCAGCAATATAGCACCTAGCCCATTTGCAGCCAGAGTTACAGAAAACTGCCAAACTATAAAAGAGAAAAGACTAAGTTTCAGCAGAAAATGGGAAAATTCATTCCCTGGTCTGATTTTACCATCACTGTCAGAGATAAGGGGAGCTGGAATGATAGGCAAACTGAGGTACTTGAGTCAGAATATTGCACATGGAGTGTGGTACAAGGAATCCTGCACCTTAGCATATGTCAAGTGACACAACCTCTATTCACACACTAGTTTCAAATCCTTTTGAATTGGCATAGAAGTTCAACAATACTCCCTGGATTGGATTTGGTCTGTTTTGATCTTGTGCTACTTGGCACTATATATTGGCTCTTTTGTTCCCTTCTCCTGGAGTCAGACATAATCATTTAACAAAGTCTCCTAATATTTATCAATAAATGGCAGGTTTCCATGATCGAAAGTTTTGGGGGATGCATATTACTAGGGCTAATACATACCATAAACTTATGTTGTAAACTTCATCCTTCAAGTAAAACAAAAAAACAAAAAACCATCAATATTACTTCCATGTACTTCAAGCATCACCAATGTTAGGAAAAAAGAAAGGAAAAAATGAAATATCCTATTACAAACATAAAGAGAAAAAAATAATTTAAAAAGCTTTAATTTTATAGTCCACATTTTATGTTTTAGCCAAGCAGAGGCACAACAGAAAAGGTGTTCACTCAAAAAATGAAATTTATATCACTCTTAACTTGGCCAGGATCCAGAGTGTGAGTGTACATAATTTTTTTCACCAGGTAAAAACCTTTTAAAAACAGTAGTAAAGCAACTAATACAGATTCTAAAAAATACCAAAATCCCCCAAAATATGAGCCCATTTAAGGATAACTGCAAACAACCCCATTCCTTGCAGCCATGAGAGGTTCCACCACCCCTCATTAGGATTCACATGAGTCTCTATAGCTACTTGCTGTGTGTCATTAAAAAGCTTCTGAAGTTCACAGATATTTGTCACAAGTTATCCCGACCTATTTATATAAGAACAACAAGACTGATTAGTAAATGCACAAGCACCTCCCAATGTGGCAGTGAGCATATCAAGGGCTACTTGATTTTGTAAGACTGGTTTTGCTAAGGAGTCATTCTACTCCTGCAGATAAGAGATGACTTTAGTGGTTTGAGAGATGGCTTGAGCTGTGTCTTGAGGCAATCTTTCAACCTCAGCTGAGGTTCATAACAGAGTCTATCACTGTCATCATTCCAAAATTTTGTGCGAGAGAAAACCCGGAAAAAACCTCTGTAGAGTTGATGAAGAGTTACAAATACAAGAAATCCATGTCAAAGCTACTAGGCTTCACAGGAAAAATCATTCTCACCTACTGGATGAGCTTATAACATATCACAAGTTAACTAAGCCATTTGGGAACCCCCTTCCTTCTTGGTATGAGACTGTAACAGGGTAAAAGAACTGTCTCCAATATGTCCCACCCATTTTCACATGGAGCTGAGGACTAAAAAAACACAAAAAGTCACTTCAGTTATGTCATTCATTACAATTACAATAAATGAAGAGATGGGAAAATACAACAATGCCAATGAACCTTACTTCAACTACAAATAGATTCTTACCTCTTGTTACAAACAACTCAAGAGCTGCTTTGCAGTCTACATTTTCCCAGACTATGACTCTGTCAAACAGCAGGGGTGATGGCTATCCACAAACAAAGGTCCATGGAAAGAGAAATTAAAAATTAATTGTAAAATAAATAATTCACTTCTAAAGAAGGGGTGGATGAAAGACCAAATTACAGAAATTACTAATAGTTTCATTAAAAAGAATGACAGTGAGAAGATAACATATCAGAATCCATGGGATAAAGCAAAATAATTACTTATTGAAAAATTTAAATAAGGCATCAATAAAATAGAGAACAAGATTAATTAATTGGATATGAAACTAAAAAAAAATCTAGTAAAAGGATGATTTAAACTTTCCCAATTAAAGATAAAATTGGAAATCCTAAAAACCAAAGAAACCTAAAAAATTAAAGTATGAGAACTATTCAATTGACAATTAAGGCTGGGAATTGGTTTTATGGGGGAAATTGATAGAGTATTGATTAATTTCTGTCTTAAGAAAGGAAAGAAGAAAATCAAATTATCAGTATCAAAAGTGAGAAGTGTAAATTCACCGCAAAAGAAGAGGAAATTAAAGTAATCATTAGGAAATATTTTGCCCAATAATATGGCAATAAATTTGACAATCTGGGAGAAATGGATCAATATTTATGAAAATAAATTGCCCAAAAAATAATGGATATTGTGATATGGAAATCACTTTAAAAGACTGATATATATTAATTTAAGGTCGCCAAGGAATTCAGTTATGTAATTCCTAAATGAAAACTCAAGTCAGCAGTCAACCTTTTATGGAGTTTTTAATTACTAACAGGAGGAAGAAAGGTATTAGAGAGAGAGAGAGAGAGGGAGAGAGAGAGAGAGACAGACAGAAAGGGGAGAGAAGGGAATAGGGCTTAAATACCCCACTCTGCTTAGGCTAGGCCAAAGGCCCAAGGCCTTGGATAGCCGAGACAAAGAAAAGAGATCAGTACCTATCACTCACATGACCAAAATGGAGGAACAGTCTAAGCGCCTCTACTCCCAGCATCATGCTTCCACCACCACACTCTCCACACTGGAAGCCCCAGCCTCCTCAGCTCTCCTCTACCTCACTTCCTGTGTCTCACCTGTGCCAATGGTGGCTCTAGCTTCACCCAGGACCTCCCAGAGGTCTGTCCCGTTTGCACGTGTCTGTTGAAGGCCACATTCTCAAATAATTAAATCTTGAGGTTTGATGCAGCCCTTCCTAAATCCTGTTACCTTGAGTAGGGTGGAGATTGTAGTTTCCAAGACCTGATTCTGTCATTCCAAGTATCTCTATTGTTATTGATCAGGAAATAGCCAAATCTCATCCTCTAAAGAATGGTTTGAACAGGGTTGAGTAGTTTTGAAATTCACAATATAGAATACCTAATTTCATCTTAGAAAAAGAGATTGAAGAAAGCATGAATGAACTCCCTAAGAAAAAATGTCCAGAACCAGTTAGATTCACAAGTAAAGTCTATCAAACATTTCAAGAATAATTAATACCAGTACTATATGAAGTATTTGGGAAAACTGTCAGAGAAGGAATCCTATAAAATAATTTTCAGAAACAAATATGGTGCTGACATCTAAAGCAGAAAGACCAAAAACAGAGAAAGAAAATTACAGATCAATTTTTTTAATGAAAACTCATGCAAAAAATTTAAATAAATTATTATCAAAGAGATTACAAAAATATATCCTAAGAATCATCCACTATGACCGGGTGAAATTTATATCAGGAATTCAAGATTATTTTACTATTTGAAAAAACTATCACCATAATTGAGCATATCAATAACCAAACTAACAGAAATCACCTGATTATCTCAAGAGATGCAGAAAAAGTCTTGGATGAAATACATTTTTCCTATTATTTTAAACTAGAAAGCATAGGCATAAAAGCACCTTTTCTTAAAATGATAAGTAGCATTTATCTAAAAAACATCAGCAATATCTTCTACAATACAGTTAAGATGGAAGACTTTCCAAAAAAGACCAGAGGTGAAACAAAAATGCCTGCTATCACTACAATTATTGGGAATTTTTTTTTACTAGAAATGCTAGCTTCTTCAGTAAAAAAAGAAAAATAAATTGAAAGAGTTATGTATTTAATGAGGAAACTACGCTATTACTCTTTTAGATTAAATGATGGTATACTTAGAAAATTCAACTAAAAACTAATTGAAATATTAACTTTAGCAAAGTTATAGGATACTGTCATGATTAAAATTCTCTGGAATTTTATATTATTTCCTAATAATTTATTAGTAAAAGTTACAGAGAGTATCACATGATCACTTAACCATGCATAATTAATCTGAGTTTGCCACAGTCATCATCAAAAGCAGTCATGCCATCAAGAATCTTGAGATGCAGAACACCAAAAGTCCTCAAAGCCCTCAAAGCCCCTTCTTTGATACATAGGTCAAGAAAGAAACTAACAGAAAAAGAAGACTTATTTAAATATGTATGATTCAGGAAATCAAATTCCCAATTTAAACTCTATAATTTCAATTCATGAATTCTCTGGTATTTAGTACCATCTTTCATCTTCAGCTTTATGAAATTAGGTCTTAACATTTCATTGATCAGAACACCAAAGTGTTTCAAAGTTGTTTTTTTTTTCCTGTACAATGTAGTCATTTTACAATTTTATGCTTTTTTTCTTTATGTTCACTTCACTCTACATCAATTAAGAGAAGTTATTCCAGTTTCTTTTAAACTGTCCATAACAATATTTCTTGTGGCACTTTAATAACCCAGTTACATGGATATACCATAAGTTGTTAGTCTTCCTCAATGGGAGGGTATAATGTTTCCTTTTTTTTCCTCTTTAGATTTTCTCCTTTTTCCCTACTACAAAAAGAGCTGCCATAATCTCTACTAGGAAAGTTTATTTTTCATATACTACATCAATTCCTATATAGTATGAAGAATTGCTATATGTTCTTGTGTCTGGGATTGGGATCAGAGAGAAAATTGAGTCTGCTACTTTTTATATTTTCTTTGTCCTGAGGAATCCTAAAGAATGTCTTCCTCTTTTCACATAATTTGGCTCAAAAACCAAGGTTTTTG
The DNA here is from genome assembly GCF_027887165.1 of Monodelphis domestica. Classification (NCBI taxonomy): domain Eukaryota; kingdom Metazoa; phylum Chordata; class Mammalia; order Didelphimorphia; family Didelphidae; genus Monodelphis; species Monodelphis domestica. The sequence goes on along the minus strand of NC_077232.1, from coordinate 25,478,988 downwards.
TTGTTGTTTTGTTAGTTAGTTTTTTTTTTCCCATGCAGGTGACTGTCCACTTGGAAGTTGATGGAAAATCTGAGAGTCTGATGGACTACTTAATTAGCTATCACCAATTAAAGCTATCTTGGGATGTTAAAGGGAGGGACTAAATAATGGTCTCCTAAAAATCTATTTTATCAGGTTGCTTGACCCAGCACAGACCATCCCTTCCTTATGGGTTATGAGAGACAACTGTGGAGACCTATACCACTTCATTTTTTATGTTTAGCCAAACCAATAAACCAGATAAAATCAGTGAATTCATATTCTTACCTCAAATCAGTCTCTCAAGATAATTTTAACTGTAACAAAACTATCTCTTTATGAACTATAATTTGCTTCAAAGTTAGCCAATTCCTATGCACTATTTTAAAAAGTTTTATATATACTTACATGTTTATATGATAGCTCTTGCTATCGAATGTAACTTTTTAAACCCTTATCTTCTGTCTTGGAATCAATACTGTGTATTGGCTCGAAGGCAGAAGAGTGATTACGACTAGGCGATGGGGGTCAAGTGACTTGACCAGGGTCACACAGCTGGGAAATGTCTGAGACCAGATTTGAACCTAGGACATCCTATCCCTAGGCCTGACTCTCAATCCACTGAGCCACCCAGCTGCCCCTGTGATTTTTTTAAGGACAGGAAATGTTTCATTTTATTCATCTTTAATTTCCCAATGCCTAGCACATAAGTAATTTTAGATGGTTTTTGACAGATTTCTTAGATGCAGTAGATACTATAAGTCTTCTTGACTGTTTCACAGGTATATTGTGAAAAGGAATCTCTCAGTTGAGTTATAATGCTTGAACACACCAGAAGATGTCTGCATCTGCATCTCCTTAAAATAACTGGCATTTACCACTGGATTCAGCTTCTGTTTAATGATAAATAATGAGATGGAAAATAGGAATCAGACTATATTTGTGCTTTTGAATCTCATAAGGGCTTTTTACATGCAGAATGACATATTCGTTACATCTTAATCACATATCATCACTGTGATGAGTAATATATTCACTGTGATTACTATGTCTCTATCATATTGTGCTTTCTCCAATATACTCCTTTCTAGCCTTCTTGTCTTTGGTAGATGCTTGCTACCTATCATCGATAGCCACCCAAATTCTTGCTATTTTGCCCTATGAGGAAACCATCTCTTTAATGATTGAATGACCTAGAGTTTACTAGCACATTTCCCTGGGTCTTCTGAGATTGTCCTTAGAGTAATTACCTTTGTTAGGTATGTGACCATCTGCTAATCTTTGTGCTAAACAAAGATAATTAACTAATAGTTTTGCTGTCACATTTTTTAATTAGGTGGGCTTCCTATATAGAACTGGACATATTTTCTTCATGATCCTGCCCTCATCTGTGGGTCCAGTGTCCTTATGTGTCCAATAATTTTATCTTTGATATTATTCCATAGATTCAGCTTATCTGCTCACTCAGAGTGTCCTCATTGGTCAACTGATTGTCACCAACATAATCTTCATTTCAATGATTAATTTTGCTGTTTTAACATTCTCCTATTTCATGTTGGATTCTCTGGAAAATTGCAGCTTTGGATGTAGTTGCAAGGCTCTCTCTACTTGTAGTCCTCACATCACTTTAGTTATTTTATTGTTTATTTTGATGTACCTGTAACCAGCAACTGCATTCCTCATGGATAAAACTATAACTACATTTTATCCTCTCACAAATCCTTTGTTAAGTCCACTTATATGCAAAACAAGAAATGAGGAGACCAAAAATTCTGGTCAAGAAGTTAGGAAAAAGAAAATTGGTTTCAGATAAAATATGATAACAAATATCAAGAATTGTGCTTCTTTTAATCGATACTCTAGGAGGGTTTCAAGTTTTCCCTAGAAAAAATAAACAAATATATTGGAGATATGAGTCTTTTTCCAAAATACATGCTTCATAAACTTTACCATCACCTTCTATGATAAATTCTAGTACTTGTTTCCTGATACAAAAAATGGTACTTGAGTTTTGATAGCATTTAATTAATTAATAGCATAATAGCATAATAAAAAGAATTGGGTGAGGAAATGTTCCTAGATCAACTACAAGTTAATGGCCATTCATAGGCAGAAACCAACTTTTCCCCCTATTCTTTAAAAACATGGATAGATGAAAACACGTTTTGGGAAGACTGATGTATTGACAAATACTCATGAGTTTTGATAACCTAGTACTATCAAAATGTAAATTATTGTTATATAAATAAATACCTACAGATATATTTTATTTTTCTAACATTGTGAAATAAATCATGTTAACTAGATAATAAGCAATGTGAATGCAGCAACAATCTATTTTTGAGTTTTTGTTTAGCTACATATCTTTGCATATTTCAGTCATATACATATATGCAAAAATTATTGCATCTTTATGTTGGTTGATACTGAAGAAACTACTGGATGTTTGGTAATATATGTAATTTTATTTCTGATCAACTATCCCAGAATTTAGTTGAATTATGGATGCCAAAATGACCAATAAAAAAAGAGATGAAGAAAATTATTTGGGGCTACATTGCTCATAGTTGTTAATCTAGGGTTCTTAAAACATTTTATAGACCCAATTTGGCAGTCTTGTGATGCCTATGATTCCTTTCTCTGAGCAATATTTGATGCAAATATTAAAAAATTGAAGGAAATATTCAATTATATTTAGGGATTGGTAATAAAATTAAAATATTTATCTTTCAAGATTACCTTCCCCCTAGAAATCCACAAATCTTATTGGTAGGCCTGATGGATAACGGTTAAGAATATTGCTGAATTTCCTCTTTGAAAATTGATTTTGGGGGACAGCTAGGTGACTCAGTGGATTGAGAGCTAGGCCCAGAGATGAAAGTCTTAGGTTCAAATCTGACCTCAGACCCTTCCTAGCTATGTATAAGTCACTTAATCACCATTTCCTAGTCCTTACCACTATGCTGCCTTAGAACCAATAAACTGTATTGATTCCAATGTGGTAGGTAAGGGTTAAAAATTTATTTTAGAGTTTATTTTTTCTGACATCCTAATAGATTATGTTTTAAAACTATATCATTTAAATTATGTGTGTGGCTATGTGAATACTTTCATGGGGCCACTCATGAACATGATTGCTTCTTTCTACTTTTGTCATTGGAAACAACTGCTGGTTACCTGGAAAGAAGAATGCTGTTAGAATGGAGAGATTATTCTTGAGTAACCTTTTATTCACTACAAGAAACTATGTTTCTTTAGAGAAAAAATTATAAAAGGTGAAGACTACCAAAATATATTATTGATCTTACTAGGAAAAAATGTTCCTACTTGCAATGAGCTTAAGAGTATAAACAATGGTTCTTGAGTATTAATAGCATATGTCCAAATCTGTAATATTTTATAAAGAATTGGATGAGGAAATGTTCATAGATCAAATACAATGGCCATTCATAGGCAGAGACCAACTTTTCCCCCTATTATTTAGCATTAACGGTGTCAGTTCCCAGTTCTAAGGTATTTGAATGTTTTTTTTTTCTTTCATGGATCTCTTTAACCAGTCTAGGGGTTTATCAAGAAATACTGTTTTTTTTTTCCTTTTCTAGACTGTAACAAGGGAGGAAGAGAAATGGGTTGCAAGTAGTAAGAGAGAGGTTTGCAAGACCTGGTCCTATGCCAGGAACCAATGATGCTGGATTCTGGAACACAGAGAGGGGATAAAGAGTGAATACCAATAGCTATGGGGGTGGAGGGGTATGTACTGGTGGTGGTGGTGGTGGGGTTCTTGGACTTCCTGTCTTGGGAGCTGAGGAGGTTTTTGACTTCCTGTCCCCTGGAGCTGAATAGACTTACCTCTGTTGTTCCTGACTAAAGAAAACACTTCTTTGAAGATAAATTCACACTGTTCCTGTTTGCTGATAGTGTTCCTGTTCACTAAGAAGATTTGTGACCAGCTAGCCTGAGCTAAGCTACAGTGTTGGTGAGGCCTGAGTCCATATCTGGCCTGTGTAAATGCCACAACTATAAGCATAATTTTTAATGTTTTTACTTAAAATCTAAAATAAGTGGTTGCCATGGGAAATTCCCAAATATTAAAATACCCAAGTCAGCTGGGATTTTTGGAGATTTTAATTAATAAAGAAAGAAACAAGGAAGTAAGGGAAAGGAAGAGAGAGAGAGAGAGAGAGAGAGAGAGAGAGAGAGAGAGAGAGAGAGAGAGAGAGAGAGAGAGAGAGAGAGAGAGAAAGAGAGAGAATTAATTTAAAATGCTCTCGCTCAGGCTGAGCCAAGCAGTAGTTAAAGGCCTTGGCCAAAATGACCTCCCTAAGCCTAAGGGAGAGTGAGCCAGTCTTATTACTAACCACAAGACCCTCTCCAAGCAAGTTCCAGTTCTCTACTGAATCTCCTGAACTCCAATTAGGAATATCCCTCCACTCCGAATTGAATTGCTCTCCAAACTGAAATCAATTGTCCCTGAACTGTTCCTTTGCCTCCTTTTAAAGGGATTTTTCTCTTGTGTCACCTCCCCTAAATTTTCACATCTACCAATCACAGGAGATGCTTTTTACCAGGACTGCCTATTCTTAGTTTTCACTTTCTTTGATTTTTACCTTCTCTGTTTAGATTATATCTTCTGAGTACTTCACACCTCTTTGTTAAGGTTGCCTTTTGTAAGTTACTTGACTTTTTTGTGATTAATTTAACCTTTACAGGTACTTAGCACCTTTTTGTATTAGATCTAAATATAGACCTAGCTTAAGGTTCTAGCTTTGCTATAAGGTATGAGTTAGGGACTTTCATTGTTCAATCAGGAGTTTACAACTTTATCTTCCCCTAAAGTTCTGTCTGAGTAGGGTGGAGTAATTTCCAAGTTCACACCTGGCTCAGCTAGGGTGAATCCAACCATGCTGGGCTCATTCCTAAATATATCTGAAGACCTATTATATACTACACATCAATCTGGAAGGACAAAGTAGTGTCAGGTTTAGCTAGTCAGTCATTGGGAATCTAGACAGACAAATTATGGCCTAGGGAGCCTGAAGAAAAAGAAGGCACCTCCACAAGAAGGTTTTAGGAAGGTGGGAGGTTAGTGAGAAACCCTTAGATGTAGGGAAACTTAATTCCTTAATCCTCCCTTTTTAGTAACTTGGTTTCTAAGAAATTCTAAGAATGTTCCAGTTTCAATAATTTGTCTGGTAGACTGGAAAGTGCACTGGTCCCAGTGAGACAGGCTCACAGGGCTGTCTCACTGAGAGGTACTAAGGACTTCAGTAATAACCTTGGTATCTCAATAACACTATCAACATCATCCCTATTAGGTACAATATTTCAGGACAAATGAAAGAGCCTATCCTATCCTTATTTCAGTTCAGAAATTATGCTGCTATTGCATTAAAGTCAATATCTTTTCAATCACTCTGGATTTGAACTAGGCACATAGAAACAGTGCATCTCTAGTGGACACATATCTCCATTTTATTAAATGAAGTGACATGAACATGAAAGTGTAGAGTTAGGAATGAAAGGAAATAAAGGATCAGGAACATTTTTTGCCAAGCAGTTTTGGAAGGATGAATTGTTATTAAGTCTCCATCTTGAACATTTAGAACTGGATATAGAAGCAGTAAATAAAGGACCTCCTAACTATAAGGAAAGAGGGATGAGAGAGAAAAGAATCAAGAACTTACTGTTTGTATTGCTCCCCTGACTCTTTTAATCTCATTTTAAAATACTGTTGCTACTTACAATGTGGCAACTTCTACAAAGCCATCAAAATCTTGAGTTAAAGGTAGCCATGGAAGGGGATGCACCTAAGGGCAAAGTATACTTCTTAGACCCCCTATCCTGACCCCACATGGCCAGTGACTAGAGTAAGATGGAATGAACATGTTTTTCTTTTAAGCAGAATTTTCCTTAATACCAAACAAGCATCATAGATTCTATGGCCCCTTAGGTTTAGGGAGGTCAATGTGATCTAATGCAATTTGATACTTCTGGAATTCCAAATCTCTCTTGTAATTTTCCTTAACTTAGCAAGGGAAGAGCAAAAAAATATATAATGACAATTTTTCCTATGTTGCTCATAAGCTAGGGCAAAAAACCCAAATAGTTTCTCTAGACTAAGTGTACTGCAGTATCTTAGGAATACATTATGCCATATCTATTACATGACAGCACTGGTATCATCCATATTAGACTATTTATTGCCCCAAGGAATGGGGCGGAGAAGGAGGAGGAGAATCTGAATCACAAAATTTCAGAAAACAATTGTCAAAAATTGTTCATACATGTAATTAAAATATTAAAAAGGTAAGTGAAAAAGAATGCATGCCTGTATAATCACAATCTACGCATGTATACACATGCTTATAAAGCACTTATATCTAAGTTTGCATATATGTACATATGTGCATCTGTGTCTATATTGTGTGTACTATGTATGTGCAGACGCGATTATATTTATATATACACAGACAGAGAGTAACTTCTTTAATTGATAGGTTCATATATTTAGAGCTACAGAGGATATTAGTCCAATGTTTTCCTTTTGTATTTGAAGGAAATGAAATACAGAGAAATAAAGTGCTTTAGAAAAGGTAAAACCATTAACGTGATAGAGTTAGGATTTCAAGAAATGTCTATGTAGTTCCCTTTTCACTGTATGAACCATTCTGCTTCCTTTGTTCACTATCATGCAAAATATTCTGATCGAGGCACATTCAGACTCAGTAGAAGGAAACATTTTCTGAGAAACTAAGTGACTCAAAAGCAGATAATAGTACTTAAGGAATGAATTGGTTTCTTCTACTTCAAAAATAAATGTCTAGACAGCTATAAAGAGCTTATGCTATGATTCTATCAGCTGAGTCGAGAGCCCTGTTTGAGGGAAGTGTATGATTTTAGAGGTCTTTGAGCTAAAAATAACAATTTTTTTATCTTCATCAGTTGTAGTAATATAGAATTGCTTTAGTATACTCAATTTATTTTAGTATCTTTCTATTGTTCCTCAACCCTGTACTATATTGTAGATTATCTTCATGGAATGATGAGATCTGTGGTTAAAATGCCCTATGCCATTATCTCACTAGCATTAGGTACATAAGGAATTCTCATTACTCTAATAAAGTCTACTGGAGTTCCACCTTGTTGAAGATTTCGGCTCCTTCTGTGTCAACTGTACATGACTAATCTGGACTGCTCTTTTTGAGATTGATTTGACTGTTTGAATTGTTTCTCTTTATTAGTTTGTTTCCATCAATTTATGGATTTATTAAATTGCCTATTAATTCATTTTCTTGCTCATCTATTTATTCACACATTAATTCATGTTTATTTATCTATTCATCTATTTGTTTCTTTCTGCTATTTCTTTCCCGTGGAGTGGTATTTTGAATTGGAATTTTTTTTGTTAGCTCAAGGAGAATACAATTCACTTTCTTTTTCATCTGACCTTTGAATTCATCAGTGTTATAACTTTAAGAGAAGTAACTAACCAAGTAACTAAATGATGATAGTATAATAACTTCATTAATATTTAAAGTTATAAATGAACACAAGATAGGAATTGTGATATTGGAAGCATGGACTATTTATTTTTAAATACTTTGATTTTGTTTAACTCATTTCATGTTTTTCTGTATTGCTACATTTCAGATATTGTTTGTCTTTCCTAGTACTTTGGTGAGTATGGATTCCTGGGTCACATATATTTTCAAGTGAGTATATTATTTTGACATCTGAAACCTTCAGAGAAAATTCTCTCTTCTTCTTCTTACAGAAGTCAACATTAACATTTTTAGACTTCTAGATCAAAGTCTTATATCCCTTCTTCTGATAAAGAACCATTTTAGTCTATGGCAGTGATAGCAAACCTTTAAGAGTGTAAAGATTAAAATTTTGGAATATGGGGAGACTGAGGCAGGTAGAAATTAGTTTCTCTCTGCAAGGAGTATTATATTTTTAGAGGTTTATTAAGGATTAAGGATTAAAGAATATACAAGTAAGAAACATGTGCCTAGGCCAGAGGCCTAGACAAAATAACCTCACATCATGGAAGAGACGCCTCTGCTCCAAAATGGAAGTCCAAAAGAGCCCCAAAAACCTTTGCCACCAGCTTAAATCCTCCCTCGATCTTGGCCCAGAATTCCCATGAGATTACAAAGCATTTTGGAGAAGTGGAGCAAAGGCTTGTGGGGATTGTAGTCCTGTATTGGAGTCTATTTTTTACATTACCCCATTTGATCCTCTGGGAAGAAGTCCTTCCCCAAAGGATAATAAAAACATAATCAATTTAAAGATTACAATAATTTGAGGATAAGAGAAAAAAAAGAACAAAACCAATAGTTACTGGACGCATTGACAGAAAGCCAGTTAGGGGGCAGTCCCCTTTGGCATAAAAGTTTACATACAGATAAATGTTCAATAAACCATACCCAAAGTTCAATTTTGTGCAACTTGTGGTCTGGAGGCTTCTTCATGATGGCTTCTCCAACAGTTCAGTTCTGGATTCAGAGAGGTAGGAATGAATAAAATCATACACTTCCCTCAAACAGGGCTCTCTTGACTCAGCTGATAGAGGAAGAGCATCTTCTTTACCTAAAATTCTTCTCAAAAGGAATTTAAACTTTGCAATTTAAATAATGATATTTTTTACATTTTTACATTCCCCCCATTAAGAGGGTGATTGACAAATACAGGATCACTTAGGGATGCATGGCTGAGGTATGAGGCATATGAATCCATTGGCAAGAGATATTAAAAGACATCAGAAAAATCAAAATAAAAAAAGAAAAATTTCTGGATGAAAATATAGACTATCAAAGTCTTATGTGTAAAAATTCCAAATAAAAGAAAAATAAATCTATAACAGGTCCTTGAATCAGGGCCCAATCAAAATGATCTAAGCAATGTTGCATTTACCCATTCAATAGCCAGGACTACAGAAAGGTACCACACTATAAGAGACAGAAAAGAAAGGGACCAGATCATAGAAGCCAAGTAGGAGCCAAGTTTGGGGATACTTATCTGTGAGTATCTTCAGAGTGAGTTTGGACACAAAGAAAGCCTATGTCTAGCAATGATAAACACAGTAACCTTGAGTCTTCACACTAGGTTCAAGACCTTTGTATTGGCCTAGACATGCATCAATCCATCCTGGATTTGCCTTTCTTTGGCTCTGTGCAATGGCTCTCGTGTGTATATCTTGTCCTGGAATCAGACAGAACCATTAAGCAAAGTCCAATAATTTATTTAAATAATTAGTGGCATCATTTGTATAGTCACAAGCCTTTTAGGCATGCATTAGCAAATGTATCTTAAAGTTGTAGTACTGAAAAATCAAAACCTTAATGCTGGTGATATGTGCTTTAAATAAAAAAAGGAGAGAAAAAATAATAGAAAAACTGAAAAAGTATATTGCACATGCAAGAAAAATATAATAATAAAAGAGCTTTTAAAATTCAAAAATATAGCTTATAATCATTGACACTCTGTGTCAGCTAAGAAAATATAAAATGCAAGGCTTTCTCACCAAAAATGAGATCCATTTCCTCTTAATATCTGGCCATGATCACTGTGAGTAGAAGGCAAATGAATTGAACAAGGTTAACAATTTTTTCATCTTTAAAAATACAGTAGTACAAATATGTAGTTACCAAAATCCCCAAAATTCTCAATAGCCCAATTAATTACAATAGCAAACACACACACTTTCATATTTCACATAAGTTGCTGTATGACATTTTGAAAACCTATGAATTGATGGACATTTGTCACAATTTTTACAAACAGCAATCTTTCAACCTTGGTATTTAAACATCTTTTTTTTTAAACAAAGTAAAACTCATCTAGGGTTAAGAACATAATCAAGAAATCTAGATATTATTCTGGTGCAAGTAAAGTAGTGATCTGAAGAGTATAAATAAAGGGGTTCTCCTTTTTTTTTGGAGGCTTATAGGGATACAAATGCCCTGAGATTAACTGCCCAACTTCCATTCACATATGGGAAGGTTGGGGTTTATAAAATGCATTTCACTTCAGCTAATAGGCCTTACCTCGTGGTAGAGGCAGGCAAAAATAACCATATTGTTAAAAAAATTCCAAAAATCATATTTAAAAAACCCTTAAAATCAAATCATTTGACATAATTAGCACATTAAAATTTCCAAGGTTGTTAATACAATTATAACCAGTTCTGAAGTCCATCTATCCTCAGCAAAATAGAAAGGCTGTTTTTTCATATATGGACTTATTCACAATAATATTTGTTCAATAGTTATAGGGGAAAAACAACAGAATTTTTAAAACTAAGTACATTTAATATAAATTCACTCAAACTTCAGTTCAAGCAGAATAATATTGAATCCAATAATATATGAACTTAAAATCACAATGTTAAACCATAACAAAAAATGCAATAGAATACAGAGATTTTTATAAAACATTGGAGTCTGAAATGCCTTAGAATATAGTCTTTAGGACTTCCGGTTAAGATGGCGGCTTAGAGAAAGCTGAAGTTCAGATCTCCGGAAAACCCTTCCCGACCGATCTCAAACTAGAAGCTCCTAAGGCGCCGAAATTCAAAACGACCAACAGCACAGACCCTGGGAACCCTCCTCCTGGACCTGGACCCGGTTCAAAAGGTACGGCTCCCCTTAAAAGCCAGAACCCGAGATCCCTCGGACCTCAGGGGTAGGAGCGCAGAGTCCAAGGCTCCCGGAAGCGGCAGCCGCGCCGGGCTCAGAGAGCAGGGTCTGAGGAACAACAACCCTCAGGGTCTTCTACCCAAGTCCCAGTCCGGGTGAAAGTTACTGCCTGGGGCTTCCGCTGCAGAGAGCCGGTGGGTACGGGTGAAAGTTACTGCCTGGGGCCTCTGCTGCAGAGAGCTGGTCAAAACAACAGCAACCCTCAGGGCGGGCAAGACAGCCTCACGGGCTGGATCCTGCTATCCAAGTCTCAGTGAAAGTCTGTGCTCTCGGAGCTTGGGGAAGCGGCAGCCCATCCCCCCGCAGGCCGACAAAACAGCCTCAAGGCCAGGGATTCTGAAGGCAATTTCCGGAAATCGAGCCAGGGGGAGAGTGTGGCCTCGTGGTCCAACCCTTCCATTCCAGTTCCAGTGATGCATATTCAGTTTAACCCAGGGAACGCTCATAGAACCAACATCTGCCCAGGACTAAAGCCTCTGATCACCAGACAAAGACAAGAAAAGCCAATCCTCCACGTTCAGAGATGACAAACTCCACAGAAGCACAGAAGCCCCAAAATACCAAGAAAAATAAGAAGAAAGGGGCGACTCTGGACACATTCTATGGAGCCAAAATACAAAATACAGAGCAGATAGAAGAAGATATACAAGAAAATTCTCCAAAATCTTCCAAAGGAAATAGAAACTCTCCACAAACCCATGAAGAATTTGAATCAGAAAGGACCAAAAAGATGGAAGCCCTCTGGGAGGAAAAGTGGGAAATGATGCAAAAGAAATTCACGCATCTACAAAACCAGTTTGACCAAACTGTAAAAGAAAACCAGGCTTTAAAGCAAGAACTAATAAAGCAAAGCCAAAACACCAAGAAATTAGAAGAGAACATAAAATATCTCACCGACAAGGTGATAGATCTGGAAAACAGGGGGAGAAGAGAAAATTTAAGAATAATTGGACTCCCAGAAAAGCCAGAAATAAACACCAAACTGGACATGGTGATACAAGATATAATCAAAGAAAATTGCCCAGAGATTCTAGAACAAGGGGGCAATACAGCCACTGACAGAGCTCACAGAACACCTTCTACACTAAACCCCCAAAAGACAACTCCCAGGAATGTAATTGCTAAATTCCAAAGCTATCAAACAAAAGAAAAAATCCTACAGGAAGCCAGAAAAAGACAATTTAGATATAAAGGAATGCCAATCAGGGTCACACAAGACCTTGCAAGTTCTACGCTGAATGATCGTAAGGCATGGAACATGATCTTCAGAAAGGCAAGAGAGCTGGGTCTCCAACCAAGAATCAGCTACCCAGCAAAACTGACTATATACTTCCAAGGGAAAGTATGGGCATTCAACAAAATAGAAGACTTCCAACTTTTTGCAAAGAAAAGACCAGAGCTCTGTGGAAAGTTTGATACCGAAAATCAAAGAGCAAGGAATACCTGAAAAGGTAAATATTAAGGAAAGGGGAAAAATGTTATCTTCTTTTACTCAAACTCTCTTCTATAAGGACTACATTTATATCAACCTATGTATACTAATATGTGGGGAAAATGTAATGTATAAATAGGGGGTAAAGAAAGACCAAATAGAATAATGGTTCTCACACAAAGATTCACAGGGGAAGGGGAGGGGAAGAAAACTCCTATAAGAAGGAGAGGAAGAGAGGGGGGGGGGTTACTTAAACCTCAATCTCAGGGAAATCAACTCTGAGAGGGAAAAACATCCAGATCCATTGGGATCTTGAATTCTATCTTACCCAACAAGGGTAAGGAGAAGGGAAAACCAAGGGGGGGAGGGGGAGAGGGAGAACAAAAAGGGAGGGAAAGAGAGGGGGGAGGGGGAGGGAACAAAAAGGGAGGGACTAAAAAGGGAAACATCAAGGGAGGGGACAAGGGGGACTGATTCAAAGTAAATCACTGGACTAAAAGGTAGAGCCGAAGAAGAAAAGGTTAGAATTAGGGAAGGCAATCAAAATGCCAGGGAGTCCACAAATGACAATCATAACTTTGAACGTGAATGGGATGAACTCACCCATAAAACGTAGACGAATAGCTGAATGGATTAGAATCCAAAACCCTACCATATGTTGTCTTCAAGAAACACACATGAGGCGGGTTGACACCCACAAGGTCAGAATTAAAGGATGGAGTAAGACCTTCTGGGCCTCAACTGATAGAAAGAAGGCAGGAGTGGTAATCATGATATCTGATAAAGCCAATGCAAAAATAGACATGATCAAAAGGGATAGGGAAGGTAATTATATTTTGTTAAAAGGGACTCTAGACAATGAGGAAATATCATTAATCAACATGTATGCACCAAATAATATAGCACCCAAATTTCTAATGGAGAAACTAGGAGAATTGAAGGAAGAAATAGACAATAAAACCATACTAGTGGGAGACTTAAACCAACCATTATCAAATTTAGATAAATCAAATCAAAAAATAAATAAGAAAGAGGTAAAAGAAGTGAATGAAATCTTAGAAAAATTAGAATTAATAGACATATGGAGAAAAATAAATAGGGATAAAAAGGAATACACCTTCTACTCAGCACCACATGGCACATTCACAAAAATTGACCATACATTAGGTCACAGAAACATAGCACACAAATGCAAAAAAGCAGAAATAATGAATGCAGCCTTCTCAGAACACAAGGCAATAAAAATAATGATTAGTAATGGTACATGGAAAACCAAATCTAAAACCAATTGGAAATTAAACAATATGATACTCCAAAACCGTTTAGCTAAAGAAGAAATCATAGAACCAATTAATAATTTCATCAAGGAAAATGACAATGGCGAAACATCCTTTCAAACCTTTTGGGATGCAGCCAAAGCGGTAATCAGAGGCAAATTCATATCCCTGAAAGCTCATATTAACAAACAAGGGAGAGCAGAGATCAATCAATTGGAAATGCAAATGAAAAAACTCGAAAGCGATCAAATTAAAAACCCCCAGCAGGAAACCAAATTAGAAATCCTAAAAATTAAGGGAGAAATTAATAAAATCGAAAGTGATAGAACTATTGATTTAATAAATAAGACAAGAAGCTGGTACTTTGAAAAAACAAACAAAATAGACAAAGTACTGGTCAATCTAATTAAAAAAAGGAAGGAAGAAAAGCAAATTCACAGCATTAAAGATGAAAAGGGGGACTGCACCTCCAATGAGGAGGAAATTAAGGCAATCATTAGAAATTACTTTGCCCAATTATATGGCAATAAATACACCAATTTAGGAGAAATGGATGAATATATACAAAAATACAAACTGCCTAGACTAACAGAAGAGGAAATAGAATTCTTAAATAATCCCATATCAGAAATTGAAATCCATCAAGCCATCAAAGAACTTCCTAAGAAAAAATCCCCAGGGCCTGATGGATTCACCTGTGAATTCTATCAAACATTCAGAGAACAGTTAACCCCAATACTATACAAACTATTTGACATAATAAGCAAAGAGGGAGTTCTACCAAACTCCTTTTACGACACAAACATGGTACTGATTCCAAAACCAGGCAGGTCAAAAACAGAAAAAGAAAACTATAGACCAATCTCCCTAATGAATATAGATGCAAAAATTTTAAATAGGATACTAGCAAAAAGACTCCAGCAAGTGATCAGAAGGATCATTCACCATGATCAAGTAGGATTCATACCAGGGATGCAGGGCTGGTTCAACATTAGGAAAACCATCCACATAATTGACCACATCAACAAGCAAACTAGCAAGAACCACATGATTATCTCAATAGATGCAGAAAAAGCCTTTGATAAAATACAACACCCATTCCTATTAAAAACACTAGAAAGCATAGGAATAGAAGGGTCATTCCTAAAAATAATAAACAGTATATATCTAAAACCAACAGCTAATATCATCTGCAATGGGGATAAACTAGATGCATTCCCAATAAGATCAGGAGTGAAACAAGGATGCCCATTATCACCTCTACTATTTGACATTGTACTAGAAACACTAGCAGTAGCAATTAGAGAAGATAAAGAAATTGAAGGCATCAGAATAGGCAAGGAGGAGACCAAGTTATCACTCTTTGCGGATGACATGATGGTCTACTTAAAGAATCCTAGAGATTCAACCAAAAAGCTAATTGAAATAATCAACAACTTTAGCAAAGTTGCAGGATACAAAATAAACCCACATAAATCATCAGCTTTTCTATATATCTCCAACACAGCTCAGCAGCAAGAACTAGAAAGAGAAATCCCATTCAAAATCACCTTAGACAAAATAAAATACCTAGGAATCTATCTCCCAAGACAAACACAGGAACTATATGAACACAACTACAAAACACTTGCCACACAACTAAAACTAGACTTGAGCAATTGGAAAAACATTAACTGCTCATGGATAGGACGAGCCAATATAATAAAAATGACCATCCTACCCAAACTTATTTATCTATTTAGTGCCATACCCATTGAACTACCAAAATACTTCTTCACTGATTTAGAAAAAACCATAACAAAGTTCATTTGGAAGAACAAAAGATCAAGGATATCCAGGGAAATAATGAAAAAAAACACATATGATGGGGGCCTTGCAGTCCCAGACCTCAAACTATATTACAAAGCAGCAGTCATCAAAACAATTTGGTACTGGCTAAGAAACAGAAAGGAAGATCAGTGGAATAGACTGGGGGAAAACGACCTCAGCAAGACAGTATACGATAAACCCAAAGATCCCAGCTTTTGGGACAAAAATCCACTATTCGATAAAAACTGCTGGGAAAATTGGAAGACAGTGTGGGAGAGACTAGGAATAGATCAACACCTCACACCCTACACCAAGATAAATTCAAAATGGGTGAGTGACTTAAACATAAAGAAGGAAACCATAAGTAAATTGGGTAAGCACAGAATAGTATACATGTCAGACCTTTGGGAGGGGAAAGGCTTTAAAACCAAGCAAGATATAGAAAGAATCACAAAATGTAAAATAAATAATTTTGACTACATCAAACTAAAAAGCTTTTGTACAAACAAAACCAATATAACTAAAATCAGAAGGGAAACAACAAATTGGGAAAAAATCTTCATAGAAACCTCTGACAAAGGTTTAATTACTCATATTTATAATGAGCTAAATCAATTGTACAAAAAATCAAGCCATTCTCCAATTGATAAATGGGCAAGGGAAATGGATAGGCAGTTCTCAGATAAAGAAATCAAAACTATTAACAAGCACATGAAGAAGTGTTCTACATCTCTTATAATCAGAGAGATGCAAATCAAAACAACTCTGAGGTATCACCTCACACCTAGCAGATTGGCTAACATAACAGCAAAGGAAAGTAATGAATGCTGGAGGGGATGTGGCAAAGTAGGGACATTAATTCATTGCTGGTGGAGTTGTGAACTGATCCAACCACTCTGGAGGGCAATTTGGAACTATGCCCAAAGGGCGACAAAAGAATATCTACCCTTTGACCCAGCCATAGCACTGCTGGGTCTGTACCCCAAAGAGATAATGGACACAAAGACTTGTACAAAAATATTCATAGCTGCACTCTTTGTGGTGGCCCAAAACTGGAAAACGAGGGGATGCCCATCAATTGGGGAATGGCTGAACAAACTGTGGTATATGTTGGTGATGGAATACTATTGTGCTCAAAGGAATAATAAAGTGGAGAAGTTCCATGGAGACTGGAACAACCTCCAGGAAGTGATGCAGAGCGAGAGGAGCAGAACCAGGAGAACATTGTACACAGAGACTAATACACTGTGGTATAATCGAACGTAATGGACTTCTCCATTAGGGGCGGTGTAATGTCCCTGAACAACTTTCAGGGATCCAGGAGAAAAAAAAACACCATTCATAAGCAAAGGATAAACTATGGGAGTGGAAACACCGAGAAAAAGCAACTGCCTGAATACAGAGGTTGAGGGGACATGACAGAGGATAGACTTTAAATGAACACTCTAATGCAAATACTATCAACAAAGCAATGGGTTCAAATCAAGAAAACATCTAATGCCCAGTGGACTTACGCGTCGGCTATGGGGGGTGGGGGGGGAGGAAAAGAAAATGATCTATGTCTTTAACGAATAATGCTTGGAAATGATCAAATAAAATATATTTAAAAAAAAATATAGTCTTTAGTCTCTTCAAAGTTCCTTGGGTTCTTATCTATTTAAATGTCTATTGTCAGAAGGCAGAGTGGTAAGGGCTAAGCAATGGGGTCTAAGGGGTCTGCTCAGGGCCCCACAGCTGGGAAGTATCTGAGGCCAGATTTTAACCCAAGACTGCATGTCCTCAGGTCTGGCTCCCAGTTCATTGAGCCACCCATTTGCCCCTTCAAAGTTAAAGTTGAATCTTTGGGCTGAATCTGCTCCCTGACAGGCAGGTAAAATTAATTAAATTACCAGAAGAGTCAAAAGGTATCCTTTTAAACAGCCCAATTGCTATTAAGTTTCTGTTTGAAAAAATCTGTTTCTTCTCCTCTCCCTTTTCTCTCTCCCCTGCTCTGATCCCTCCTCCTGCCCCAGTCCACATGGAGCACAGGTTGCCCACGTGGAGCCAATACTCCCATTTTGTTACCAGCTGATAGAAATGAGTCCTGAACGATCTGCTCCAAGGAACTGGGTTTGTTGGGCAGGCAGGTCACTAGGTGATTGCAATCTTGGTTGAATCAGGTGGGCCAGGTGAGCGAGAGAAAGACTGCAGGGTGGGCAGGGCTGGGAGCCAGAGGGCAGACAAACAGGGCCGGGAGCTCAGGCACCAAGTGAGAGGCCAGGAGCAGAAGCAGGAGAAGCAGGCAGGCAGAACTTAGCAGCCAGGTGGGCAGCAAACTCAACAGGTCTGAGTTAGGGACTATAGCTTTGCGAGGGTAAAAAAAAATACCTTGGCCAGAGAGATGTGGCTCAAAAAAAATTTCTAGGTACTAGCTATTAAAGATTAACTAAATATCAGAAAAGAAATCAGAACATTGAGAGTTTTGTTTTTTTTTTTCCCATTAGGTCGCCAAACTGTAAAGATTAAAATTTAGGAATATGGGGAGACTGAGGCAGGTAGAAATTAGTTTCTCTCTGCAAGGAGTATTATATTTTTAGAGGTTTATTAAGGATTAAGGATTAAAGAATATACAAGTAAGAAACATGTGCCTAGGCCAGAGGCCTAGACAAAATAACCTCACATCATGGAAGAGACGCCTCTGCTCCAAAATGGAAGTCCAAAAGAGCCCCAAAAACCTTTGCCACCAGCTTAAATCCTTCCTTGATCTCGGCCCACCTCAGAATTCCCATGAGATTACAAAGCATTTTGGGGAAGTCGAGCAAAGGCTTGTGGGGATTGTAGTCCTGTATTTGAGTCTATTTTTTACAAGAGGCTGAGTGAGCAACTACAGCTCTCCCACCTAGAATGTGAGCTATCCCCTTACCCCAGACAGAGTAGGGAGGAAGTGCTTCCATTGGGCTGCTGGGAAGAGGGACAGGGGATATAAAAATGTACTCAGGTGTGGTGAAGAGATGGAGGAGAGCCATCACCTCTGGCACACATGCCATAGGTTCACCAACAGAAGCCTATGACATACCCTTCATACCCAAGATTTTCCTAGATTGAGTCAGTATTTTCTTAAAGTCATGGTTTATAAAGCCTATGGAAAAATGTATAATTTTGCTGACCAGATTATTTCTGTGGCAGAGCAACTGAACAGAACAGAAAATACAATAACAACAAATGATTCTCCCACCTCTGAAGAACATATGAGATATATTCTTCTGTAGTCTACTACCAAGAAGAAGGAAAAAAAATGTAGAATGTTCATAGACCTAGGCATGATTAGTACATGTGACCAAGGACCAAGAATATGGAGAACCCACATAAGACACACATGGCCAAACTCTTATGAATTTACAGAAATGTGCCACAAGCATGTAGAGTAAGTTTACACAGAAAGAGTGGTATCATATAAGACAAATGTTTAGAAATGAAATTCATAAGTCCAGACAACTCACTCTTCAAGTTACAGGGCTGTTTATTCATATTCTCTCTCCTTATCATTTCTATTCTCTGTTCTGTTTTTTTTCTACTAGACTTAATGGCAGCATATTCTCTCTTTTCGGCATCATTTAAATGCTCAATCAATAAATCCATATACAGACACTTTTTAAGAATGTAAGTGGTGGGAAAACATTTTGATGGAACTTGTAATATTTATTGGGAAAGGAAATGGAGGATTGGAAAACAGGGATAATGGGATGTTTGTATGGGGTATGGAAGAGTTTAAGGGAAAGGGAATATTGCTTGGTGAAGCAAAGGAGGGAGATGCCCTCTGCTGAGAGGAAGCAGCAGGGGTCCAATAAGGACTGTTTGTCCTGGAATGACTGAACTGAAGTTCAGCTCCCTCTATGGTCAGAAAAGATAGTCCATTTATCTGACTACAAATTCAAATAATATAAAGTTTAATATCCAGTTGGGATTGGAGTTTTTCCTCAGCTTCAGAGTTGAGGCCAGGCCCAGAGGCTGGCGGAGGGTTCTCCCACTCCCGTCTACACTATATCAGTCCAGTTTTGTATAATTCAGAATGAACAGTTCTAACCTTTAGAAGCCAGTGTCTTCGGGCTGAACCAAGAAGAGGCACACTATACCAGATTGGGCTGACAAGCTCCTTCCTCCTCCAACACCAGGAAACAAGTCCACCCGGTAGGAAGGAAGTGCTAGTCACAAGACCCAACTGCCACTCCCAGTTGGCCCTTTCCCCCACCAACTGTAAGTCTTATTTCCTTTCCACAAACTGGAGAGTTGAATGCTAACACTCTCATGGCCTCTACTGGGAATATTGAAGGCAAGAATATTTAGGTGTAAATCAAAGGTTCAATTTATGCTCAAGTAGATTGATGTAACTCAGCTGTGAGACATTTGTGGGGGAGATACTTTTAATGATCTGCTTTTCACCTTCTGAACAAAGTAGAAAGATAGATAACTAAATAGATGCATAAATACATAGGCAGATAATAGATATCTCTTTATCTATACATGCATGATTAATTGGAGATTTAAAACTATTATTAAAAGGGGATAGGGAAATATGTTTTTTGTAGAAGGTAGCATTTAATTGGGACCTGAAAACAAATCAGGGCTTCCAGGAGAAAAAGAGTAGACAGAGAATTCAAAGCATTAGGGGACGAGCAATGAAAAATCTTGGAATGAGGAGTTGGACTGTCTTTTATGAGGAAAGCAATTAGGAGTGTCACTGTATTACCTAGCACATGGAGGGGAATAATCATTAGGAAAATTGAAAAGATATGGGTGGGACCAGTTATAAATGGCTTTGAAAACCAAACAGAAGATTTTAAATTTGACCCTGGAAGTAACAGGGAGACACCAGAGATTATTAAATTGGGTGAGTGACATGGTTAGACCTGCAATTTAGGAAGTCAATTAGACATCTGAGTGGGAGATAGACTAGAGTGAAGAGAGATTTGAGTCACAACCTAATATGCAGATTATTTTAATAGTGCAAAATTCAGGGATGAGGTTCTGCACCAGGGTGATCAGTGTCAAAGGAAAGAAGTAGGAGACTTAGTACTCAGAACACGTTTTGATTAGGAGAATATCACTGGACATGGGAGGGGAGAGGAGAAACTTGGAAACAGCCATAATGGAGAGAAGAATAATGAGTTGAATAAGAAGGAATAGAAATTTGCCATAATAAGATAATTGTTAAGTTTATATCACATAAATTTGTAGCAGACGCAGGGAATATTAAGTTAATTTCTGCTAAGAATTTTCTCATAACCAACATTCTATTGTTTTATATTTTCTTCTTAGCTTTCTAAGTAAAACTTACAGTTACTTTGTGGATTCCTCTGTGCTGGTGAATTGATGTAAAGGATAAAAGAGCTCAACAAGTCTGTGATCTCAAAAGATTCTGAGGTGCAGCACATATAACATTCAGGGAAAGTCTGGGGATTGACCCTGGTATAACTAGGCAAAAGTCATGTCCTTGTTGCACGAACCTGGCCAAGCTCCCTGGTTGTCATGAAACTTTTCTTTTAATCTCCCTTTGAAAATCATTATTCCCTTCTCTAGTTTCTCTAAAATTATTTGCATAGAGATTTCTTTTGTCCTTTCATATTCTATTGTGGATCAGATCTACCTGTATAGAAGCATTAGACACTAATTAAAATATAGTTCTAAAAAGGGCAAACATTGTCTTTAAGGTCAGGTATCCTCTGGTTTAGCACAACATTAATGAAATTATTCATGAAAGTTACTTGATGGTTGTTTAGAGAATTTCATTAAATAAAGATGGATAATCTGGAGGTTTGAGTCAGTTTAGCAGATTTTTTACTGCCTTCATATGGGAGCCAGGGGATAATAATAAAGTAAAAAAAAATCCGCACCTTCAAAGTTTCTCTCTAATGTTCAATTATCATGAAGTTTAATTGTGTCTTTGCCACATGAATCTAATTAGAGAGTTTTGCCCCTGGGATCTCATTACTGTGGAAAAAGATGCTTCACAGAATGTATTCCCAAATATAATAGATGGAAGAACTTTCGAAGCTCCAGAGAAAGATGTTTTCCAACCCTTCCTGGAAGGTTATGTTTATTAGCCAATAGAGACTTATTCTAAATGAGCCAGTTGTCACTTCCCTGGTTGTGCATCCTCTTCTCACTGGGCCACCCTATGCCAGCTGCCTGTGTATCTGGGAATGAATCCCAGTCCAAAGGGCTCACGGGTGAGACTTCTGTGTTAGCAGACTAATTACACTGACTTTCAAGACTTCAGCTATGTCTGCCCAGTAGATGGCTAGATTGCTTCTATTGGGATTCAGCCATCACTGTCATCAGATCTTTGACTATCATCAAACTTTTACTGATGCTTTTAAAATTAAGTTATCCAGCTACCCTCTTGTACAACCCAAAGCAACTAGCCTGGGGTTGCCAGAGCAGGTTTGTGAATAGATATAGCCCTAAGGAAACTGTCTACTTGCTGTGTGGGAGAAATGATGTGCTTATTTCAGGAGTTTGGTCTTTTAAAAAACTTTCCATCTCAATAGAATTAGCTTCTTTTCCCCATTACATATGACTACCTTTAATCTCATCCCATATTTTCATCCAGACATATTTCTGAATAAAAATGCAAATCTTTATATGTGATATATATCCATATACCCATACATAGATATGTATATGCACACATGCATAGATATGTATGAATGTACATATACCTATAGATATCTAGATATATTTCTATATGTACATAGAAATACACATATATATGTACATGTGATCACATATATATATATATATATATATATATACATATTCCTACTATATCTGACATCCTTCAGCATTGTGTAGTAGAAAGAACATTGAAATGCACGTTCGGAAAAAATATTTGAATCACAAGCTTACCAAACACTAACTATAAATCCTGGAATAAATCAGCTCTCTAAATGGCAGGATCAAGTTATACCCCTTTAATTACAGAAGGAGTAGTCATAAGATAGTGAACTTGGAGTTCTAAGGGACCTTAGTGGTTTCGGAATCTATTAATACTCTTATTTTACAGATGGTAAAACTAAGTACATAGAGGATAAGTCATTTGCTTTGGGTAATACAAAGTATATATATACACATGTGTGTATACAGACATGTGTGTATATATATACATGTGTGTATATAGACATGTGTATATATATACATATATAGAGAGGGATATAGATATAGATATAGATATAGATATAGATATAGATATAGATATAGATATAGATATAGATATAGATCTATCACATATCAAGGTAGGGCTCAAACTCAGATAGTGCATGTCCAACACTATCTACATGTCCAATTCATCTCAACCCCTCCTTTCACCACCAACTAGTCTTCCAGTAGTTCAGAGAGGGAAAGAAAATCAATCTAGAACTTCCTGACCAATTAAGTAAGTAAAAAATAGAAATGAATGCATTTGTCACAGTTCAACAAATATTTTGTTTTATAAATTGACTTCCTGGTTTTAACTTTTCTTAATTTTACTTAAGGGAAACACAAATGAATAATTGAAAATTTGTCCTATTGAGTATGTAAATTAAGTACTTGTAAACAATTAAGAAATAAAGGGGAGAGGGGACTCTCTAAATTCATTCAAATATAGGCTTTATCCCCATAAGCTGACAAACTACTAACTCCACAAAATTCTTCTAGTACTTATTACTTATATATAGTTACTTGGAGTTGTATTTGACATTTAGGAATAATTTTTCAAGTTCTTGAACTAAATTTTATTGTTTATTTGACTGCAGAGAAAGTTGTAAATAGGAATTTCTGGGCAACAAACCCAAAGTAAAAAAACTATACACTGTCTTACCAGGCCTGTACTAAAATGTTCAAATAACCAAAGGTAAGAAATAGTAATATTTTAGCAGCTATAGTATTATATGTATGTCTGTAATTTAAAAATTGCCACGGTTCTTTATTTTATGTAATAAATAACCCTTATTTTACAATCATAAATCCTACAAGCCTAGATATGATTTTTATTTTCAAAAGTGAAAATATTTTGTTCTTCAATTTTATTGAAAATTGGAAATTGCTTCATTATGGAGTGAGGAATAATAATGATAAGAAAATATTTATTAATTAGCATTAGAAGCTATAAGTTTGCAAATAACTTTACAAATATTACTTAATTTTATACTTATAACACTGAAAGGAAGTCATCATTATCCTCATTTTACAAATGAGACAAACAAATGCTATGTAACTTACCTAATGATACATGGCTAATAAATATGTGAGGTAAGATTTGAACCCATGTTTTATTACAAAGAGAAGCTGAGGCACCTGCAAATTATGAACTATAAAATTTTATAAGACAAATAAAAACTTCTGTGTAATTTTATAAAACTCATTTTGTAGTACAAAAAAGATAGAATCCACCTTTTAAAATATATATTTTATAGTAATATGTAAATATTGGCATGTGTCTGAGTACTTATTGTTTCCTGTTATATATGTATATATATGACTTATGATGCACAAATAACATATAACTTCTTCATTACTTTACAGCCATATAGTGAAAAGAAAATATGCTACTACAGCTGGAATACTTGTCTTCATCAGAAAGGCTCTGCATTCATAAACATCTATATTTCCACAGGATTTTGTCATGACCTGTGAGTTCAGAATCTTTATGAACATCAGATGGAAAATAGGAATAATGTGACAGAATTCATTCTTCTCGGTTTTATGGACAGCCCTGACATTCGGAAAATACTTTTTGTTCTATTTTTAATCCCTTATATTGTCACTGTGGTGGGTAATGTGCTCATTGTGATCACTATTACTTTCAGTCAGACCCTGAAGTCTCCAATGTACTTCTTTCTCACCTTCTTGTCTTTAATAGATGCATGTTATTCAACTTCAATTGTTCCCAAAATGCTTATAGATTTGCTCTCTAAGAGGAAAACTATTTCCTTTAATGAATGCCTGACCCAGGTGTTTGTGGAACATTTCTTTGGTGCCTCTGAGATTGTGATCCTCATAGTAATGGCCTTTGACAGGTATGTGGCCATTTGTGTGCCCTTGCAGTACACGACAATAATGAACCATCGCCTCTGCTGTTATTTGGTGGGTCTGGCTTGGACAGTGGGCTTTCTGCACTCTATCGGACAGATTTTCACCATAGTCTGGCTCCCCTTCTGTGGACCCAATGCTATAGATCACTTTCTCTGTGACATTATCCCATTCATCCAGCTAGCCTGCACAGAAACCTTTTTCATTGGTCTACTGGTTGTTTCTAATGTAGGGTTAACTTCTTTGATTAGTTTTATTATTTTAATGGCATCCTATGTTGTCATCCTTCACTCTCTGAAAAGTTACAGCTTGGCAGGGAGATAAAAGGCCCTCTCCACTTGTATCTCCCATATCACTGTGGTTTTCTTGTTCTTTGTCCCCTCTACTTTTATATATCTGCAACCTCTGGCCACATTCTCAGTGGACAAAGCTGTAACAATATTTTATACTCTGATAACTCCCATGTTGAACCCCTTCATCTACACAGTGAGGAATTCAGAGGTGAAAAATGACATGAGGAAGTTATGGAATAGAAAAGTGGCTTCAGAAAATAAATGAAATTCTTTATGAATGACAATATTAATTTTTAAGACTTACCAGATCAAAAGGTTAAAAAAAAAAACGAGGAATGAGGAATCATCACCTTAAAGTCAGGTAGAAAATGTGGATTCTTTTCTTCCAAATATCTGATATTCCTATTCATTCGTATATCAATTCTCATCATTGACACAACCATTTTTTTCCTAGTAATGGCTACAACAAAATGGCAGAGAAAGTGATGCACATTTAATTATTCCTGTTCCTTTAGCTAAGATTTCATTGACATATAAATGTGCTCAATTAGTTGCTTTTCATTTCTTGTTCTTTATTTAAAAAATGAAAGTGACAAATAACATATGATAATTCTTTGAATAATTTTATTTTTGGTTAAGTACTAGAGAGGATGGTAATATCCTTACGTTATAAATTTGAGGTGTATAACGACAAAATTAGGTGACTTTTCAAGAAAATGATTATAAAAATATCATACCTATATATAAATATTTTCAAAGGATTTGAACATATTTCCACATATGAAATTGAATTTTGTGTTTCAGAGACAGATATAAATCATATGTATAGAGTTATGGTAGATAATAGGGAGAAGTAGCATATATGGAAGAAATATATGATCTTGGTTTATAAGCAGATTAGACTTTAGCAACTACCTATTCATTTTACAAATGAGGGAACAGAGACAAAGATGCCAAACTCTTTGACTAGTGATATAAAGCTCATAAGAAAACATGAAAACATTTGAATCTAGAACTTCCTGGTTCAGAGTTAATTTTAAAATTCAATAAAACTGTTTGAGAAAATGTCTTATGAAAGTCAATAAAATCCCATCAATATCACTAGTAGGACTGCATCACAAAGAAATCAAATAAGGGAAAAGGGTTTGATTAGATAGAAATATGTATAGTAGCTCTTTTTGAAGTGGCAAAGAATTGGAAACCTAAGGTTTCCATCCATTAACTAGAGAATGACTGAAGAAGTTGTGGTATATAATTATAATGTAATGTTATTGTTACATAAGAAAAGCAAACGAGATGATCACAAAAAAAAAATCCTCTGGAAAGATTTCTACAAAGTGATAGGTAGTGAAGTGAGCAGAACTAGAGGAATATTATATAGTAAGAGCAGTAAAATACAATGAACAATTGCAAATGACTTAACTAATACTTAGCAATGCAAGGATCAAAATCAGCTTCAAGGGATGTAGAATGAAAAAGTCTATTTAGCACCACAGAGGGAACTTCAATGCAGACTGAAACATGCCATTGATCACTTTATTTCCTTCATTAGTTTCTCTCTGATATAAGTGATATGTCTCTCACAACATGATAATAAAAAAATATATATTGTATGACAACACATGCACGAACCATATTACCTCTTATCTCAGAGTGGGTGGACAAGAAGGAAAGAGAAAGGGAGAAAATATGAATGGCCAAATGTCATATAATAATTATTAAAATTGTATTTTCCTGGGTCGGCTAGGTAGCTCAGTGGATTGAGAGCCAGAACTAAAGACTGGAGTTCCTGGGTTCAAATCTGTCCTCAGACACATTTTATCTGTGTCAGGTTGAGCAAGCCACTTAACCCCCATTGCTGAGCCCTTACCACTCCTATGCCTTGGAACCAACACACATTATCGATTCCTAGAAGGAAAGTAAGGGTTTTAAAATAAATTGTTTTTTTCTGTAATCCAGGAAAGTATACTAAAAATAAAGACAATCATCTCCTATAAAAGTATTTATATTGAGAATTTTTTTTTGCTTCTCTATCAAAGACTCTATAAAAGACTAGGACTTCTCAAGATTGAAAATATCATTGAAGTACAGATATAGCTTACTAAAAGAACAAACACCAGTACTTAAATGGAACTTAATTGATAGGAGTCCTTGCAATGATAGCAATTACTGTTCATCTGTTCTTCATCCTATAAATATATTATTCATGTCATCCTATTAATACCACATTTAGGTAAGATCTATTTATTTATTGTACAAGGCTACATCTACTAACTTTGAAATGATCAAGGAAACCATACAGTGAATTGCCCATAACGAAGTCGTACTTTTCACTTCAAACGCAAATTATTTCCTATTTCTATATACATCTATTTCATGGTATATCTATATAACATCCTCCCAGAACTATCGGTACTAGAGAAATGTTTCATTTTGTTTTCCCAGAAACAATTTAGGGAAATTGTCAGCTCTTATAAAGTTTCTCAAATGCATTCCAGATTTTGAGTAAGGTCCCAACTTTTCCCCTTTGTGTGTGCTCTAGGATAAGTCAGATAATCTTTCTGATCTCTAAGTTCCTCACATATATTTATGTGTAGTTGAGGGTAGGAGTTTTTTGACTAAGGATAATACATAGTTTTGTCTGCCCCACTTTCTTTGGCCCCCATCCTTAGGTGGACAGAACTTTTTTTTTTTATTAATCACATAGACACAATTTTGTATTATATTTCTTTGAGTAAATGAAGTAACTCCATTTTGTTTAATTTCAGTTTTTTGTTAATACTAGACTAAGTAAATAGAAAATCAAAATGCTTCCCCCCAAAAAAGCAAAAAGGAAAATGTTTTTGAAACAGTTACATATAATCTCCATGTTAGATTAGTTCTTATTCCAAGTTTAACAAACAATATCTTCTCAGATGCTGTTGTGGTACAAGCCCATTGACAGTCTTATCAAAACATGTATGCTAACAATTCTGTGGCATCTGTTCTTCCCAGATTATACTCTCCTTGATCTATCATTTTTCTGCTTGGTATTTACTTTGCATAATATTGTTTCCTGTTGCAGTTCACTTCTTTCCATATGGCAGTAGCTCAGGATATAACTAGGAGTATAAGAGACCCAGGTTGTTGTGGCTAGAAGAAGCAATTACATTTGGGATGGTAAAACTAATGTGCCCCTTCCTTTGAATCTTTCATTCATTCAAGCCAATGTTGGCACACTTTGTGCTGAAGGTCTTACTTTTCTCCCATTCCTCATAAGTCTAACAGTTTCACAGCTCTCTAATGGCCCAATGAAATAGTAAGAGGCCAGATCCAGGAAAATCAGATCAGATGAAATTAAATCCTTGGTTTAGAAATCCCATCAATCACCTTTCATATGAATGAAACCAAATAAAAAAAGAAAAATTAATGAAAAAACATCATCTAGGGAAGGAAGAATATGCTTACTGACTAGATGGTCATGCTGGTTTATGTCTTTGAACATCTAGTGATTCTGGCAATTCTAGTTTAGATGAAATTCTCTCCCTTATAATTCAAGATGGGGAATGTTATTTGATTCTGATGATAAGATCATAGATATAGATGTAGTTAAGTTATTTAATATGCAAAGAAAATTTAAATCACCTATGAAGATTAAATTTAACTCTCCCATGATTATGTAGATGAAAATAATTAACTCTCCCCTGATTGTGAAGATTAAATTGTAACCCCTGCCTATTTTTAGACTTAATCACCAAGAGTGTAAGTGCCCTACTCAAAAGCTGAGTGGAGAGATCTGTCCATTTTTAGATTTAATCACTAAAGGTGTAAATATCCCATAGTGGGAGAGGTCTGTGACCCGCGTATGCAATAGTGGGTGACAAATAAGAATTAAATTAACTGCCGATGGGCAGTTTTAAAGGAAAGCTTCCACTGTGATCAGTAGAGGTAAGATTATGGGAAGGTACAGGAAGTGACACAAAAGAAAGTGTCTTTAAAAGGGAGTGACAACTTCCTGAGTGCAGTTCTATTGTTCTTCCTTTCTTTGGAGTGGAGGCTGGTGGAGAATCTGCTGACTAGACCTGAGATGTGGTGAGTGAAAGACTGACACCTTTCATATTGGATTTTCTGAAGAGACTAGCCTCAGGAGAGACTTCCTCAGGTCCTCAGCTTTGCCAAGGTCTAAGGACTAACTCTCCCTGCCCCAGTTGAACCAGGGGCCAGGAGTAAATTACTTAGTGCTTAAGCTAGATATCTTACCTTATCCTCTCTCTGATTTTCTTACTTCACTCTTACTATATTTTGTGAATAAATCTCTTTGGAATTAATATAAATTCCTGGTGACTCTATTTTTAAATATAACTCAGTCTAAACTTTTTATATAATAACACCTTTCCCCCCTTACACATCAAAGAATAAAAAAGGAAATAGAAATGAAACAATAACAAGGAAAAATTAATGATTACAAAAATAAAATTAAAAAACAAGCAGAAAGAAATTATTTTTAAAGCCATCATGGCTTTATGAAGTTAGATAATAATGAGATACATCTGATTGCTATTTGAAAGACTACAGTATCCAGGAATCTGTATTCTGCTCTGGTGAGACTATACTGATCAGTTGGAGAGTCTAAAGAAAATAACAGAGGATTTCAAAGAACTTCAGTATCAAGACAGAAGAACTGATTGATAGAACTGGGAAAATTTAATTGGGAGAACAGAATTTTGGTTGTGGGGAGAAAGATAGGTATATTCTATTTGAAAGTTTGCTATATAATCAAAAGAAAAATATTTCTTTTTTTGGATTCAATTAAGTCAAAATGAGGAGGAATGGATAGACCTTATAAAAACGAGAATGTATAACTACTTGGAATTTATATCAGATTTACATATGACACATAACTAGTTGGGTTAGCCAAGAAGGAGCATGATAGAATCAGAACCTAGAAATTGTTGAGAAGCTCAAATGTTGAGTTTAATCCAATAAATTTTAGCCTATTAGTCAATTTAATATATTTATCATCAACATGATTGAACCTTCTTCTACAAAAATCCCAACCCATTCATGTCATTTCATTATATGTGAATTTTACCTATTCAGACTTATAATTCTTGTATGATCCCCACTGAAACTTAGAAACCTCTTTCTAGTAGGAAGAATCTAGTAGATTCTTAATATTGTTCGATGGTGTTGGAAAGAGTTACAACATTCATAGGCATTGTTATCTATAGTGGAAACCAGAATGAAGAGCATCATCATGCAATGTATGAAGTTGAGTTCCACTTGATAGCCACATCAATCAATCCATGGAAATTGCATTTCAAATGCATGAAAGAAAAAAATATTTTTCTACTCAGTGATCCCTCTGTAAGGTGTGAATGTCTTTTACTGTGCCATGAAATAAAGTGATGATGCATTAAGAAGATAAGTCACATCCAATGACAATCTATAAACTAGTACTCAGTCCATTAGGTATATTTATTCAGAAGTGGAAGACTTTATTTCAGTTATTAAGAATTTCATTTCATTATGTTACATTATATCAATATATTCCTTTACCAAAGAAAAGCATTTACTCTTCAACAAGATAGATATAATCTGTTTGTTTATTTGTGTGTGTGTGTGTGTATGTGTGTGTGTGTGTGTGTGTGTGTGTAAATATATATGGTAGGGAAGACATAAAGATAGGTAACCTTTGTTTCAGGGACACATATAGGGGGTAATTGCATCTGCCTACAGTACTTAGTTTACTATTATCTTATATTTTTATTCTTTTCCCTATTTCTGCTCCTGATGGTCTGATATTCCTTTTCATCTTTAGCAGCTATATACTCTTTGACAGGTGGTACTATGGGATGATATTGTAAAACTATCACTGGCAGAACTATCATTATCTTCTCTTTAGTCTCATGATCCCAGGCATGAATAAGTTGGTCATGATCTCTGCTTCTTACTTCTCATGCCAGCTGATATTCTTGTCTGTCTTCCCCATAAAAGATAGAAGAATTGATTTTCCCATCTATCCCTTATATTACACCATAGGAGGAAAAGCATCAAAAATTCTTTGGAAGTCTGAGTCCTCATATTTGGAGTCCTATATGGAGAATTGTCACACATAACTTCTTTGTATAACACCATTTTTCAGTTTCCAGGGAAATGACAATGAAAGACTTTTCCTTTCCAAAAGAAGAAGTTTGCTTGTAAGGGTCAAATTCTTATGGAACAAAGAGTAATTTCTCATCAATACCTATCTGAATTGGAGACAGCATGTTCTAATGACTTCTGCTTAATTCTCTTATAGGTAAATTGATAAAGACACCTAGAAAGAATAGCCCATAAGGCAATGAATTAGGAGTTAAATGGATTTGAGTTCAAATGGACTCAGGCACTTACTTGCTGTGGGAGCCAGGGCAAATCAGTTAGCCTCCATATACCTTCATTTATTCTGCTATAAAATGAGATAATAATAGCATCTACTAAGTATCTTTATGGTAGGTGTAAATGAGATATGAAATTTATAAATTAAAATAAAATTAAAGAACTTTGTTATTGTTCTTGTCATTTGATTATAGCACAATAATATTCTATTACGTTTATGTTCAATAATTTGTTTACCTATCACTGAGTCAATTGGCATCTATTTTTCTTCTGGTGCTTTGCTAACATAAATTATACTAATATGCATATTTTGAAAACTTTTGCTTCTTTGGGGTACATGTACAATATGAATGTACAATATCATGTATAATAGCTGGACTTCTAGGTCGAACTGTATAAATGGTCTATATGAATTTAATATACAGTCTCAAATTGTTTCTGGGAATGGATAAATTAGCAGTATTGACAATGATAAAATTTGTATTCTCATCTTATGACTTTTTCTGTTTTCATCATGTAGCATCATTTCTTGTCACAAATAAGGAATCTTTATAAATCGTCAGGAGCCTTGTTGTTTTGTGTAATGTATCATGAATACTTTTTTTTCTCTGCAAAGCAAAGTTGATTTTGTCTGATAAAAACAATGCCTTCAACTGTAGTTTCTACTCTCTGTGTGAAGTTCAAAATGAGGATAATTTTTGATAAATTTAAGATATGACTATAGATGAGAATTTAGAAATCCTTAGTCTCAGATCCTTATCAACTTTCCAATTCCCAGGGAGGCCGCTAAAATCACAAATTCTAATTGGAAAAACTAGCATTCCAATGTTGGCCATTTGTTTTTAATTGGTATACCTTTAATCTATCTTATCTCCTACTTTACTGTAAAATAAGATAGATTCTTCTATTCAACTGAGCTTTTATATTACTCCCTCTTTCAGAAAATTCTCATGAGAACAAAGTTCAAGTGTTTCCTGCCACCTCTTTAGCTGTCACTTCATTATAAAAGTTATTCCTTTCATGCCTCTTTTATATGAGATATTTTAGCCTATTGTCATTCAATCATAACCAACTCACACCTATGCTCTCTCTATATATATATACTCCTTCTAAGTGGACTAATAATGACAAAATTCTCAGGCATTATAAATGCCATATTCCTATGTATGAATGTAAATAGTTTAATTTTATTGAATCCCTTCTGATTTCTCTTTCCTGTGTAATTCTTCATGTTAGTTCAGGAGGCCTGTAATTTTTCATTTCTTTCAAAATGGCATGATTTATGGATAAATATGGCCACTGCTTTCGTGGCCTATGCTCTTGTCTATGAATGATCACAAGCACTCTTATTCCCCTGCAACTGCAGGCATTATTGAATTAATGCTACTCCTTATTCTGAGATTGTGACCAATGTGATATTTAAAATGGTTGATGTCTTAAACTGTAGTGAGTTAAAATGGTGGAAGATATAAATTGTGATAGATATAAGAGAGGGTGAGTAAATTTGACCGCAGAAATATGTTTCACTACAGTGTCTTGGTTTTTAAATCAAATATAAGGTGGTCACCAGGAAAATATTCCCAATTATTCAAATACCCAAGTCAATTGGGTTTTATAGAGATTTTAATTAACAATACAATGAGTAATCAAAGAAAGAGAGAGAGAGTAAGAAAGGAATAAGTATGAAGGGCCTCAAGCCAATATGGCCTAGACCTGAGTCTTAAGAGAGAAATCAGTCAGTTTTTTAACACTCACCACAAGGTCTGTCTAAACAAGGATTCTAGTGACACCAGGCCAGCTCCATCTCAGCTGACTTCACCAGAGAGAGTTCCAGCGAGACTTCCTTAGAGATTGTCCTCCAAGAGCTTCCCTTCTCCAGAGCCTCTCTCAAGAGATTCTTCCCAAGAGATCCTCATCAGAGATCCTCCAAAAGGAATTCCTCCAAAAGGATATATCCTCAAGAGATTCTGCTTTTTTCTTATATAGGGGTTTTTCTCCCATGTCACCTCTTCTAAGTCCCTACATCAAACAATCACTGTAGATGCTTTCCAAAGGACTGCCCATCTAAATTCCTGTTAAGTTGACCAATCTCCTCAGTAAGTCTGAATCAGAAAAAATGCTTCTGTGTCGACCAAATCTCCTCAGTAAATCTGAACAAGAGAAAACACAGCTGAGTGAACTAATCTCATCAAGAGAAAACTTGCCCGACCCTTTTAGGTACCTAGCAACCCATTGTATCAATTCTAAAAACAGGCCTTGCTCAAAGAACTCCTTGCCTTATTATAAGCATGGGTCCAAGTACTTTCATTGTTTAGCAAGGAGTTAATTTTCCCCCTAAAGCAGTCTTAAGTATGGTTGGAGTAGAGGTCCTCACATTTCTGTTCCTGGCGAGTTCTCACATCAAAATGGGGAATGTTTCTCAGTAGGGAATTTGTTCCAATTAAGAATTCCCTGATGGGGAAATTTTTAACATTCACAAGTCTGAGAGATTTCAAGATTTATACCAAGGACTACAGTCCAGATCTGTATGTGGGCAGTGCCACTGAAATCATGTCCTAGAGCTGTCAAAGGGTACCTTTAATCTCATTCTGAAAAGTCATTCCACTTCTTTACTATGTACAGGCTGAGAGCTCTAGAAGAGGTTGCTGCCAACTCGATCTCTCCCAGGAACTACTGATAGTTTTCTGGGGCAGCCTACACTTGTTTGCACTATGTAATAGATAATATTGATGGGGTAAATATTTGATGGGTAAATGATAACTACTAGATCAGTCAGCTATCTTCCTTTTGCCTACCCTCCTCCATCTATAACTCCCTGTTTCCCTCTTCCTCCCTCTTCTTCAGCCTCTTTCTTCTTCCCCTCCCCCTTTATTCTTCAGCCTTCTTCTAAGTCATTCAGAGTGAGCTATGATGTTTCAAATGATATAGTCTTTATCTTCTTTTATTTCTAGTAAAGGGTTTATTTGGAGAAGATAATAAAAGGTAGAGAATGGAGATAAGAGGGTCAGAGGTTTCCCTATTATCTACAATGAGCCTTAGGTTGCAAAATATTGAAAGAAATGTCAATTCAGTCACTATCATGAAACAGAGCAAGTCAGAGAGAGATATATGGATTATTATCCTTCTTCTGCTTTCAAATCAGCCAGGCCACCTCCAATTTGATTATCCAAAGTCCCAGAGATAAACCCAGCTTCTTCCATCAAAGTCACCACCAACAGCCAAGAAGACCAGAAATCAATAAGCAGTTGGCTCTTGCCCTCAACTGTTTCCTGGTAAAATTCCAAATGGAATTTTCCTTTGATTGACAGCTGATCAACCTCCAACCATTGCTTCTTGTCTTGCTGCATGCTTTCCCTCTCAAAAGCTAGAGGGAGCAAGCAAAAGCTCTTGCTTTCCCAATTTTTCATTCACAACTTCACTTTCACCTCAGTGAGAGAGACCTTCATTGCCAACTTACTAAGTTAGGAATATAGGAAATATATAAGAAAAACATAGGAAAATATATATAGGAATATATAGGAAAAATTGTTTCATCTCATCATTTTTTTCTTGTACTCCATAAATCATCTTTAGTCAAGATTTTAAAGTTTTTTGAAAGGGAATTTGAGAGAGCTGAAGTGATTCTTGGTCTTTAATCCACCTACATGGCTTTGCTTCTTAGTTCAATTATTTTAAAATTATCTCCCCTTGATCAGTTTCCCATGTCATATTTTAAATCTAATGAAATATTTCATAGTTTTCTTTTTTATTCCTTTGTTTTATTGTTTCTTGGTTTCTAATAGTTATTACCTTCTCTTTGCCCAATTCTAATTTTAAAGATTATATACTTCAGTGAGTTTTCATCTTGCTTTTTATATTTTTCCAATTCTTTTAAAGAACTTCTCAGTGAATTTTTTGCACCACTGATGTCTTGGGATTAGAATTGATACTATTTCTTTGGGTTTCTGTTCCCTTGGCATAGCAAGCAATACTATTCTTTCAGGACACTGATCAACTGTAAATGAAAGTGGTACTGCTCCTCAGGGCCCTTATCTCAGCCCTTGATCCATGACCCAGAAGTGAGTATAGGCAACAGAATTTCCAAACAATATCTGTTCCTGCATCTGTGGTCTACAGGCCAGTCCACATATCACAGATTTTTATTTTCATTTTGTCACTACAGAATTAAATTTCAGACTTATTTTAAAGTTTTGGAGGGGAATGTTGGAAGAACTGAGTGCATCCTCTAACCTCTCATCTAGACTCTGCCCCACAAACTATGAATTCAGTAATTCTGAAGAATATTCTGTATTAATGAAAGATGATGCACATAGAAACATAAGATTTAGTTATCTGATATGCCAACAATCCATAATATTTGCACAATATATATCTGAATGATTTTTATAATTTTATCTATCATAGAAATATCTATATATGCATATGTATAATGCTTTTTTGGACATAAAAGTCAGATTAATATAGAACATCAATATCTAATCAGTCAAAATTTAATCAGTCAATAAGTTCTTATCAAACCCTTCACATAGTTGGAATCGGATTAAGGAGAAACTAAATTCAAATTTTATATTAGACATGTAGTATTTGTAAGACCTAGGGCAAGTCATAATCTCCCTCAGCCTCATCATCTTCATCTATATAGTGAAAATAATGATAGCACCTACCTCACAGGGTAGTTATGAATATCAAAGGAAATTATATACCTAAAGTTCTTTGCAAACATTAAAATGCCATGTAAATGTTTGCTTTAGAAGCATCAATATTAGTAGTAGCAATAGTAGCAGCTGTAGCAGCAGCAATAGTAGTAGGCCTTGTGATAGGCCTTGAGGGTATAGAGATAAAATAGAAATTATTTCTCAGATCAAGGAGATTACATTTTATCAGAGATGACATTTATACATGAAGAATAAATATTTTTGAAAATACCTCCATTGAATAAATAGGAAATTAATACAAGTAGATTAAGAATTAAGGTCACTTATTACTGGAATGCAGGTGAGGATTCATACAGATAATGCTTGAGTTAAGATTTGATGGACATTAGGGTTTCCATGTATAATAGGACCAAGGTTCTATCAATTTCACCACAAAAAGGATTTATTTTTTCTAATAGGCAATAAAACTGTCTCTAGGGTATTATTGTCCCCTATTTTTCTTCATTTAACTTACTGGTCATATAAGGGTATAAAAGACTTACTTATGTGGATTTCAGTATCATAAAACTTGAATATCTCAAGATTCCACTCATAATGGCCTTCTCTATCCTACTAAAGAGATGAAATTCCATTTTGGAGACAGATGACTTCCATTAAAGCTTTCTATTTTTTACCTTTGGTGAATATCTTTGGTGCAATAGAGCTAAATAAATTCATTTTTAAAATGCTCTCTGAATTCCTTATTTCATCCTGGAATCAAGCCTAATTAAATGGGGTGACTGAATCTGTAAACCAGTAATATTATGTATTGAATATCAACAGGGAGGGCATTTCAATCATGAGGGACGGCCAAATATAGAAACCAGAGAAAAGAGAAGTAGTAGTTGAAGAATATCAAGGCAGATCAGGCTGAACCCAGGAGAGACAGAAGGAAAAAACAACCCAATAATGTTTGACCTTGCACTACATTGTACCAGAGAGACATGTGTCTAAAACAAAATTCGTAAATATCCAGTTGTTGAGTTATCTATAATTGCTTTTAGGACATAAGTTCTATAGGCCAATATTAAGTGCATGCCAGCAATAATATTAATATTTTCTATTGAAGTTTTCATCCACATCTACTACCTCATCACCAGTCACTTCCTATGAGCTGGGCACATCTTATAATTTATTACATAAGTTCTATTATCTGGATTTAAAATGCATTATCCACACATTTCTGTTTGTAAATCCTTTCCATCTGAGAGTTTTCTAGATCTCATTACTTCCACAAAACCTTCTCCACTTCTTCCAAATTAAAAGCATCTATCTTTTTTCCTGTCTTGGATTATTTTGCTTAAATATTTCCCTTGACCTTTTAAAATACTTATTTGTGAAGATATGCTCCATTAGATTCATAATCCAGGTGAGCAAAGACTATGGCAAATAACAACATCTTCCAGCCTACATTTCCTCATCTGAAAAATGGGGATTATAAAGCTTCTATCTCAGTTCTCAGAAGGTACTTTGGGAGATGAAATGAAATGATATACATACGAAACAACATCATGATACTTAAAATGTTCCCTAATGCTAGTAATTATCATTGACCTTGTTTTATGGAGTATGTTGAATAAGACACTCCAAATCTAGAATTAGGATATTTTCAGCCTTTCATTCCTGGCTAGACTTCTCATCCTAGTTATCTCTGCCTTGTGATTTCCCTGGCTTCCTTCAATTTATCTAAAATTACACCTTCTTAAATAAATTGCTCTGGGTGAATCTGTCACTATTCTTTGCTGCCATAGTCTTGTCTTCCACTGAATTACAACCCCTGTCTTCTGGAGAACTTCTTTAAATGGATTTATACTATGAAGTTACTGCTAGCTAGTAAACCCAAGGAATTCCTCAGTCTTTGGTTAAATCCATTTTTCTAACTTTCTTCATTCTAGTTAAGTTCCTACAATATGACCATAGTCTTTTTTTATTTAAATAAAATTCCTTTGAAATCCTCTCTATTCCTGTGGTGAAATCATGCTACATGCAAACCTCTAGTCTAAAACTTTCATTTAGGAATTTTGAGTAGCAGCCTTTAGATAACATTTTTTTTTAAAACTGGTAGTGATATTCCATTTTACTGCTACAGCAATGTTTAGTAGTTGTCCTAAATATTTAGATGATTGACTCAGATTCTCAAGATGCTTTTCCTCATAGAGACAGAAGGATACAAAACAAATACAAATCCCTCAGTACCTTAGTAAGCCCAAATTTCAGTCTATAGTATTCATTTAGGTAATAAGAAGTATAATTGTGTCATTGGCAAGCTTATATAATTAGGGGAATATACTCTTGAGGTCTCATTATTAAAGATGAAGACACTTCATTGAATTTACCCCTAAATATGGCATGTGATAAAATGTCTAAGGCTCAAGAGGAACACATATTCTAAATATACCATATATATATATATCAGCAAAGATATATTGTATGTGAAACATTCAATCCCACTATGCAGGTCATAGTCTTCTTCATACTGAATTCAACTGACCAACTAAGTGCCATCCAGTTGAGGACAAAGGGCCCATAGGTGAGAATTTAGTCAGTGAATGCTTCTTGCTCTGAATATTAATTATGGTTTATTTCTCCACAGCCGTGCAGTAGGTAGTTTTAATGATTATCATCTTCTTCATGACAACCACTTCCAAAGCTTTATGACCACTTTCTAAATGAGAAAAAGTACCTGTCTATTCAGTTTCTAGTTAGCAGCTTATAACTATGAAGAAATACAAACAATTTAGTCTAGAAATACTTTAGGAGGGTAATCTGATTTCAATTTTGAGAAGCAGTATTTGATCATTTTGTTTCTACAATTTTCAGTCTCTCCATTTCACTATTATGAGGGATAAAATCCTCCCACTTCCCATTGCCCCCAATCTTGTTTGCTCTTTAGATAAAAGATTTCCCCCCTTTTTCACATAATAATTTTTTCTCTCTTTTTCATATTCTTCAACATAGAGTAGAAACGGAAATGTTAGATAAGGAGAAAGAAAAGGGTGTTTTCAAATTCCCAAATTGCTAGCTATTTGATTTTAGGACAGATGTTTTACCATTTGATAAGGGCTGAGGAATGCCTGTATCTCTTCTATGCCCATCACTCCAGACACTTTAGCTAATCCCTTCTGAATCAATGAAGATTTTTCAAATTTATGCTTGCTAAAAAAATAAAAGAACTAACAATTTTCTCCTAGTATTTATCTGATAATATTCATTTTCCCTTTCAGACTCAAAAGCTTATGTTTGAAAATTAGAAGCAATCCCTTAACTCCTTCCTTTCATTTTTCTTTGTCATTTTATCTAAAAGGAATTTTCTTTGAGCCTGATTGAAAAATAGGTCAAAGGTAATAAAGCTTATAGTTATCCTTTCAATTCCTATCATTAATTAATACCCAGGAACAAAAGATGAAATAACAAATGGACCATTAGCATATACTATCACAGGAATGTCTATTATATGTCTGTTACACCTACAACTTGGGCTGGGTATCCATTAATTTACAAAATAAATATGCACCATATGAAGGTTAACTATATTTTTATTTTCTATAAATAAGAATACATTTTCCCTTTCTTTTACATAATAAATAAAACTATATTACTAAAAGAAAGCAGGATACTGAGTATTTATGGAATAGTCAAGGGTAAATTTTAAGTCTGTGGTGAACATATAAAATGTCTTTAGTGACACACTGTATTATGCTTGTTTGTAGTTAACCTAATCACCCCCCTCCCCTTTCTCTCTGTCTCCTCTCTCTCTCTCTCTCTCTCTCTCTCTCTCTCTCTCTCTCTCTCTCTCTCTCTCTCTCTCAGAGTGGAGTCAATTTTCCACTTCTGATACATGACTCTGAAAGTCATTTAAACTGTTTTTGCACTTAGACAATATCTAAACAATTTAAGCTGCATAATAACTTCTAATCTGTATTACGAAAGGGAGTTTTTTTATGAGAACAAAACTTGGGTAGACAGAAGATCTATATCTCATGAAAGCCACAGGTCCATATGTAAATATGGAGCCAGATAGATTTATAGACATATATTATATTGTGATATTTATATTCATTTGATACTTTACAAACATTATTTAAATTATATTCTCAAAGCACAAGTATGGTCATATTGTATCACTTCCATACTCAATCAACTCTAATGACTCTTCATTGACTTGAGTACAAAATTAAAAAAATATATTTTTTGCTTCATCTCATGAGACTTTAAACTGTATTTCAAACCTTTACTTTTATTTCCTTTTACCACCTTTATAGTCTACCCAAAATGATATCATTCTTGCTTCTTGATCATGCCATTCCATTTCCTGAATTCTTGCCGATGTGCAAACTGTCCCTGATACCTGGAAGATAATCTCTTTTTATCACTGCCTCTTAGAATTCCTAGTTTCTTTTAATGATCATCTTGAATTCTTCTTCCTACAACCTTTTCTAATCTCCAATAATGTTCTAGTGACAATTCTCAATTACATCAATGGATGAACAGACAAACAGTAAGAGAGAGAGAGAGAGAGAGAGAGAGAGAGAGAGAGAGAGAGAGAGAGAGAGAGAGAGAGAGAGAGAGAGAGAGAGAGAGAGATTTTGTCTTGTCTTCTCTGAAGGAATAACCTTTTTGTTTGACTTTTCAACTTGATCTCTATATCTGAATTACCTAGGTTAGTGGCAGAGCAACCAACACATAGAGAGTAGTTAATGAATGCTTATTAACTGATTGATTGGTTGGTCCATTAATCTCATTTCAGTTTCACAATAACCCTATCTTGTAAATATTACAGGTATTGTTATTTCTATTAAAATGAGGAGATAATCCTGCATGATTATTTCCTCATGGTTACATATAGCTAGTAATTATGAGTAGGGGGATTTGTACTCATTCTTCCTAAATCCCAAATTGATACCATATCTATTTTATTAGATAGCCTTTGTATACATATGTAGACCCCAAATTACAAATTTTCACTCAAAAGGGACCTCAGAAGGCAACTAGTACAACTCTTGCTTTTAGAGGAATCCCTCCTACAATATACTAGCAATTTTTCCTTTACTCTTCACTAACTCTATTGAAGAAAAGCATGCTGGCTCTGGAGGAAGTTCATTCGTCCTTTTGAATTGTTCTCATTGATAGGAAGCTTTTTGTTTTGTTTTGTTTTGTTTTCCTCTCATACTCCCTTTGGGACAGACTATACCTCAAAAGCAGTATACATATACACACAGAGAAACACATACACATACATACACACAGAGAAGGGACATGCTTTGAACAATAAATAGAAACTCCCCATCCTTTCCCTTGAGACCAAATCCATTGTTGATTTCATAAGTTTATCCAAAAAAAAGTGGAAAAATGACTTTTATGTCATTTCTATTTAGACCAGCATTTCTGAGGGTTTTCAAAGAATATGCTTCCTCTTTTTAGGGCTAGTAAAATAGTAGTTTTTATTACTTTGTCAAATTCATGAAGAAATAGGTGGACATGTTTGTAGAATAGAGAGCCCGTCATGGATGGGAAATGGTATAAGCTGCTGTGTATTTAATGTGTCCAGTAATTATGCACTTTCATGCTCCTCATTATAATATTCCTCCTAGATCAATAAGAGAACCCAGAGGGCAAGGACCTTCTTGCTTGCTTGAGTTTTTTATTCCCTAGAGTTGGTAGATAATAAAAAAAAATTGTAATCACTGGGTTTCTCTTTCTGCAGGTTTGTCTATCACTTTCTATGTAAACATAAACTGTATATATATATATATATATAAATATGTATATATTTATATATGCATGTATCTTCTCTTTCTGGCTCCATTTCTTTCCCTGTGTCTCTCTGTGTCTTTTCCCTCCCCCCTTACCTATCATGTAGGTTACTATTACTTTTAACTCTAAAAACTCTGGAACATAACTTTAAATCCTCCCTTGGAACTTATTAGTGTTCTTGTTCACTATTATGACAGTTTGCTATTTTTCTTATCTATTTTGCTTTTCCTATGGACTATTCTTACTGGAATGATTAAATGATAGGGGAGAACAGCCACCACATATTTTTCACTAATGAAGAAAAATGGTGACAGTAGATTTTGGGTATAGTAAAGAGAAATGTTCCAAGGGATTCTGGATTCTGACTAGGATTATTGGCCAATGTAGTATTCTAGGTATTGGTGACAGAATTCATCATCGGAAAATCTGTAACTGTCACTTATGAAATATATGATTTTTGTTTCTCCATACGGTATATTATGTAAAGGAGTGAGTTGTGAAAGATAAAAAAGCTTGGACTCATCAGGAGCTGTCTACATTAGTGACAAGGTGACATTTGCCTCAGAGCTCAGCATTGGCAAATGGAAAACAGGATCAATGTAACTGAGTTTATCCTACTTGGTCTTATAAAGAATCCTGAGATGCAAACAGTCTTATTTTTTATATTTTTAATCACCTATATCATCACTGTGATGGGCAATGTCCTCATTGTGATCACGATAACCTCCAGCCATACTCTGGACTCCCCAATGTATTTCTTCCTTTCTTTCTTGTCCTTAATTGATGCTTGCTATTCATCTTCAATTGTCCCCAAAATGCTAGCCGACTTACTGTGTGAGCGAAAAACCATTTCTTTCAATGGGTGTATGACACAAATATTCGTTGAACATGTCTTGGGTGCCTCTGAGATTGTTCTTCTCATAATAATGGCCTTTGACAGATATGTGGCTATCTGCAAGCCCTTGCATTACACAACTATAATGAACCATCGATTATGTTGTCTTCTGGTTGGACTGGCTTGGACAGTGGGCTTCCTGCATTCAACAGGACAAATCCTTATTACATTGTGGCTCCCATTTTGTGGACCCAATGTCATAGATCACTTTTTATGTGATATAGTCCCTGTGATTCAACTTGCCTGCACAGATACCTTCATTGTTGGTCTGCTGGTGGCTGCAAATGGAGGATTAATTTCCATGATTAGTTTTATTGTGTTGATGTGCTCTTATGTTATCATCCTGCGCTCCCTGAAAAGTTACAGCTCTGCAGGGAGGCGCAAAGCTCTCTCAACTTGCAGCTCCCACATCACTGTTGTTGTCTTGTTCTTTGTTCCATGTATTTTCATGTATCTTCGACCAGTGACCACCTTCCCAATGGATAAAGCTGTGACTATATTTTTCACTCTCATCACACCCATGCTAAACCCACTGATCTACACAGTGAGAAATGCAGAGGTAAAAAATGCCATGAGAAAGTTGTGGAGCAGAAAAGTGGTTTCAGATTATAAATGACATAACATAATCTAACTGATTTAGTCTTAGGTTCAGAGTTGTGTATGAAGAACAGTGCATCACACTGTAAGGAAGGGTACTGGGTAGATAGGGAATCAGCAAAGAAATAGCAAGACTGTCCAAACAATGACTGTATGCTGACATAAGGATAATTTCTAGGCATGTTATATATGTAGCACAGGTGAGCATTGGAATGGGTTATTGAAGGGTGTACCATCGGTATGTGACCAATGTCACTTATTTGTTTCATGCCAATCTTTGAATTCAAGTCCATTTTGTAATTGAGATAAATTCCTATGAATATGCTATGAGTAAAATAATGAATGCCCAATACATGAACATTCAGATATTTTTATGGAACTAAGTAAATGTGCCAGAACAGCAATATTTTCAAGACAAGGAGAACATATACATGATATGAAAATTATCTCTAATGTTTCATTTCCCTTGGTGAATAGATTCAAAGAAACATTGCTCACTGTGGGAGGGGGGCAGTGGAATTTATTTTTCTCAGAAGGCTGTACAATTGGGTGCATAACAGTTCTAATAGAAGGTGGTGCTATTGTCCATTCTACAAGGACATTCTTTAAAAGCAGAGTTATCAGAGACATTATATGAAGCAACAAGAAAAAAATAACAAGTGTCGAATGACAAGAGAGAAGAAAACAGTCAAGTCATTAATTGTGATCAGAATCAGAGAGGGAAGAAGAATAAATTTCAAGGAACTTTATAGATTTCTACAAAATATTCTTCATGGACGAAACCTTCTGACTTTGCAATGAAGACAAGAGGTTACCCAGGACTATAACCTGTCATATGACACTTTCTAAATGAAACCTAAGTTTTATAATATCATGGAATCTGAGAGCTCAAGGGGACCACAGAAATTGCTGTGAAATCAAAAAATAGTTTCTAACCTCCCATATTTTACCCTAGAAGTTTTCAAATTTTGTAATACCAGAATTTAAGAAAGTACAGGAAGTGGAACCCATTTATTTAATGATGTAAATGATACATTAATTATTTGATTCATTTTCCTATTCTTTGTATTGTTTCATGTCTTAATTGCATGCTTTTGTTATTGAATTCATGTGTCTAGTGTGTAGAATGGTAATAGAAAATGGATTCTACAGGAAGTAGAAAAATTTTTTAAGAAAACTGAGTGTATGAGAAGTTCCTGGGCCATGCAAGAGCTTTTTATTTTTTATGGAGTTAGGGAGTTTGTATAATTTTTTTTAGAGAATTGACAACATAATGTGAGAATTACTGAGATCATTATTTGAAAATTTTGTTCAAAAAGGTACAATCTCTATTTTGAGAAAGTTCTTTGAGAATTACAGGAAGCACACTGAGTGAAGGGATATGATGTCAAATGTATTGTGCCATATGCTTTTTTGTGTTAAGAATATGTTTCATATATTTTCTATAGTTTCCAGTTTTATGGAAAGAAATGGACAATTTGTCATATTCTATGTGCGTTTTTGAAAAAATAATTATAATAATAGTTAATGACAATATCATAAATTTGAGGCACATTAAATGAAGGGACTATTTTAAACATCTGAAACTTCACAAGAGTTTTTTTTTTCTTTTTAAAGACATTCATTAAGGTTACTATATATTCTAATGAAGGTGATATGAATTAAAAAAAAGTTCTGTGATTATTTTCTAAGTTAAAACCTTCTCTTAAAAATCTTTAAATATTTGAATAAATTTTATCTTTGAGGTTAGATTTTTTTTTGAAATAACCAAAATTCACTTGGAGCTTGTTCTAATGAATAAAAAGGAAGAGTCATGTTTGGAAATATGTTATAGTTTGATAAAAAATGTGATTCTTCAAAAAAAGAGCATATCAAGAGAAGACCCAAGTTTTCATTATTTCATATTATCAAGTTAAAAAACAACAACAACAACAACAACAACAACAACAACAACAACAACTAATCTTCAAGAGTGGGTAAAGTTAGCCTCCAAAAGG
The DNA here is from genome assembly GCF_027887165.1 of Monodelphis domestica. Lineage (NCBI taxonomy): Eukaryota > Metazoa > Chordata > Mammalia > Didelphimorphia > Didelphidae > Monodelphis > Monodelphis domestica. Next base: position 25,434,117 of record NC_077232.1, on the reverse strand, counting down.
ACAAAAATAAATCCCAAGAGATATGCTGAAGAGTCATGATGATTTATGAAGATGAGGTTAATTTTATTTTGTATCTTTTATTTAATTCTATAAACTAAAATTGTTCTCAACTGTGGATAAGCAAACACTGAAAGGAAATATAAAATGCATTTCCAAATTAAAACATATACATTTGAAACATTTTATATATTGTCAAAGTATAATTTTTAATCTGAGATTATATATCTACAGCAATAACTAAATGATTTTAATATTATGAGATTATAAAAAGGAAGGGAATTTATAAATCATTTAGTACCATCTCCTAGTTTTGTAGATTAGGAAGGTGAGGTTCAACTAGGTAAAGGGATTTACCTAAAGTTTCAAACTAGTAACCTGGTGATCTTAGGGTGGAACTCAGTTGAACTTTTACAAACTTTTCTAAAGTTTCCTTTCCTGCTTTCAGTTTCTATGAATTTCTTATGCTTAAATATGTGAGACTACATAGAGTGATAGATAGGTAGATAGATCAGAAAGAGATAATTGAGCTTTTTCAGCATCTCATTAATGACCTTTGTAACATTTTCTGTTATTACATAGGACAAGGTAATATCATTATTCAAATATCATTTGAACCTCACAATTAGTGGGTGGGATGAAAGTCAGACAAAACACTGATTTGCTGTAGAAAACTCCTAACACAGGAACTCATGAAATCAGTACAAACACATTTCAGAACTTTTAGAGGTAGAGTTGCAGGAGCATTGAGGGTTTTAAATGATTTTCTCAGGATCACATAGCTAAAATATACCTGATCATTTTCTACTTTGCCACTAAATTCTGATACCAAGTTGGCACAGTGGATAAAGTACTGGGCCTGGACTCAGGAAGACATGAATTTAAATGTGGCCTCAAACACTGATATGTGACACTAGCCAAATCACTGAAATGTTTCCCTCATTTTATTCATATGTAAAATGAGGTGGAGAAAGAAATGTCAAAGCACTAAAGTATGTTCATCAAGAAAGACTCAAATGGAGTCACATAGAGTAGAACCCAATTAAAAGATGACTGAACAGCTATCTCCTTATAAGACTGAAATGGGAATATGTGTGTGTGTGTGTGTGTGACAGAGAGAGAGAGAACATGAATATATTTTAAAATCAATGAATCAGAAAACATTTATTAAGTGTCCACACTATGTTAAATTTTATACATGCATGATACATAGTTTTAAATATTTGGAAAATGAAAAAAAGGCAAAACCAATCCCTAACTTAAAGAGCTATGATGCTCCTTCATCAGGTTGTGAGCTACATCACAACAAGGATTGTCTTTTATCTTTCTTTGCATCCTTAAAACTCAGCATGATCCCTGTCACATGATAGGTAATATATACCCACATGTCCATAATATATGTATATATGTATGGATGCATGCATGTATGGATGTGTTTCTGTCTCTGTCTCTATCTGTCTGAAAATAGTTTAAGTGAATAAATTTGAGGAAAGTAGATAAATTTCTGGAGATTTTTCAAATAATTTTTATGATCATGATCATTATCTTTATGATCATGTTATGAAAAATGTCACCTTATGATTATCCTGTTGTTATATACAATTTGGTCAGAAAAATCAACATTATTAATTATTTGTGGTAAGGATTAACCTACAATTGGAATTAGAATTTATTTTTGGTTAAATATAACAGAAAAATCAACATTTATTGCCTAATTTAAAGTTCATTTCTCACAATAGCCATAATACTATAGTCTTTAACAAGGACCTCTTTCATTGTATCCCCCTTTTGAGGTTGTATTATATTTTCCCCTATATATTCATTCATTTCATTTAAATTCTAAAATTCATTATATTATTATAATATATTATCAATTATTATCATAATCATGAATAGTAACCTATGGTAATTTTATTGATTTTAGTTACATATGTTATAACATTTCCTTTCTAATTTCTAATTTTGATAATATAAGTTTCTGTCCCTTTTTTATATTTTTAATCAAATTTCTTGTCTCTTAATTGTATTATCCAATCTGGTTTGAACTTCCACCTTTTCTCTATCTCTTAGATTACCGCCTGTGCTACAATCTAAAAGAAGATCTTCTGCATCTCAGACCTTTTTTCCATTTTGTCTTTAGCCCAAAATATTTTCCTTTTGAAGGAAGTCAATGAAACAAAGAAAATTCAAAAAACAAAATGAAAATATACTTTTTTGAATCAAATCTCAAATAACACCTAAGCAAAAGAAGCATTAATCAAATGCATGAGCCATATTGATTAGGTAGTGGGAACAGAAGGGTTTCTGATGGCAATTAAGAGCCATGTTACAGCCAGAAGAAATTACAGAAAGTTTATTATAAAAGAACATGAAATTGATCATCATTATAGATTATGTGAGGAAATGGTAGATACTCTGTGACATACATGTCATGCAGAACAGCATACATTTCTAATTAGTGACAAAATAAGAGAGCAGTTTATAAGAATTTAATTTTTAATAATAATATAGTAGAGTTGTAAATTAATGTTATTCCTTTAAGCCAGAGAAAAGAAAATTTCTAGCAGATTTTAACAATGAACAATTTTGTTTAATTAATATAGAGATAGTCAAAGAATACAATAAAATTAATAGTGTAAAAGAGAGAAATTTGGGAAAGAGGTAGAGAAAGAAAATTTCCCAATATCTATACTAGATATCCTATAACTACCTATAATTACTACCTAAACTTGTCTATATCTACCTATAACTGCCTATAGCTACCATTAGATAAAGTCTATCTGATCTCCCTTAAGTTCAGCTCACAAGGCAGAATTAGTATATATCTATATCTATATGTATATTTATACTTATATCTATATCAACATCTATCTATCCATCCATCCATCTATCTATCTATCTATCTATCTATCTATCTATCTATCTATCTACCTCTAAACCACCAACTAATCAACAACCTATATCACCAGCAACCAACCCCCAAAGACTCACACCTAGCAGCCAACTTCCCAGCACCTGCCTGCCCTGTCAGCAACTGACAGACCAATCAATTGATGCTGTCCCCTTTTAAATCCTAATCGTTCCTCCCTCCTGTCTCTATGGTTTCTACTTCCTGGTTAATCCCTATACATCCCTATGGTAAGAGGAACTCCAGGTCATTAAATTTAAAAAGGGATAAAGAATTCCTTTTTTCATTAGCAAGACTTGACCTGATATTTAGAATTACACATCATAATCTTATTCTAGAGAAGATAGGTTATAAATACTTAATTTTAGAATCTATAAAACTACAACATATATATGTACATATGTATAGTGCATATGTACATATGTACATATCTATATCTTGGGTGTCATTCAGTGTTTTGATTGTGTTGAACTCTTCATGAAGTCATTTGGAATTTTCTTGGCAAGAACACTGGAATGGTTTGCCATTTCCTTTTCCAGTTCATTTTATACAGAAGGAAGGAAGGAAGGAAGGAAGGAAGGAAGGAAGGAAGGAAGGAAGGAAGGAAGGAAGGAAGGAAGGAAGGAAGGAAGGAAGGAAGGAAGGAAGGAAGGAAGGAAGGAAGGAAGGAAGGAAGGAAGGAAGGAAGGAAGGAAGGAAGGAAGGAAGGAAGGAAGGAAAGAAGGAAGGAAGGAAGGAAGAGAGAAAGGGAGGGAGAGAGGGAGGAAGGAAGAAAGTAAGGGAGAGAGGGAAGGCAAGTAGTTAATAGAGTTTGTGAATGTGCAAATCCAATCACCTTATATTTTATGGAAGGAGCCAGGGAATGGTTACTAGAAGAAGAATTATATTATGTATTTTGTTTTGGAATGTCTTGGAGTCAATGAATATGTGTGGGTGTTCTGTAATTGGTTCCTTTAGATCTATTCCATGGTTAGAGGAACTTTTCTTCTGTGTAGACAGATGAGTATTTAAATCCAAACTTTGGCCCATACTGGCTTTATGACCCTTAACTTTATGACATACGACTTCTTTATGTTCTGGTCAAGTTTCTAATACTTTAACTTGAAGATAAAGTTGCAACCTGTATTGATAAGTATTTCCTCACTAAAATGTTGTCTATTAAAAAAATCATAGACCTTGTATCTTTATATGTAGATGAATGCATGCATATTCATGTAAATGTATGTGTGTGTATTTATAAGCAAAATGGTATAGTCTCTAAGTTTTTAAAGGAGACATTAGATAAACTTCAGGAGGACAGAGACAGTAAAACTATAGTAGTGAGGGACCTCCAATTTACCTTTCAGATCTAGATAAACCAAACCAAAATAAAGAAGAAAGAAGCAAGGAAAATGAAATAATATCTTACAAAAGTTAGACTAACAGATCTCTGGAGAGAATTAAATGGGAATATAAAGGAATGTACCTTATTTTTAGCAGTTCATTGATTCTATAAAAAACTGTATTGTATGTCTTAGGGCATAAATATTTCACAACCAAATGCAGAATAGGATAAATATTAAAGGAATCCTTTTCAGATCATAATAAAATGAAAAAATATAATCAATAAAACTCCCTGGAAAGACAAATGAAAAAAATATTAATTGGAAACTAAATAATCCAATGCTAAAAAAGATGTGGATCAAAAACAAATTATAGAAGCAATCAATTTTATTATGAGAATAGCAATGGAAAGACAACATATCAAAATTTAGGGGATGAAAACAAAGTAGTTCTTAGGAGAAATTTTATATCTCTAAACACATATCAATAAAATAAGAGAAATTGTAGATCATTTAATTGAACATGCAACTAAAAAGACTAGAAAAAGAAAAAAAATGTTTTTCTTTCTCTTCTAAATATAAGTTAAATAGAAAACACCAACATTTCAACACTTAAAAATTTCCAATGTTTAGTTAGGTAACAAGAACAATTACAAGTTCACTGAGTTCATCTAATTAGATTGAAATGCTCCTGAGAACTCATTACCCACCACAGGCGAAGACACTTTCAAAGAACTTACTCCCCAAAACAACATGTGTTCAAAATTTGAAGCTCCAGAGAAAGACTTTTTCCCAAAGATTCCCTAGAAGGTTATGTTTATTAATCAACAGAGAAATTATAGCTAAGTCATCCAACTCTTCATGGGCCACATCTTCTCTTCCTTCTTCTGACACTAACTGTATCACCATCAACTGGTATCTAAACTCTATATCTTGCTGAGGAATCAGTATAAAAGACTCACAGGTGAGGCTTAAGGGTTAAGAAAATGTAATTTTTTACCCTTTGGAGTAAAAGTTTGTAGAGTCAGACATCTTAGAAGGGATTGAACAGAAATGGCGATGGTAGTGCAATATTACCACTGAATATTTTCTAATCATTTTCATTAGATTATGTCTCCCTGACTGTCCAACAATGTTAGCAACTCAGCAGCTAGTCAAGTTTTGTAAATAGACTCATACATAGATGTAGATCAGAAAAGGAGTATATATGACATATAAGTAATATTATTTATTTATTTAAAGAGTTACTTCATTTTTATCTGGGGTCAATTTCATTATGTCTCTCCTCTCAGGGATGCTAAATCTATATACCCATACACCTCCACACACACACTTACAACTCTACTACTCTAAACAAAAACATCTTCCTATCTTTGTCATATTACCTAATGTAATATCTGTGTGAAAGAGAAAAGAAAAGAGTCAGATAGAGACTGAGAATGAAAATGTAGAGGATGAGAATACCTGAATAAAATCCTTTGTCCAAAGTGATTCTGACAAACCATTTTTACTTTCTGTAACTGCCTTTCATCATCTACATAATCAAGATAGTCAAACACAATTTAAAGTAAGCATAGAATTTCAAGATAGAAGTGCACTTCATATTATTAAGTCATTTAGTAGATGATGAAATTAAGCACAAAGATATGAAAGGCTTCTTTAACTCAGATATACATTTATGGAGTCCTTATTTAAATAAAAATTATCCAGCTTGAGTCCAAGCTTTTTTATTTTTATATTTCCTCAAATCACACATATTAGGTTAGAGCAAGAAAAGGAATTGGTGAATTATGAAATGCTATGAAATGATAGTGACTAACCATTATTATTGTTCAGTATTTCTGTTCACTGTGTTATGTTCACTTAAAATGACCTGTTAGTTGAAGCAAAATTAGAATGAAATTGTACTTTAGAAATTCATATTTCTATCTTATATGAGCATAAGCCTAATTGTGATAGATTTATGGAAGCTTCCTATTCACTTCCTCTTTGAAAGGCAGAAAATATTTTAAGAATCTTTAATAAAAGTTTATTTTAATGACATCTTATTTTGAGAGATATAGGTAAATTGGTTTAATGAATTGATTGATTGATTATGTTGAGTGTCCCTTATTCTAAAACCAGGCTGGCACTAGATAAGAGAAAGCAAAAGGAGGTTATTGAGGATAGGGGAGGACAGAAAAGAGAAGGTCTGAAAATAAACAGAACAGAGAAAAGAGTGAGCTCTTGGGCTGATTATTTGTCTAATGGACTACATATGATTATTGACTTAGAAAATACTACAGAAAATTATTAAAAGGGAGGTAACATCTGTAATAGGACACCTTGAAAGCACAGTAGATAAAATGTCAGGTGTAGAGTCAGAAAGACTCATCTTCCTGAGTTCAAGTCAGACCTCAGACACTGACTAAATATTTGACTCTGGGCAAGTCACTGAATTCTATTTGACTCAGTTACCTCATTTCTATGAGCTGAAGAAGAAAATGGCAAACCACTCCATTATCCAGCATATTATAATTCTTGCTCATATTTTTCTATTAAAAAGTAATTTTAAGTACGTTATAATAGATTTTACAGAATTATGATCTTGTGTAGCAGGTTCTGTACATATGTTGCTTATGAGTGTTTCCTCTTAAAAATTTAGTGGATGATGACTACATTTAATTGTTTTTTGTACACAATCGACCAAACAATTACATAATGAAGAACTGCCACTTTATTTCTCATATTCATATTGAAAATTGGGAAATTATCTAAATTATTTTTCCTAAGTAAATTAGGTCTTTCAACTACTTGTGACTATTTAACTATAAGAAATTCTTAGGACCCTACTGGCCTAGACAAAAGTTTCTTTTTCTTTTTATTTTTTTTTGTTAATGTAATAGGATTATAAGATTTGCTAAACACTTTATCTCATTTGATTCTAAGAACAACTGTAAGAATGGTGCTCTTATTATTCCAGTTTTACAGATAAGGAAAATTATGTTGAGATATATTAAATGACTTTCCCTTGAACCTGATAAAAGTCTGAAGCAAGACTTGAACTTAAATCTTTCTGATTATATATCTGAAAATCAATCTGCTATGATAGTTTCTTAATATTATATGAAAGAATATAGTATTTTCATAAAGATCAAGCTAAGAGTGAGGAATAAACTGTTAGCATTTTCTTATTCCTTTAATGCATGAGCTAATTCTTAGACTCATAAGACTCATGAAATACTGGAAATTTTAATTTTTTGTTTAACACATGAGGAAACTGAGGCTCAAAAAAATTAGTTTTCTTTCCCAAGGTTGCAATGCCAGCTCTAGTGGGTACAAAATCTGCACTTAAGTCCTCTGACCAGTGTGATATCTATTGTGATAAATTATTAATGTCTATCATTTTTAGTAGTGTCTTACTCTTGTGACCCCACTTGTAGTTTTCTAAGTAAAACTACTGGAGTGGTTTAACATTTCCTTCTCTGCTTATTTTTCATATGTGGAAACTGAGCTAAAGAGGTTAAGTGACTTACCCAGCATCACAGAGCTAGTAAAAGTCTGAGCCTGGAAGTGAACTCATGAAGAAGAGTATTCTTGTCTCTAGGTCCAACACAATCCCCTGTGCCACCTAGCTTCTTTTATGTCATACATTAGGTATCTTAACTGTGAACTACCATGGAATGAAGGCAGGAAGAATAGGGGATGGAAAAAGGAGGATGGTGAATAGAAATGAAAATAAAAGATCTTTCTACTTCAGGATTTAGAGACAGTGCAGTGGAGAGTGATGATTTGAGGATGAGAGGTCCAGAGTTCAAATTGTAGCTTTCTTTGTCACTTACTAATTTATATAAACTTTGGTAAATTGCTTATTTTATTTGGGCCCCCATTTCCTCATCTGTAAAATAAAGGATTTAGGCTATGTGACTTCTAAAATCCTTTAAACTATAAAATTATGATCCTATGATTTCTATCCCTTGGAGAACCTGGCTGTATCACTGATCTTATTAATTAGTTATCTTTCCCTTTATAGGTAGACTGGCTTTCACAGCAGTCTTTCCTCCCTGAATGGAACGCTCTCATTCTTCAAACAATGTGACTGAATTTATCCTACTGGGACTTACCCAGAATCCCAGACTACAGAAAATATTCTTTGTAGCATTTTTATTCATCTTCCTCTTCACTGCCTTGGCCAACCTGCTCATTGCAATCACCATTGCCTTGAGTCCCACTCTTTCAGCCCCCATGTACTTCTTCCTTACTTATTTGTCTTTTATTGATGCCTGCTATACATCAGTCACCACCCCCAAGATGATTATTGACCTTCTTTATCAGAGGAGAACTATTTCCTTCAGTGGTTGTCTCACTCAACTCTTTGTTGAACATTTTCTTGGAGGCTCAGAAATCATTCTCCTCATTGTCATGGCCTATGACCGTTATGTTGCCATCTGCAAGCCCTTGCACTACATGACTATTATGCGTCCTCGTATATGCCACCTCTTGGTAGTAGTGGTTTGGGTTGGTGGTTTAGTGCATGCCACTGCCCAGATCCTCTTCATGATCCATCTCCCCTTCTGTGGCCCCAATGTCATTGATCACTTCATGTGTGACCTATTCCCCTTGCTGAAACTGGCCTGCACTGATACCTACATGCTGGGTATGGTTGTTGCTGCTAATAGTGGAGTAATGTGCATGCTGATTTTTTCCATGCTTCTTGTGTCTTACATTGTCATCTTGCACTCCCTGAAGTCCCACAGTTCAGAGGGGCGACGCAAAGCTCTCTCTACCTGTGGCTCCCACTTCCTTGTGGTTGTCCTGTTCTTTGTCCCCTGTATCTTCACATACACACGACCTGTGTGTACTTATTCTATTGACAAGTTAGTCACTGTCTTTTTCGCTATTTTAACCCCTATGTTGAATCCTATAATCTACACAGTGAGGAACACAGAGGTGAAAAATGCCATGAAGAATTTGTTTCAAAAAAGAGTCACTTCTACATCCTAGAAATTCAAGGAGAATTTTAATATTTGCATGAATTGAGGCAGATAATTTTCTGTGCTTGGAATGAAGAAGACATGGACATTTGGGATGATTATCCAATAAAAAGAGATGGGAAATTGATGTGCACAGAATCAAGATTTTGTCTCTAGTTATGTGGTTTGAAGAATGGGATGTGAACCAATGGCATTCCAAAATGATGCTCCCTTATTGCCAAGTATTCAACTGCTTATTAATGAATTATATGAAATTATGGATTATTAAAGCCAAGAGTAACTTAAGGAATAATTTTAGCCTATTCCCTCCTATCATAGATAAGAACCTCACACCTAGGATGATGTGACTTACTCAGAATCATATAATTATAATAAGATCTACACTAGTACTATCATTTAGCCAAGTCACATATCCAGAGCTTTCTTTTCTCATGTTGTCATTGGATATAGCTTGGCAGAGAGTAAATAGTTCAAACACTTGATTATCATAGAATGTAAGGTTTCAGAAGAGGTAACAATAAAGATGATGTTCCCTCATTCCTGGGTAAACTTGAGCATGGTATTGATGGTATTTGAGTTAAGTAGAAAGACCACTTCTTGTTACAGACTCTGAGTTCTAATCTCACCCCTACTATTTGCTATCCATATTTCCTTGCGTAAATATTTTATCTCTCGGATAATTTTAATGTTTTAAAAATATGAGTATTCAGACTAAATGATCTTCCATTAGTAAATCTAGTCATGCTATGAATATTTTCATCCTTTAAAATTCAGTATCATTAGGAAGAGAGAGTTTTAAAACCAATTATAGACCTTTACCCAGTGGTTAAGAACATTGGGTGGGGAGTCAGAAAGACGGGAGTTTCAAATCTGGCCTCAAACACGTCTGGAATGAATGACCCTGAAGAAGTCACTACATCTCTTAACATAATGAAGAAAGGATTAATAGAGGAGGACATGGCAAACAACTCTAATAGCCTTGCCTAGAAAACAACTTGAATATCTATGGTCTACCAGGTTACAAAGAGTCAGAAATGTCTGAATACCAATATAAGTCATTTAATTTGAGCTTTTATTGTGGACTCATGGTAGAAAAGAGAATAGGTGATCTTTGGTAATATGGAAGGGTAGAGTGAGGTTATATTCTACCTCCTTTCTAGTAATCATGAAAGCTCCTAGAGCTAAAAAGGGCAAGGTATATAAATTACTGATCAAGCTTTTCCTTCAAAGAGTAAATATTAAAAAAAATTCAACCTAACCAAGTGTATCCTATTTTTGAAAATTGCTTCATGACTTCCAGTTAATTTTAGTGTTGGGTCTTGTTATTCAATAATTTTGACAAGAGAACAGCTCATCTTTCTGAAATTCATCATCAATCATCTGAAAAGGCTTCTTCTGCAACTAACCCAAATCTATTACAATATAATTTGGAGGTAGAGTGATGAATTCCCATAAGAAAAACATAGGAAGCTGAGGATATGGTGTTCAATTACTGACTTGAGTCTTATTCCCTCTGTGATTTGAGAAAATCACTTCTTCCTCTTTCTATCTCCATTTCCTCATATATAAAATTAATGTTCAGAGTGAATATTCACTGTTATCTTTCTAAATCTATGATACAATAGGGACATAGTTTGACCTGAGATCAAGAAATGAACCTTGGTTATTCATTACTGCCTAGCATTGTACTTGACATACAGGTATTGAATAGATTCTTTTGTTTCTGTGAATGAGAATTCACACTATTCTTCAAGAATCATTCAATTAACTAGAGGGAAAAACGTCATGAAGAATTCCTTTCATGAAGCACAAGTTTTTTTGTATTATGTGTACACATACATATTCACACATGTATTCTTAACTATCTTTTATTTTTACATAATTTGATTTACTGAATATCAGATTATATTATCTTTCTTCAATGCAGAATGTTATCTCTTGTAATAAATGGGATGGGAAAAGAAAAAGAGAGAGAAAGGCAGAAAAAAGGAATGGATAGAAAGAGACAGAGATTGAATCAAAGAAAGAGACAGAAATGAAGACACTTAGAGAGAGACAGACAGACAGAGAAAGTGAGCAAGGCCACAAGAGAAAAATTAATGCATAGATGAGCCTTTTCTATATTTGATAATCATATTGAATTACCTGGTCGACAAGCTTTATGACCCAGACCTTTTCATACAGCTAATATCTGCCAGAGCACCTATGTCTTCCTGGCTTCAAGGCCAGCTCTCACATGCTAGTAACAGCTACACTATGGTGGCTGTGGATGCAGTAGTAATGGAAGAAAGAATTGAACAGAACTAATCAAATAATAAAATTATTCTGATGATATGGAATTGGGGGGTGGTGGTTGGAGACATACTATTTTTTGCAAGTATTAGACAAGCTATTCTTGGTAGAGTTGAACATATTTTGCCTGACAGGAATGAAGGAAACAGAACTTTATTAAGTGTTTTTTATGTGTTAAATGTTTAACAAATATCATCTTATTTTATCTTGATTACAATCATTCCTTCCCTTTCACAATGACAATCAGTTGGGCTTCCAGATCAGTTCTTGGAGCCTTCAGTCTTGGAAATGAAACCTGGAAAATGTTTATACAAGGATTATAGCCCATTCCTCCTCAGCTGCCACACTGAATGAAGGAAAATTGATTTCTCCCACCAAAGTCCTTGACACTTTCAAATGTTTCATCATATGAAATGTATATAGATTCACTCTCTCCCTGCAGCCTTAGGCCACTTTGCTCCTCCTGTCTTGTGCTCCACTTACCACAGCTATGTTCTGTTACCTGTGCCTGCTCAGCACATCTCTGTTTGTAAGGAATGTGGCCAATGACACCAGGTGTGTGTCTGAAGACTCGTACTGGGAATTTGTTCATTATGGTTCCATAGCTAAAGTGTATGGGTCACTTGATTCCTACACTTGTCCCAAATTCACTTATGTTCAATTTGAAGATGCAGCTGACATTGAAGATGGTCTGTATAATTTGGACTGAAAATAGATTTTTGAATGGCCAACTGAAATCCCATTGCACCAAATTAAATGGAAGCCAAGGAGGAGAGAAATGTATTCAGTTCTTCTTGCTCTGATAAGTATGACTGATACAGGGGATAGAGAAACCAAGGTAACAAAAGGATAAGGTTAACTAAAAGATATTATAGTCCTAGAAACAGTAAACCTTCTAGACAGCCATCCCTTAGGAGATGTTATTCAGACAGTAAGAGGAGTAGAAGACATGTGTCCTCAGCCTTAATTCAGCTCTTGGTTTCATCCTCATGAAAGCAATGTAGCTCCACTACCTCTTGCCCAAAGAATTTCCCAAATATAAGACTGTTAAGTGAGACTTCTGAAAGTCTGAGAACAGAGAGTAAACTGAACAGGAAAAAAGGATAAGGTTGTATCAATAAAAATGAATTTTAAAATGTATGACAACTTGCTTTAGTGCTACAACTTAAGAACCACAGTTTTCTACCTACCTTACAGAATAAACTTCCACAATATATTTTCTCCCTTATTATAATGTAAACTCTTTGAAAACAGAGGATATCTTGCTTTGCTAATTGTATGCATAGAGCTTCTCATTTAGGAAGCACTAAACAAATGGTTAATTTGTTCATTCATTCATTTAAATTTGTATCCCCCATTACTAGCCCTGTGTCACAGAAAAAGAAGTCACTAAAATGTTGTTTGATTGATTTCACATCTAAAAGTTTTTAGAATCAATCACCAACCTATATTTACAGAATGAAAACAAATTTTTCTTCAAAAAAACCATCCATGTCATAAATCTTGTCTTCTTAGTGTCCCTCACACAACATGCAATATTACATAGAAGCTTGAAAAAATCTTCATTTTTCTCCCATTGTTGTCTATGGTATACATTGCTTTTTATAAAATGATTTCATTACAAAACTTTAAGGAACATTTTATTAGAAACATGAATCTCATTTTGTTCCTGAAGCACCTGAACCTCAGAGGGAGGACAATTTGCCCCAAATCATGCATTCTAGAGAACAGAAATTTTCAAGTATTCATATTTATTGGGAGGAGTTACATTAATTGTGATGACAATTGGGAAAGTCAAATTGAGTTACATAGTCTTTTTGCACCTCTCAAACCACCAGTAAAACTCCTTCATATAAAATCTATTGGCTGGAAACATATCAGTGATGACTTCCATTAAATCTTTTCTAATGTTTCTTAAATCAGGAAATAAAATGATCATAATTTATAAGACCATCTAAGTAGTAAAAGGAACAGCTTGTTGGACCTGATGTCAGAAAGAACAAGATTAAGTCCATCCTTAAATACTTAATAGCTGCTTGACCCTGGAAAATGTCCTTGATGTTTGTCAGCATTAGTTCTTTCATGTGAAAAGGAGAATATTATGTAACTCCTATGATCAAAATGAGATGTTCACAAAATGTTTTCCAAACCTTAAAGTGTTAAACAAATACTAATTGTTATTATAGGTTTTGGAGCTAGAAAAGGTATAGAAGAAATTTAGACTAAGATTTCATCCCCATTTTTAAATGAGGATAACGAGGGCCAAGAATATTGTGAATTGTCCAAGGTCTTATGTGGTGTAATTATCAGAAGTGGATCTTGACTCCATGTCCTCTAACTACAAATTCAAAGATCATTTCGTTACATTACACTAAAGGAGAAAATCAGGAGGAATCATTTTAAAGCATTATGAAAGCAGTAACCAAAGGAAGCTTTATTATCATCTTATTGGATTTCATTAGTTTGGGGTCTTTGGCTGTAAATAGAGTCCTTGTGTAATAATCAGATTCCTTTGGGGAAGGAGAGAGTATCTATGAAGGATGCATCTCCATATGGATTTTCTCTGCCAAGGAACTTCTCCATCATAACATCCCAGAATAATTAGAGATAACATAATATCGTTATTACCTCATAGGTGCCACCTTTTTTCACAATAAAACTTTGGAAATATAACAAAGAATTAGCCAAAGAATGTAATTATGTGATTTTCTTTTAATTAGCTTAACCTTCACCTGAAATGATCAATGTTTGCCCTTTTCCTTGATGAAATGGTGAACTCATTGGCATGCTGATTTAACAGTCAAGAGAGACATAGCCTCAGAGGGATTCTGTTGCAATGATGCAATATTATTTGGTTTTATTGCTACCAAGAGATATTATTACATGCCCTAGTCATTCCTAGGTTCTCTGTACTGTGAGCATTATTTTAAAGGAATGCTACTGACAATAAAGAACTTCTAAAATGGAGAGTGAAGTAAGTGCTTTTCTTTGTTTTATTTTAATAAAAGACTTATTAATATCTTGAAACCTTCCTGAGGATAACTTTTTTCTTCAAATACTATTTCATACGGACATATATTGAGAACTTGAAGGGACTTTAAAGGTCACTTCCTCTAGCTCTCTTATTTTACAGATGAGGAAATTGAAGCCCACAGATATTAAATTATTTGTCCCATGTCATGGAGCTTGTAAATGGCAGTCATCATTGCCACAGTGTCGAATTAAATAAAAGAAATTATTTCAAAGATGTGAAGTGCCAGAGAGAATAGTTATTCTGAAAAAAAAAGCCAGAGGGAGGAATTCTCATCATTTTTGTGGATTGAAACTTCAATATCTCTTTGTTATAATATAATGACCAAAATAATATAATGAACACTTAGACTTTCTAGGAAGGGAGGGACATGGCTTCAAAGAATAATGGGATGACATTCTCACTGTACTTTGCTTTTGTGAAAACTCATCAAAATAAATATATTTTGCATTGGAAACCATAGTTTACAACATCTATAAAAGGAAAATACAAATTGTTAAGGAATTTGAACTCATGACAAATGAGAATTAGTTCATGAAATAGGGAATATAAAGACTAGAGGAAAAGAAATGTTGATAGACTTGGTATTTTAATTGATTATTTGAAGGGATGTCATAAGGAGGAGTTATTAAACTTATCTAGTTTTCTTTCAAATCATCAAGGGTCAATCAGATGTAGAAGTGACAAAAAGGATAAATTTGGCTTGATATTAGAGAAACAATAAACCAGAAAAAAAAAAAACTTTACCTTTGCAATTTAAAGCTATTTAAAGGTATGTGTGGAGTTCCTTCTTCCTAGAATCATTCATTTTGAAGTGGCAGAACTATTAATCAGGCATGTAATTATGTTAATTTAATCTAAATTGTAGCCCCTTTCTCCTTTGAAAACCCATTTTGGACACTATCCTCTGACTTGGAACTCATGCATCCTATGGGAGGATGCCAGAAGCCTCTGCGCTACCTGGTGTTTGGGAAAAGACTTGATTCTTGTCACCATGTTTCCAGGCATCCAGGAGACTGGCCTTTAACCTGGACTGAGATAAAGTCTATCCAGCCAGAGAGACCCAAAAGGAATGACACCTATGACTTCATAAGAAAGGAAACTGAGGACGCAAGGCCTTTGTTTTGGACTTTTTAATTCTTGACACTCTTGGTCTGGAGACTTTTCTTGGTATGGCTGCTTTGGGCTAGCAAACTGGGGACAAGAACAGCAAACATATTAACTAGGCATGGCTAGGTAATTTTATTGCTATATCTCTTTCTCTTTAATTCCAACCTTTACTAATAAATAATTACAGATTAATAGTCTTGAAAGAATTTTAATTATAACATAATAGTGAATTTTTTAAGGTATGGCTGATTAGTGGGATATCGAGATCCTTTCTATCTAAAATTTGATATTTATTGAGGTAGTGAATTTTCTCCTTCAACTTTGCCCCTTCAAATATTCCAAGCATGATCAGTTATCATCTCCTACATGACACTATTCCCAGTTTTCCTGGTTTTGAGTCTTTGTTCTATCTTAAAATTATTTAATATAGGATATAATTGGGAATGTAGACTCTAAACAATCACCCTAGTACAAATACTAATAATATGAAAATAGGTCTTGATCAATGGACACATGTAAAACCCAATGGATTTGCTCATTGCTACAGGAGGGGTTTGGGAAGAGGAAAGAACATGATTAATGTAACCATGGGCAAATATTCTAAATTAATTAATTAAATAAATAGACTTTAAAATGTATTTAATATAATTTGCATTTACATATTTGCTTTTTCTACAAGAGGTTTATTTTTTAAGAAGTCACAATTTGACCAAGATAATAAATGTCATACAGAACTAATAGCATATTTATTAATATACATATATATGTATCATAGCATAATGAAATATATATAAATTTGCTTTTTTAATTTTGAGCAATTTCATTAGGATAGAGATATTACAATGTGTGCTATCTCTCTGGCAACTAGAGATCATACTCTAGTTATAATTTCATAGAAAAATTCTAGGCAATTTTTTTAAATATACAGAAATAACCTGTCCAAGGGTATATGGTTCTAGGCATTAGAATAGAGATATTAACTTTGAATTTTCTGACCCAAAGTTCAACATTCCATTCTCTATACCCCTGCCTAGGAAAGATTCATTCATTCATTAATTTACACATTAGCAATTTGTGAAAGATTGAAGTGCAAGACATTCCACTAGACAATGACTCTACAAAGGAACAGAGAAAGTAATTTTTAAACATAAACAATTTCATCATGTAATGCAGAATTAGTTGTCAGGAAGAAAATGTAA
This sequence comes from Monodelphis domestica, assembly GCF_027887165.1. Lineage (NCBI taxonomy): Eukaryota > Metazoa > Chordata > Mammalia > Didelphimorphia > Didelphidae > Monodelphis > Monodelphis domestica. The sequence goes on along the minus strand of NC_077232.1, from coordinate 25,417,285 downwards.
TCAGCAAATATATTGCTTTTTGAAATATATTTGTGCCTATATTTACAGTTTATTTATTAAACAAAAGATATGATCATCTCCTCCATTCTTAAATTGAAGAGAGAAGCAGGAAAATAAGGAAAATAAGAATGCAACTATATATACAAAGTATATATAAAGTAATTACTAACAAACTAGGAAACTACCAACTAAGTCTTCCAGAAGAGGTTTGATTTAGGACACAGCACTTGAGTTGATCCTTGGAGGAAATTAAAGATACATGAGAAAGTGTGAACAAGGAATATTTTTTCAAGCAAAAGGAACATCCTATGAAAAGGCAAGGCAGTCAAAAATAGAATATTGTAGATGCAGAAGAGAAAGTCAGCTAATTGGGAGAGATTGTAGAGCTTATGATGGTAGGTAATTTCTAGTCATCCTGGAAAGGTAGGTTAGAGGAAGATTGTTAAGGACTATAGAAGCGAAGCAGAGGAGTTTATATTAGTAGTCATTATGGAGCCATTAGGTTCTTGATTTAGAGAATAATATGGAATGCCACTATGATCTGAGTTTTGGGAATATCTATTGAGCAACTTTATAGAAGAGGATAGAGTGTACAGATGACAAAGTGAAGGTGTGAAGAACAATTATTATTTCAATACTAAAATCAAAAGATGCTAAAACTGAAAGGCAAACTGGAGATATAGAATTAGATTTAAGAGACAGTGTGAACAGAGAACTGATAAGATGTGACAGTTGCTTAAAAGGGGAGAATGAAGATGATTAGACTAGAAGGATACTGAAACCACCAAGAGTCTAAAATGTTAGGAAAAGATTGGGGTTGAGTTGAAAAATAATTCATTAATGTTATTCATGTTGTAATTATTGATTATGAGATTTCTATGAGGAATCTAGCTGACATTTGAAAATGGTGTAGGACTAGAGCTCCAAAGAATGTGCTATATATATGTACATATAATGCACATATATGTATACATATACATAAATACTTCACATGTGTAATATAGTTTTATATCTGTATAAGTGAACATATATACATAACAAATTCACAAACATTCACACTGATATAGGAATAGATATATGCACACTTACACAGAGTTCTAGTATCTTTCTCAACTCCACTTCTCTTTTGTAACTGTAATCCCTGATTAGCTTAAAGAATTAGATCAATTGTTACTCCCTACCAGATGGTTATTCTAATGTGTCTTGTTGGAACTGTCCTTGTCTCTTTAATTTTAAGTTTTACATACTTGTTTTGTTAATTATTCTCCAACCCCAACTTTTCCTGCTTATCGTTTTTAATCCCTTTCCCCAGGAATATAGAAGATGATAGAGGAAATAAAGATACTGGAGGGTTACTTCTACATTTTTCTTCCTTTCTCTCTGTCTTTGTCTCCAAATCTGTCCTATCTATCTATATTGTCTCTGTTTTTCTATATCTGCCTCTGCCTCTCTGTCTCTCTCTCTTACTCACACATACACAAACACTCATATTCAGAAGTATTTAATTACTAGAGAGTGGGGCACATGATACAGCAGAGGTGATTGGATCGTCACTGTGGGAATTAATAAGGCCACATCACCAACTTTAAAGTTGAGAAGAGTAAGCTCTTCTGGAGGTAATGCAATCAATAGTATCAAATGTGATAGACATCAAGAAGGACATGGATGAGGAAAACCCAACAGATATTATGACTAAAGATGTTTTGTAAGTTTAGCAATAAAGACTTAATTGAGTGAGGATCCTAAAATAAGAAAAAAAATTGCCAGTGATTTTGAGTTAGAGTTGAAGTGGAGGGGAAAAGTAGATTAATTTTGTAGCAGTTTGGTTGTTTAAAAAGGATAGACAAAGGGATCAAAATTGAAAAAAATGACAAGATCATGTTTTTCTTCAATATGAGAAAGATTTGAGTGTCATTTTAGACAAGCAGGATAGGGACCAGTGAATGGAGAGAGTTTGAGAATTATAGTAAGATATGTTGATTTCAATTTTGAGCATTTGAGCAAGATAGGAACACATGGAATTAAGGGCTGCAAGTAGATATTTTAGCCAAATGACCAAAAAAGGCTCCTCACTTTCAGAAGATATAGCAAAGGAGAAAAGAATGAAGAATAATATTAAGAGGATGTGAGACTGAGAGTTGGGGAGAAGAGGAAGATCAAAATGGATTCTATAAAATAAGGATGAAAATTTTTCATCTCCTTAGAGGAAAAGAGGAAGTGGTATGATGTTAGTAAGTTTTGAGGTAGCTAGGTGATAATAGTAGATAGAAAAGAGCACTGACAGTTGGGAAGACTTTAACTTGAATATGACAGTCATTTACTATCTCTCCAAACCTTATCATTCTTTTTAGACCCTTGCAACCTCACTTTCTTCATCTGGAAGATAATGTGTTACTAATAATTATCAGTAATATTACTGAGAGCATCAAACAAGATAACTAATATTTATTTCTTAGGTCAGAGTTTAACACTTTATTTTGTTTGTTCTGCTACTCCAGGTTTTATTTTGAGGTGCTTTCATTCTTTTGTGGTTGTCCAGAGGGCAGTTGGTAGGTTCCAAGGGTTTCTTACTCTGCCATATTGGCAAACACAGTATATACAATTTTATTCCCCTTTAAGAATGGATCCCAATGGCTCTTCAGAATGGTTGTATTCATTCACAGTTCCACCAAAAGTCAATTAGAGTCCCAATTTCCCCACATGCCCTCAAATATTTATCATTTTCCTTCTTATTGTAATTGCCAATATGATAGGAATGAAGTGTTGCCTTAGTGTTGCTTAAAGTGTTGCTTTAATGTATATTTCTCTAATTAAGAGTGGTTTGGAATATATTTTCATGTATCTAAAAATACTTTTAATTTCTTCATCTTAGAACTGCCTATTCAAATTTTTTTGATCATTTATTAATGAGAAAATGACATCCTTATGAATTTCACTCAGTTCTCAATATATTTGAGAAATGAGGTCTTTGTTAGAGACACTTGATGTAATTTATTTTTCCAAAGTTTGTTGCTTCCCTTCCAATATTGGTTACATTGGCTCTGTTTGGGCAAAACATTTTTAATTTAATATAGTCAAATTTATCTATTTTGTGTTCTCTTATTTATCCAATTATGTTCTGTCTTCTTCTTTCATCATTAATTCTTCTCTTATTCAAGATTTAGTTACAAGATATGACAAATAAGCTATTTTGTGATTCCCTAAATTGTTTATGATATCATGCTGTATTTTTAAATCAAGCATCCATTTTGAGTTTATCTTAGTATATCAAGTGAAATGTTGGTCATTGTCTAGTTTCTGCCATACTATTTGCATTTTTACAGCAGTTTTTGTATAATAGTGATTTCTCCCAAAACCTAGATCTCTGGATTTGTCAAAGATAAGATAAGGTTATATTAGATTACTAAGGTCATTCTATTACTGGGTTATGACTAGCAATCTAATATATTAATATAATGGTTTTCCTTCTAATGCTAGCTATATTGATTTTATTTGTAAAATCCCTTTTGAATGCAATATTTTGAATTTTTTCATTTTACATATCACTATATTTTTTGTTTTTATTTATAATTTTCTCCTATCCAAAAATTGTATAGGAAATATGTTCCATCTTCTAATTTGCTTATGATATCTCCATTTATACCTAGATCATGTAACTATCTTGATATATGAGATATTTGTCAAATATATGAGATATTTGTCTATATTTAGTTTCTTCCAAGTTTCTTTCCAGTTTTCCCAACTTTTAAAAACAAATACTGAATACTTATTCTTGAAACTTTGATAATTATTTTGGCAAATATAAGGATACTCTAATCTTGTACACCTGTTTATTGCTATCCGTTCTGTTCTGCTAATCTACTTTGCTATTTCTTAGCCATTATCAGATAGTTGGGAAAATTACTACTTTATAATTTAATTCAATCCTGATATGACTAGACATCCTTCTGTGACATTCTTTTCATTATTTCATTTCATACTATTGACATTTTGTTTTTCTTTTTTTATTCTGAAATATTGAATTTTCTATTTATTGCTCCTGAAGTATAGTTCTTAGTCAAAGAGTTGGCAAAGAACAAGGATGAATAATATATATTTGGACAATAACTGAATATTTCTAGCATATAAATTCTGAAAATGGACCAAATAAATTAAAGAAAACTTTGAAATACATTCTTTTCCATCTTTTGTCTTCCTCATTCCTTTCTTAACCCTTTCTTTGCTATAGTAAGGAAATGCCACAGCATTCTAAAGATCAGTGATTAATATCCTAGTAAGTTTTTCTAGATTAGTGATTATTATTATAGATCAGTGATTAATACTCAAGTTAATACTTGTTAATTAGAGATATGGAAAAGTACATGAGAAAAAATTATAATATGCTAAAATATAACTATTGCTAAGAGATAAATAGGATATTATTCCAAAGGAAGGAACTGAGATAAAGAAACTTTAAAGATCACTTCATTAGAAGTCTATGATATGAGCCATTTAGAGAAATTTTTTCATACATAAAAAAGATGGAAAGCACATAAGCTCCCTCTTGGGCTTCTGGGAATAATTTTCATTTGCCTGTCAGTTAATTAACATTTACTCAGCATTTGCTAAACTCCTAACATAAAACAAAACACTGGGTTTAGAATTCAAGGCAGAAACATTGTTCACAACCCAAGAATCTTGAATTTGAAATGAGATAAAATGAAGACAAATATTTATAGCACACATATAGAAGAGATTAAAGAGAATCTTGATGGGAAGATGTAATAAGTAAACAAGGAAAAAAGGTTTATTAATATTTCATTATTATATTATATAATGAAGTTATATAATATATAATTATATCAATATAGTATATAATATGATTCTATAATATATAATAATAATTATTATTCATTGTTGAGATTAAAATAGATTCATAAGGTATTAGGAAGGTTTACATGTTTCAAAAGGCACAAGGGAGCACTACAGATATAAAGGAAAATCAATGAAAAGGCACATAAATGGGGTATGAAGTTTCATTGACTAAGCAAAAAAAAATAAAGAAAACAAAGAGGCCATTGTAACTGAAATGTGGACTACTAGGAAGATAGGAGAGCATAATGTTAGGAATATGAATAATAACTATCTAATGGGGCTATTTTAACAGTCAAATTAGATTATATAAATCTATGCTTTATAAAATATAACAACTCTTATCTAGAAATATAGGAAGTTTCAAGACATGATATGTGCTAAAGATATGATGATATCTGCTGAATTAAAGTTCGGTGATCAATGGAAAGATTTTAGAGTCTGAACAATAATTGTCCCATTTGTAAAATGGACATTTATGCTCTTGGACCAACCTCAACTGGTTGTCCTGTTGCCCTAATAAAGTCATGAATGAAAATAAATTTAAACTGTAAATGAAAAAAGAATTTTTTTTATTATTCTCCAGTGTTTTCTGTTTTAATTTCAATTAATAACTGTTACATTAAATACCTAGTTAATTCCCTTCTTTCTTCACTCATTAGAGAATGAATCACATGACAAAAGATCTATTTATATATCTATCTATGTCTTATTTATTTCTATGTATCAGTTCTTTATCTGGAGGTGAACATACTTAAGTCATTCTTCAAAAACTTTTCTGCTGCTGTATATAATATCCTTGGGGTTCTGTTTATTTCCCTCATCATAATTTTATGTGGGTCTTTCCATGTTTTTTACAAATTTAAAGTGTTAGTCATTTCTTATGATGGAGTGGTATTCCATCACAATCATATTTCACAACTTATTTAATCATTCACCAATTGATGGACACGTATGCAATTTCCAGTTCTTTACTAAAACAAAGAAAGCTGCTAGAAATATTTTATAACATATAGATTCTTTTCTTTTTAATCAAACCTGTGATTTCATTGGTTACCAGATACTACAAATAAAGAAACCCACATTGATAGTGCATTTAAGCAACTGTCATGTAACTAACAGCTTTAAAGTGTTTTTTAGGCCTTTTCTAGATGAAATGGTTTTCCCATAAATGTGGAAGAAATGTGCTAGAAATAAGACTTGAATTAAATACAACTTTCTGCCTCTCACTGACTTGATGGTCTTAGTCCTCTCCTTCTGGGTGGCCTTTAATGAATAGCATTTGTTTTTTAACCACAATTTCATGTATAATTTAAAATGTATGGTTTTAGCATTAGGAATGATTTTAAATAATATCTAACTTGTCTATTCATCTGTTTTATTATATTTCTTAACAGGCATGTTGGATCATTTTTTACTCCATCAGGATTCCAATTCAGAAGGCTAAAACATGTACCTTTCACCAAATACATCTAACATTAAAGAAAATAAACTCCACTGTTTAACTTTCATAAATCTAGTTCCTATAATTAATTAAGTGAAAAATTTATTTCTAAAAAATTTCTAGTTTCATTCCAGATGTTGAATTTTGGCTGAACTTTAAACTAAATCAACTTGATTTATGTAAAAATGATAATAACTAGTAGCTGTAATGTGATTTAAAATATTCAAAGCAAATTGTATATAATATTTCATTTGTTCCTCAGCACACTTTAAATAATAGTGTTATGTTATTATTCACATTTTATGAATGAGGAAACTGAGACTGAAAGAAGTTGAGCAATTACTCAAAGTCTGGGGAAAAATTTGATATCTAGTCTTCCCCACACCAATCTCGGTGCTCTATGAACTTCACACAAGGAAGAAAAAGAAAGAAGGGGCAACAGAAAAAAAAAACAGATAGGAATATGGAATAATCAAGAAGTTGGCAGAAAAATAGAAAGAATGGAAAATAAAAATACCACTAAATTCATTTTGCTGGGCCTTACACAAAGTCCAGAGCTTCGAAAAATATTCTTTGTCATTTTCTTAATCATATATATTATCACTGTGACAGGGAACCTACTCATTGTCTTAACTATGACCGTCAGTCAAAGTTTGAGATCACCCATGTACTTTTTTCTAACCTTCCTGTCCCTCATGGATGCTGCCTACTCTTCAGTCATTGCTCCTAAGATGATTGTAGATTTACTCTATGAAAGAACAACCATCTCCCTGGAAGGCTGCCTGATCCAGGTCTTTTCAGAACATTTTTTTGGTAGTGTTGGCATCATCCTTCTTGTGGTGATGGCTTATGATCGCTATGTGGCCATCTGTAAACCCCTGCACTACATGACCATCATGAATCCTCGTGTATGCCACCTGCTAGTGGCAGCAGCTTGGATAGGAGGTTCCATACATGGCACTATACAACTACTTTTCATGATCAATGTTCCTTTCTGTGGCCCTAACATTATAGACCATTTCCTATGTGACTTGTTCCCATTGCTGAAATTGGCCTGCATGGATACTCAAGTTCTTGGTCTATTAGTCATCGCCAACAGTGGAATATTGTGCCTGTTAACCTTTCTTTTGTTAATTGTCTCCTATATTATTATCCTCTCCTCCCTTAAGGGTGGTAGTTCAGAAGGAAGGCGAAAGGCCTTTTCTACCTGTAGCTCTCATATCACAGTGGTCATCTTGTTTTTTGCTCCCTGTATATTCTTGTATGTAAGACCAGTGACCACTTTTACTATAGACAAGGCTGTGTCTGTATGTTGTACTCTAATTACTCCTATGTTAAACCCCTTGATCTACACCCTTAGGAATACAGAGGTTAAAAATGCCATGAGAAAACTCTGGATAAGATGATTACCTTTGGCTATTTAGGAAAAACCATGCAACCAACTGGAAATCATTAAAATCTAATGGAAACAAGAACATGTTTGGATGAAATTATATTTTATTCATTGAATACACTCCTTTCACTAACAAAGAGCACAATGATTTCATGAGTTGAAAAAGGAAATATGAAACTGCTCCTGCATCCTTGCCAACAAAACCTGGAGTCAGGAAGAATTAGATATGACTACATCAAATGAACAGCAACAACAAAAATGAGTATGCTTATCTATACAATTATAGACATGAAACTATCTTTAAAATTAGATAAACAGAGAAAGAACAAACCAATGAAGGACAAAGAAAGAGATTAACAATGCAATGCTTACAAGTTATAATTGTTACTTATATGTTTGTATTTAAAATTAATTAACTTTTAAGTTCAAATTTATAGTAGGTTTTACAGAGTTGTAATCTTGTGTAACAGGTATCTTGAATATGTTGCTAATGATATTCTGTTTCCTGATTTAATTGAGGTTAAAAATTCAGTTTATGATATCTATATTTACTTATATGTTGTGCATAATCAACTCAATTTATAATAATGGATAGTCATTTTCCTTCTGGGGCTCATTCTCAAAATTGGGATATTTCGATCTATTGTTTTCATAAGGAAATTAACTGTTCCAGCTGACTGATTCTGTATATCTACAGAAATGCTTAGGACTCTGCTGGCCTGGAAGAGAGGATTTCTTTCTTCTTGTCAATATATATTTTTTCAATTTAAACATTTTATTTGGTCAATTTCAAACATTATTCATTGAATACAAAAATCATTTTCTTTTTCTCCCTCCACCCCTCTCCTAGCTGATAATAGCTGACATACAATTCCACTGGGTATCACGTGTGTCCTGGTTCCAAATCCATTCCCATGTTGTTGGTATTTATGCTAGGATGTTCATTTAGAGTCTCCATCCCCAATCATGTCTCCTCGGCTCCTCTATTCAAGCAGTTGCCTTTCTTCGGTGTTTTTGTTCCCACGGTTTGTCCTCTGCTTGTGGATAGTGATTTTTCATGTAGATCCCTGCAGGTTGTTCAGGATCACTGCATTGACACTAATGGAGAAGTCCATTACATTTGATTGTACCACAGTGTGTCAGTCTCTGTGTACAATGTTTTCCTGATTCTGCTCCTCTCACTCTGCATCACTTGCTGGAGGTTTTTCCAGTCTCCATGGCATTTCTCCACTTTATTATTCCTTTGAGCACAATAGTATTGAATCACCAACATATACCACAATTTGTTTAGCCATTCCCCAATTGAAGAGCATCCCCCACATTTTCCATTTTTTTTTGCCACCACAAAGAGCGCAGCTATGAATATTCTTGTAAAGATCTTTTCCCTTATTATCTCTTTGGGGTACAATCCCAGCAATGCTATGACTAGGTCAAAGGGCAGAAAGTCTTTTATCACCCTTTGGGTATGGTTCCAAATTGCCCTCAAGAATTGTTGGATCAATTCACAGCTCCACCAGGAATGAATTAATGTCACTACTTTGCTACATTCCTTCCAACATTCATTATTTTCCATAGCTGTCATGTTGGTGAAACTGCTATATGTGAGTTGGTACCTCAGAGTTATTTTGATTTGCATCTCTCTGATTATGAGAGATGTAGAACACTTTTCATAAGTTTATTAAAAGTTTTGATTTCTTTAGCTGAAAACTGCCTATTGGTGTCCCTTGCCCATTTGCCATTTGGAGAATAGCTTGATTTTTTTGTACAATTGATTTAGCTCATTGTAAATTTGAGTAATTAAACCATTGGAAGAGGTTTTTGTTATGAAGATTGTTTCCCAATTTGTTGCTTCCCTTCTGATTTTAGTTACATTGGTTTTGTTTATACGAAACCTTTTTAATTTGATGTAGTCGAAATTATTTATTTTACATTTTGAGGCTCTTTCTAAGTCTTGCATGGTTTTAAAATCTTTCCCTTCCCAAAGGTCTGATATGTATACTATTCTGTGTTCACATAATTTACTTGTTTCCTTCTTTATGTTCAGGTTATTCATCCATTCTGAGTTTATCTTGGTGTAGGGTGTGAGGTGTTGATCCCAACCATATCTCTCCCACACTATCTTCCAGTTTTCCCAGCAGTTTTTATTAAATAGAGGATTTTTGTCCCCAAAACTAGGGTCATTGGGTTTTTCATAGACTGTCTTGCTGAGGTCACTTACCCCAAGTCTATTCCACTGATCCTCCTTTCTGTCTCTTAGTCAGTGCCAAATTGTTTTGATGATCACTGCTTTATAATATAGTTTGAGATCTGGGACTGCAAGGCCTCCTTCCTTTGCATTTTTTTCATTATTTCCCTCGGTATCCTTGATCTTTTGTTCTTCCAAATGAACTTTGTTATGTTTTTTTTTCTAGTTCAATAAAAAAAATTTGGAAGTTCAATGGGTATGGCAATAAATAGGTACATAAGTCTGGGTAGGATGGTCATTTTTATTATATTGGCTCATCCTATCCATGAGCAGTTAATGTTTTTCCAAGTGCTCAGATCTAGTTTTAGTTCTGTGGAAAGTGTTTTGTAGTTGTGTTCATATAGTTCTTGCGTTTGTCTCAAGAAAATAAATTCCTAAATATTTTGTATTGTCTGAGGTGATTTTGAATGGAATTTCTCTTTCTAATTCCTGCTACTGAGACGTTTTAGAGATTTTTATAAATGCTGATGACTTGTGTGGGTTTATTTTGCATCCTGCAACTTTGCTAAAATTGTTGATTATTTCCACTAGCTTTTTGGTTGATTTTCTAGGATTTGTTAAGTAGACCATCATGTCATCCATAAAGAGTGATAGCTTGGTCTCGTCATTGACAATTTGAATACCCTAAATTTATTTTTCTTCTCTAATTGCTACTGCTAGTGTTTCTAATACAATATTGAATAATAAAGGTGATAAGGGGAATCCTTGTTTCACTACTGATCTTATTGGGAATGCACCTAGTTTATCTTCATTGGAGATGATGTTGGCTGATGGTTTTAGATAGATACCGTTTATTATTTTAGGAAGGGTCCTTCTATTCCTAGACTTTCTAGTGTTTTCAATATGAATGGGTGTTGTATTTTATCAAAGGCTTTTCCTGCATCTATTGAGATAATCATGTGATTTTTGTAGGTTTGCTTGTTGATGGTCAATTATGTGGATGGTTTTCCTGATATTGAACCATCCTTGCATTCCTGGTATAAGTCCTACCTGATCAAAGTGAATAACCCTTGTGATGACTTGCTGAAGTCTTTTTGCTAGTATCCTGCTTAAGATTTTTGCATCTATGTTCATTAAGGAGTTATGTCTGTATTTTTCTTTCTCTATTTTTGGTCTGCCTGGATTTGGGATTAGTACAATATTTGTGTTGTATAATGAATTTGGTAGAACTCCCTCGTTGCTTATTATGTCAAATAGGTTGTATAGTGTTGGGATTAGCTGTTCTTTGAATGTTTGATAGAATTCACTTGTGAATCCATCAGTCCCTGTGAATTTTTTTCTTTGGGAGTTCTTTGATGACCTATTCAATTTCTTTTTCTGATATGGGATTATTTAAGAATTCTATTTCTTCTTCTGTTAATCTAGGCAATTTATAATTTTGTAAATATTCATCCATATCACCTAGATTGGAATATTTTTTGCCATATAGTTGGAAAACATAGTTTTTAATCATTGCCTTAATTTCCTCTTCATTGGAGGTGAGTTCTCCCCATCTCTAATACTGTTAATTTGACTTTCTTCTTAACTCTTTTTATTAGATTGACCAGTATTTTGTCTATTTCGTTTGTTTTTTCAAAATACCAGCTTCTAGTCTTATTTATTAGTTCAATAGTTCTATCACTTTCCATTTTATTAATTTCTCCCTTAATTTTTAGGATCTCTAATTTGGTTTTCTTCTGGGGATTTTTAATTTGTTTGCTTTCAAGTTTTTTGATTTGTTTTTCCAATTCATTGATCTTTGCCCTCCCTAATTTGTTAATATATTAACTCAAGGATATAAAATTTCCCCTGAGTACTGCTTTGGCAGCATCCCATAGAGTTTGAAAGGATGTATCATCATTGTCATTTTCTTCAATGAAATTATTAATTGTTTCTATTATTTGTTCTCTGACTAGTCGATTTTGAAGAATCATATTATTAAATTTCAAATTAGTTTTTGATTTAGCTCTCCTCGTACCCTTACTGATCATTATTTTTATTGCCTTATGTTCTGAAAAAGGTTGCATTTATTATTTCTGCTTTTCTGCAGTTGTATGCCATGTCTTTATGACATAGTACATGGTCAATCTTTGTGAATGTGGCATATGCTGCTGAAAAGAAGTTGTATTCCTTTTTGTCCCTATTTATTTTTCTCCATATATCTACTAATTCTAATTTTTCTAAAATTTCATTCACCCCTTTTACCTCATTCTTATTTATTTTTTGATTTGATTAATCTAAATTTGATAGCAATAGGTTCAGGTTTCCCACTAGTATGGTTTTACTATCTATTTTCAATATAAAACTTTTAAGTTCTTAAAACACTTTACCTCAGGAAGTCTCAGAACAACAGTAAGACAGATGCTATTATTATCCCAGTTTTAAAGATGAAGAAATATGCTGAGATATATTAAATGAGATACTTGATAAATATCTGAGTGAATTTTTGAATGTAAAACTTCCTGACTACAGGACCAATGGTTTGGCCTCTGTGCAATCTAAATGCTGGGCTTACTTCTAGATCAGTCTATGTAGCAAGATTTTCATAAAGATCATGCAAATAATAAGGAATAAAGTGGAAACATTTTTTACTTAAAATTAGACTCACATAATATCATATCTAAAAATACTTTAAACCAAAACTTTTCTATTAACAAATGTGAAAACTGAGGCTATCTTTGAGATACCAAATTGCACCTATAAGATTAGCTAATATGATAAAAAAAGAAAATAAACAATTCTGGAAGGGATTTAGAAAAATTGGGACACTAGCAGTTTTGAACTGATCCAACCATTCTGGATAGCAGTATATAAATCTATTCAAGAACATTTTTTAGAATTTTTTTAATTAATTAATTTAGAATATTTTTCCGTGGTTATAGGATTCACATTCTTTCCCCTCTGTAAACCTCAAAATTTCTTAGACTTATAAATGTTGGAAATTTCACCATTGGGATATTTCATACTTGGAAAATTTCTTACTGATAGTCTATTGGAATGGGAACCCCATTGGCATGGGAGGTTCCCCCTCTTCCCTTCTTCAGATTACTTTAGGACAGAAACCTTTTGCTGAACAATGGAAAGGACTTTGACCTATGCTTAAGCATAGAACAGGAATTTCTTTGAGTCATGATTGATTTTAGAATTGATACAATGGAGATACTTGGAATCAATCTCCACCCTATTCAGTCCTAACAGGATTGAGTAAGGGCTGCAGCCTAGATCAAAATTTAATTATTCCAATCTCTACCCTACTCAGGTTAACAAGATTTAGAAAGGGCTGTAGCAAAGGATCAAAGATTTAATTATTTGAAAATATGACCTTCAACAGACATGTGCAAAGCCAGAGACCTCTGGGCGGTCCTGGGTTAAGCTAGAGCCTCCATTGGCACAGGGAAATTGATGGACAGGTGATTGGTAGATGTGAGGACTGAGGGGAGAGAACTTGGATGGTTTCCTTAAGGATAGGGGGGTCTGAAGACTCGAGGAGGAGGGGGTTGAGGAGTTTGTCGGAGTGGTTGCGGTGTGCTCTGAGAAGCTTGCTCTGAAGGAAGCTGAAGGTGGGGGCCTCTGAGACTGTTTCTCCATTTTGGTCACGTGAGTAATAGGGACTGATCTCCTTTCTTTGCCCCAGCTATCTAAGGGCTTGGGCCTTTTGGCCCAGCCTAAACAGAAGGGGTATTTAAGCCTTATTCCCTTCTCTCCCCTTTCTCTCTACCTCTATCTCTCTATCTCTAATTCCCCTCTACCTCCTGTTTGTAATTAAAACTCCATAAAAGGTTGACGGCTGACTTGAGTTTTCATTTAGGAATTACATAGCTGAATTCCTTGGTGACCTTAAATTAATATATATCAGTCTTTTAAAAGTGATTTCCTTGTCACACCTCCCTCCCTCCCTGTCTCCCATTGCCAACATGCAATTCCACTGGGTTTTACATGTGTCATTATATTTCTAATTAAGAGTTTTAAAATTATTTGTATCCTTTGATATATCACTACAAGGTCTGTATCCTAAAAAGATTTAGAAGGGGAAATGTTCTGTTTGTTCAAAAGCTTTTTGTGATGGCAAAGAATTGAAAATTATGGAGATTCCCATTAATTAGAGAATGGGTGAACAAGTTGTGGTATTTGATTATAATAGAATATTATGATGAGAAGGTTGATGCCAAAAAAAATAAAAACACCTGAAAAGAATTATATGAACTCATGCAGCAAGTGAACAGAATCAGTAGGAAATTGTTCACATTAAGAGCAATATTATATGAAGTAATAATTTTGTATATATCTATGTATGCACACACAGATATATAAGCATCTTTTTAACATCAATTGATTCACTGTTTATCTGATTTTATTATATCCCTCCTTATATCAGAATATCATCGTTCTTATAAATGAATGGAAGAGAAAGCAATGTACAGAGAGACATAGAGAGAAATAGAAGTAAAGAAACAATGACAGAGTGAGACAAATAGGAACAGAGTCTTTAAGATACAAAGAAAGCCATGGAACAAGATATAGACAGGTATGAGACTTATCTAAGAACTTTATAATAAATTTAATCTTCTCAAATTGTGTAACCTACATGTTAAGTGACTAAACCCTTTGTCACATAGCCAGTATCAGCTGAATAGTTTGTCTTCTTATTTTCTTTTTTATTTATTTTTTAAGCCCTCACCTTCCATCTTGAAATCAATACTATGTATTGGTTCCAAGGCAGAAGAGTAGTAATGGCTAGGCAATGGGGGTCAAGTGAATTGCCCAGGGTCACACAGCTGGGAAGTGTCTGAGGCTAAATTTGAACCTGGGACCTTCAATCTCTAGGCCTGACTCTCAATCCACTGAGCTACCCAGCTGCCCCCTGCCTTCGTTTTTCTAGCCACTTCTACATGTTAGAGGTTGTTATGGTGACTTGATGGTGGTTGCAAGGTAGAAGGAATTGATCAAAACTAATGAACACATGAAATTAGTCTGACAATATGGAATGGGAGGGCTGCACTTTTATAGACACTGTATCTTTCAAAAGCATTACACTAGCTATTCTCAGTAGAAATAAAAAGGTATCATAATATAAGAATGAAGGAAAAAGGAATTACATGCCTACTATGTATTAAATGATTAACAAATATTACCTCATTTGAATCTCACTACAACTGTGTGAAGTTTGTCAGGTCTTTAAAAGTTGTTTGTTGTGTTTGTTTTATGGGTTGGTTTCTTTACATCAAGTTGAACCTTCCTCTCTTTCAATCCATCCTATTTTTTTTCTTGATTCTACCTTCTAAGATGAAACGTAATTATTCTATTTCTTCTTTCATGCCATTTTCAAATACTTCCTAGGATATATTTTTGCCTTACTGATGGTTCTGCTCTTCAGATAAATTTTATCAGTTCCTACAACCAGGCCTCCTTTGAAATGATCCTGAGATATTTTGTCATCCAAATTTCTTTAATTTCTAAGTTTTTACTTTACTAATACCTGAAAAAATGTGGATTCTGAACAGAAATTTCAAAATCCAGATATATTTTCATAGTGGTAGTATATGATGATACTATATACTTTTCTATTTCAAGCAACAATGCCTATAATGAAGTTTAGAATCTCTTTATCTTTTGTGACTGCCAGATGATCATTAATTATGAGTTTGTGGACCAATGAAAAGCAGAAATATTTTGGGAGTAAAACTATTTTATAACTAGACTTCTGGCATATTATATTTGGAAATGACACTTTGATCACAAGTGTAAGAATTAAAATTTATGAAATTAAGATAATTGGTCTCCTTTGAAGAAATCTTTTACCACTTTAGTTCATTGTCTACACAGATACAAAACTGATTTTCTTAAAGCTTGGATTTGATCATGTCATTCCTCTACTCAATAAACTTCAATTGTTTCCAACTGTTTCTAGGATTAAATGGAAACCCAATTTTTCCGTTAATATTCCCCAAAGTTCTAACTTGTCCACACTGTCTCTTGGTAACATCATTAACTCCCATGAGTTTAACTACTATTTCTATGGAAATCATTCACAGATATGTATAACATCCCCATCAACCTCTGTCTTCTCTTTCTTCATGTATTGATCAGAGTTTACACATTTCAAAGTGATTTGCACACTCTTGTTTTATTGCATAAATTCTCGTTATTTAGTACATTTCATTCTTTATTATTTTATAAAAGTTTTCAAAATAGTTTATTTTTAATATTGATAATATAGTATATTCCTCTTGTTCTACTGAATAAACTCTACATCACTTTACAAATTCTTTCTATGTCACTAAGAATTCATTTGTTTTCTCATTCCTAATAGCAAAATACTATGGTGTAACATCCTTTTAACTTCATTTTTTTAACTTCCTCCCTCACAATATAACTGGTACACAAATGACTGCTATAAGTATTTTTGGTTACAGAGGACATTTCTCCTCTAATAGTATAGCAGTATATAATAATATAATAATAAAAGTAATAGTATAGGAATGGGATAGCTATATACAAATGTGTATATTATTTATTAAGTATTCTTTGTGTGTAATTCCAAATTTCTTTTCAGAATAATTGATGTAATTTTCAGTTTAACCAATCAGGCATCCTTATGCTAGTTTTCTTATAGTTCCTTCAACATTTGTCATTTCTTTTGGTCATTTTTACCAATGAGAAAAGTCTGACCTCTTCATTTAATTACTATTCTTGTACAGGACATCATTTTCTCTCCTCTAGATTATTACAATGTCTTCTTCCCTACCTCAAGTCAAAATATTTTATTTACTATAAACTACTGCCAAAATAATATCTTTTATGGAAATGTGATTTTGTGTTTCCCTTATTCAAAAATTTCTTGTGTTTCTTTGTTTCTCCTAGGAAAAAATATAGCTTTCTTTGTTTAGCTTTCATCTTCCATTATGCAATATTGCTTTAAAGGGAGTGCCTTATAAACAAACATAAGATTTTTAATATTAGCATATGTACACACATTCACATATACAAAATAGAATTTTATGTATGTGTACATAAAACATCTTGTATGTTTTTCCCAATATCATCTCAACCTATTTTTATGTCTTTATGAAACACCATCCACACATACACTAGGTAGAAAACCAGATACACATGTAATATTTTGTGATACAGCCAAATGGGCCTTCTGTTTTTTCATTACACAAAACTCCCTTTTCTCTCATTCCTGAGTTTTTGTGTTTTTTATTGGGACAAATAATGTGTCTGAAATATTCTCTTTTCTTATCATTACCAAATATTATTTCTTTTTTAAAAATAAATAAATTTATTTATTCAATTTAGAATATTTTTCCATAGTTACATGATTTATGTTTTTTTCCTTCTTTTCTTCCCCTCCACTTTCCCAAAGTCAATAAACAGTTGCACTGAATTTTACTTGTATCATTATTCAGAACCTATTTCCATATTATTACTATTTACAATAAAGTAATCATTTAAAGTCAACATCCACAATCATATCTCCGTCAAACCATATGATCAATTGTAACCGAGGGTTAAGTCTTTCAGTATAGAGAAAGAGAAATAGAGTGGAGACCTCTCTTCTCAAAACAGGGTTCAGGGGAGACAGCAGATGTAATGGAGAAAAGGTTTGGGGATGGTAAAGGGAACAGTATCTTGGAGAGGACAGATGATGTTTAAGATTGGCTCAGAGAGAGGAGAGGGTGTGTGAAGATTTCCTCCCTCTCCCTTCCCTCCTTAACTATGGCTGCTCTTCCAGATTTGCTCTTATCTCTTTTGTCCCCTCTTCACTACTAGAGACCAAAGGGTTTCTTCTTAGGAAGATATCTCTTCCCTTGATCTATTCATTCACACTTGATTCACAGTTTGAGGAAAAGATAACTACTATAATGTCAATTAACTCAATCAGGGTAATACAGAGGAATAACTGGAAGAGAAAAAATGGGAGTGGAAAGTGGGAAAAAGGAGTTCCTTTCTTTAGCTAAAACCCTTTCCCTCCCTCCTCAAGTATGGAGGGAACTCAGGCCATGGCAGCCTGAGTCCCCTGAGAGAAAGTCAGGTTGACTGACCCTGGGTTTGGCCCTCAGCCAGAGTTCAGACCCAGGGCAACAGGAGCTGAGGTAGTCTGACAAAGATTCAAAATGCCTTCCTCATGTTTCTCTTCAATAGTCTTTTTCAATTGGGAAATGTTGGGGGGAAGGATTTCCTGTCACAACCAGGAAAAAGTGGGTAACACTCAAGAGAAAGTTTCATTCAACTTTCTCTCTTTGGCTTCTCCTGACTGAGAGACCAACTGTTCTTCCATCTGAAGTCTCTGACCCTCAAGATTCCAAACTTCAGGGCCCCTACCCCAACAAGGAGAAAACTCTTTCTTTGTTCCAGCCTCTGTCGTAGAATTAAGTGTTTTTCTTTTGTGTTTCTAATCCCACAGTTCTTTCTCTGGATGTGGATAGTGATCTTTCTCACAAGTCCCTCAGAATTTTCCTGGATCATTGCATTGCTGCTAGTAGAGAAGTCCATTACATTTGATTGTGCCACAGTGTATCCGTCTCTGTGTACAATGTTCTCCTGGTTCTGCTCCTTTTGCTCTGCATCAATTCCTGGGTATCTTTTCAGTTCACATAGAATTCCTCCACATTATTCCTTTCAGCACAATAGTATTCCATCACTTTCAGATACCACAATTTGTTCAGCTATTCCCCAATAAAGGGACATCTCCTCATTTTTCAATTTTTGCCACCAAAAAGAGCATAGCTAATAACATTTTTGTACAAGTATTTTCTCTATTATTTCTTTGGGGCACAGCTAATAATGTTTTTTTAAACTGCTTATGTTGCTAATGCCCTAACAGAGAAATAACATTATATAATGTGTATCAAGTGACTTTATGTTTTAAATTTTATACAGTTGTGATAGAGGTTGGCACTAGAGAAAAAGTGACAGACTGAAGAGTATGTGAAATTGATCACCTCAATGGGGGAGAGGCCCTAAGAGTGGAATCCAGAGGAGGAGAGAAGACTCTGGCTGGAAGAACAGTGAGGGTCTCTTGGTCTTGAGATGTGGATGAGAGAAGGTGGGAAAAAGACTTGCTACTGAGGGTTACCCACTTTTCCTGTTGGTGACTGGAAATCTCCCCCCACCCCCAACATTTCCTGATTGAAGGAACTTTCTGAAGAGAAATCTGAGCAGACTTTACCTCAGCTCCTGTTGCCCAGGGATGAATCAACCTGACTCCTCACTCGGGGCTCAGGCTGCCAGGGCATGAGTTCTCCCCAAACTCGAAGAGGGAGGAGAAAGGGTTTAGATAGAGACAGAGACTCCCTTTTTCCTACTTTCCTTTTCCTATTCTTCCCTGCTCTTTATTCCTTTTGTATTATCTGATTGAGTTAACAATAAAATTTATCTGTTCCCTAAGCTGAGTGTGAGTGAATGGATCAAGGTGAGACCTTTTGGTCTTGAGTAGTGGAGAGGGTCAAGAGGAACAAAAGTGAATTGGGAAGAGCAGCTTTAGCTAAGGAGGGAAGACAGAAGGGGGAAAATCTTCAAACCCCCTATCATCTCTCTAAACCACCCTGTTACATCTGCTGTCTCCCCTGAACCCTGCTTTGAGAAGGGGGTTCTCCTCTCTTTCTCCCTCTCCATACCAAAAGTCCCAAACTTCCCTTTGGGGGTACAAAAACTTCTTCTATTTTTAAGACAGTTTTACATACACATTTGTTGCGAATTCCCTACAAGAAGGAAGTATCTTTTCTTTTTTGTCAGTTGTAATGAACTGGGTCATATAGAAAATAATTAAAAAGGACCACCCTTACCTCATCTATAGTGTCCCCTAAGATACTGATGGAGGTAGTCCAAGCTGAACCCAAGAGAACTGGGATAAACAGTAGCCTACTATCAGTTGTCTTTTCTAACCAGGACTGTAAGACCATCACTGAGGGCTGAAATGATTGTGGAGTTAGTGACCTTCCATCTCACCACTACTATTACCACAATCAACTGCTAGTCATGATAGTGGGAAAAGCAATATCACAACCCTTACCTCCTCAACTACCATGAGTACCAGTTGGGCTTGCAGACCAATTCCTGTAGCTATCAGTCCAATAAATGCAATCCAGAAAATGTATATGCAAGTATTACAATCCCTTCCTTCTCAGCTGCAATAGCTAACTAAGGAAAATTGATTTCTCCCAACAATGTTCTTGATGTGCTCAAATAATTCAGCAAATGAAATGAATATGGTTGCATCAAAGGGAATGACATTAAAGATGCATTACAGACAGCCTTAGTGCTTCATCTTAAGGATCATGGTGCTTTTCTACCTGCCTTACAACTAAAATTTCTTGCATATATTTTCTCTCCTACCCTAACATGAATTCTTTGAAAACAGAAAATGTCTTGCTTTAATAACTCTATCCAAAGTCTGACTTTTAAGAAACACAAAATATTTCACTTATTCATTTATTTATTCTTTCATTCATACACTCATTCATTCATTCATGATTGAAACTTCCATCACTAACAGTGTCATGGACATAGCAGTCACTTAAATGTGTGTCATTTGGTTAATTAATTCACTTAGTATTTCAAAAAAACCTATATTTTCAAAATGATTATATATTACTCCTTGTCACAACCTCTAGTGTCTAATCAAACTGGCCTTCTTCCTGTCCTTAAATAATATGCCATTTACCATTTCTTTACTTTTGTGCTCACTATTCCAAATGCTGAAATTACCCTCCTCAATTTCATCTCCAACAAATCTCTGATTTCCTAAAAAAGCCAAATTGTGCATGAGGCTATTGCTAGACCTCCCTGTCTCTATTAATTTTTCCTCCCAAAATTACCCTCCAGTGCCCTCTAGTGCTTTCTACTGCTCCTCAGTTTTGTGTATGTGTATCTAGATTTAAATATATAGATATTGAGATGGATATGTGCATATACATGTTATACATATATAACATATAATAAATATAAAAATAAATATATAATAAATAATGATAGATTGTACATGTAGACTCCAACTGAAAATGTAAGTTCTTTGGGAGAATATTTTCCTTTCATCTTTAAATTTCCATTGACTCACAGTGCCAGTAAAACCAGTCATTAACAAAATATTTGTTGATTGGGTTACCTAGTTAAAATCTATTTTATCTGCAAAGACACAACAATTTAGATTGTTTATTTTTTCTGTTTTATGTGATTCCATCTATTTGTTGTTCTTTCTTGCATTGGGTCATTTCTGAATTTCATATGCAGGCTATCTGTATTCATAAGATGCATGTCTATGTCTTCCCAAAAATCCTTCATGGAAAATTACCAAAACATGCTAAAGTTCTTCTTGATTTAAAATATTATTATTATGAGAAGGGTATTGCAATATTCATATTCTTACCACATAACTAACTCACCTTCTTTTCCATACTTTATTGGATAGATCATAATGACACTTCTTAAATCCATCTATTTTTGGTAATTTGCTACAGGTTAGTAGTTCCCAACATATAGAATATCTCTGTTTCCCTTTGGCTAACTTGTAACTTTTAATATTTTCAAATAATAATTGTCTGTGATTTATAATGGGATCCTAATGATCATGATCATTATGGTGATTATAATGAAGTTTTTATATAAAACTTTATATTTATAAAGGTCTTAAAATATGTCTATTCATTCAATACTCCTGGGAGCTTTTATTATCCCCATTTTACAGATGAGGTAACAAAACAGGGAGGTTAAAATATTTGACCAAGGACACAAGGTCACTAAAAATCTAAGGCACAATTTGAATTTAGATTTTCTTGACTCCAATGCAAAATTGTTATTCAGTTCATAACCTTGCTCTCTGAAAGGTGGAGTGGAACATCACAGAAGAGCTCAGCAACACTGAAATTACAATACAATTCTCCAAAGATAATCCAGATACTCTCCTCTCTTTTTTCTATTTAATTATGTAACTGCCACATCATTTCATTGGGGCATTCTTCCAAGATTTTTGTAGTGATGGAACTTTAAACTTATAAATTCTAATAAAATTTAGATCAAAACTTGGGCTAAAATCTCTAAGTTGCCATGATGCTATCTATGTCTTACATAAATTTTACATTTTGTTAGTTACAGAGTGATTTCCCCATAAAAAATTAAACACATACCTTCCCTCTTCAAATCAATACCTTGTGTTGGCTTCAAGGGAGAAGATTGTAAGGGCTAGGCAATGGGAGTTAAGTGACTTGCCCAAGGTCACACAACTAGGAAGTGTCAAAGTCCAGAATTAAACACAAGACTTCTCATTTCTAGACCTGGTTCTCAATTCACTGAGCCAACTAGCTGCCTCCTTCATAAAACTCTAAGGTATATATAAGTAACATGAATCCTATTTTATATCCAAGGAACCTGAACTTCAGAGGGGTTTCTTAACTTGTCAAAATTCATGTATTCTAGAGACAAGACACTTTCATGTATTCGTTTTTATTTGGAGGAATTACAGGTGTTGTTATCACGGTTTAGAAAAGTCTTCAGTGAGTTACAAGCTACTTTGATGTCTTTCAAATTATTGAGAAAAGCTTAGATTGTTTAGAAAATATTAGTCGTAATCTTCACTTAACCTTTTCTACCTTTTTTGATTGGAGAAAAATGATTTAAATTGAAAAGAGCATCTAAGTGATAGAATGAATAGCTTATATACCTGAAATTGAGAAGAGTAGAGTTTAAATCCTACCTTAGGTACTTTCTAGCTATTTGAACTTGGATCATTCTATTAATCTTTTTTTGCCTTAATTTTGTCATATGTGATAAAGTGAATAACACATAACTCTTTAAGTTTTGAGATTAAGATGTTTGTAAAATATTTTCCCAACTACATGATGTTATATAAAAAGAAACTATTAATATTTTAGAATTTGGAGGTAAAAATGGTCATAGAATTAATTTAAACTGAGTTTTTGCCCTCATTTTTCAAATGAGGATACTGAGGGATTGGAAGTTTGTATATTTACTAAGGTTTTATAGGGTATAATTAGCATAATCCCAAATCTCCTGACTCCAAATGCAAAACAAAACAAAACAAAAAAACCTGAACATTTCATTACACCATGCTAAAAAGGGAAATTAGGAGGCATTGTTTTAAACGGGTTATGGAAGCAATAAACAAAGGGAACTTTATTAGTTTTGACTATCTAGTTGAGAATATTCTTTTAAATAAAGATCAGATTCTGCTGGGAAAGAGGGGTAATGGAAGATGAACCTCTGCATGCATTTTCTCCTCCAGTGGAGCTTCTCCATCATAACATCCCCAAATCTTTAGGGATAACATGGTTTCATTATTGCCTCAATGATATTACTATATTTTATCCAGTTTTTGACTATGATAATATAACAAAGATTTAGTCAACGAATAGAGTGATATATTTTTTTTCTTTTGTCACATTTAAACTTCACCGATATAATTTATTCTCTGTTCCTTCTTACTGAAATGGTGAACTCATTGGAATGCTTACTGACTGAATAGTCCATAGAGACTTAGCCTCAGAGGCATGCCATTGCAATGACACAATGTTATTTGGTCTTATTGCTATCAAAGGAGCAATTCCATGCTTTAGTAATTCCCAGGTTCACTGAGTGAACTTTATTTTGACTACAAGTCTTTCTGTAAATAAGTTCTTTATAAATCTAAACAATATTTAATTACAGAGGTGGGTAAGTGCCAAAATTATTTCTCATACTCCTGATTTTTTTGATAATTTCCTCTATTGGATGATAATTTAAATCTTTTGAACCCACGTGGTATCCTCTTCTCTTACATCTTTGACTTTTTTCTAGTATCCACTTCAACTCTCCCTCTTTAAATGGAGAAATATAAGTTCCACCAATTCCTGCTGAAGGTAAGATTTTCATAAAACCTATAACTGCCTCAGGGACACACTAATTAATAATCTTCTCTCAGAAAGTAACTGAAACTTAAAGAAATAATGCATGTTTGAATTTATGCACTTCAGCAGATTCAGAATTGGGACTGTGACTCAATGCAGAATACAATTATAAAAACAGTATTTCAAGGTCAATTAACACCTCAGATAATGGATGCATAGTTTTTTAAATATTCTGTAGTTATAGTGAGATATAAAGGAATAGCTCTTGTTCTTCTACATGGAAAATAATTTCAGTCCTGAGATTACAGTTTTTGAGAACTGGCAGAGCTCGAGTATAGAGTTGAGCACCTCATGAGATAACAAGTGATCATGACATTAATATGTTCCTCAAGTACTATGTTGGCACAATTTCTACCTGTCATTTTTTCTTAATTTTTTTTTTTATTTTTAAAATGAGAGATGGAAGATCCTGTATTCTAGGCCTTTAATTTTACAAATGAAGAACCTGAAGACCATGGATATTGAATGAATTGCCCAATGATATAGGGCTTATAAATGGCAGAGCCAATGCTGCCTTTGGGTTAAATAAAATAAAACAACAACTTTGAGTGTGTGTGTGAGAGAGAGAGAGGGGGGGGCGGGGAGATCTTAAGAAAGCAGTTCTAAAAAAGGTCAGCTTTTTTTTTAATGGATTGAAAGCTTAATATAACTGTAATACTACATGACAACCAAAATAAGCTGATGAAAGGTAGCTCTGGTGCTCTCCCCCTCAAGCTCAGAGATTCTAATATCTATTGATTAATGAAAGATATAAGATCTAAAATAACTATTATGTAAAAATAGTTTCAAAGCACTTCTAGGATTTTAAACCATTTCCCACAGCCAACCTCATAAATTATAAGTGATACTTATCCATTTCAAACTTTGCACAATTTCACCAAAATAGAAATATTCTTATATGCACTATCCCTCTGGAGACCATAGACCATAGTCTATCCATAATTTCACAGAAAAACCCTAAGGAGTTGTTTGAAACACATAAAAGTCAACATACTAGCTGAAGATCACATGGTTACTAAGCATTAGAAATGACACATGAACTTAGGTCTTCCTGACTCAAATCCCAACATTCCATCTGCTCTAACACACTTAGAAATATTCGCTCTTTCATTTACTGTTGACCTTTTGAGTAAGAGGCACTCTACTAGATAATGGCTCAACAAAGGCTCATATGAAAGAGTCCTAAGACATAAAAATTTTCATGATGTAATTCACACCTTGAAGTTAGAAAATGGAATCAGCAAAGATATTTGGGTGTTTTGTTTGTGTTCTTATGTACTATTTATTTATGAGGAGGAGAGACCATTTCCTCTAACCCTAAAGAAAGCAAATGAAAAAGATAAGCAGGAAACTCAGGAGCATCAAAACATGCTCATAAATACAAAGTATATATCACATATTTTCCAGTGGGCTGGGAAACTACCAACTGAGTATATGCCAAGATAGATTTCTTTTATGGAATAAGATCTGAGCCTTAGAGGAAAACAAAAACTTTTAGAGAAGGTAAATGTTAAGGAGTGTTTTTCAGGCATAAGAGAAAACTATGGAAAGCTAAAGGAGTCAAAAATACAATATCCTGGACACAGAAGATTAAGTTGGCCAGTTTGGAAAGATCATAGAAATGAATCATTTCTACTTGGAAAGGCAAATTGGAGACATATTTTTAAATTAAAGAGTTGTTTACAGCTCAAACAACAGTTATGATATTAGGGTATATTAGTGGCAAGAAAGCACCATTAGGATCTTGATTTGAGTAATGATATGGAATGTCACTATAACCTGTGCTTTGTGAATATCAATTGGGAAAGTTTATAATGGAGGATAGATTGTATTGATGAGAAAGTGGGGGTAGAAGATGAATTATAAATTTTGATCAATACTAAAATAAAAAATGCTATAATCTAAGGGTGAACAACTATGGTAGTTATTAAGTGGAAACCAAAGTATAGATTTAAGAGACTGTGTGGATATAGAATTAATAAGATGTGGCCGCTAGGTGGAAGGGAATGTTAGAATGAGTGATTACTGAAGAATTACTCCAAAGGGGCAACCAGATGGGTCAGTACATAGAGAACTAGGCCTGGAGATAGGAGGTCCTAGATTCAAATCTTATCTCAGATACTTCCTATCTACATATCCCTGGGCAAGTCACTTAACCACAGTTGTTTAGGCCTTGGAACCAATGTTTAATATCAATTCTAAGACAAAAGGTAAGTGTATAAAAATAATTACTCAGATTTTGAAATTAGGGGGCTAGAGGGATATTAATTCCACCAACCAAAACAAGACAGTTAAGAAAAAATAGAGATTAAAGAAAATATATGTTAATGTGATTTATATTAGAATTAGTGATTTTGATATTTCTATGGGACTTCTATTACTCAGTGCCATTAGAAAATGGAGATATGTGGAACTCAAAAGAAAGACTTGGATTCATATACACATTTATACATACTTCACATAAACATGGAGAATACATATTTTATTCCTATGTAAGTGAAATATATATGAATATCAAAAGCACATTATACATATTGGAATGTGTCTATACATATAAACAAAACTACATATACATAGAATTCTATCTTCTTTCTCATTCCCCCCTCAAATTTCAATCTAGTTCTGCATTATAATAAGAATCTCTAATACTAAGTGAAGGGGTATTGCACACAAGAGAACTATTTTGATCCTTCTATTTACTAGTGTTCCTTTCTCTTTTAATTTAATATTTATATGTTTCAGATTTTTGGATTATCATTGTGACACAACTTTTCCTGCTTATTTATTATTTTAATCATTCTTCCCAGGAATGCCAGAGATGATTCAAGAATATGGCTGTACATGCAGAGACACAAAGATATAATTTGCTCTTTCTCTCTGTCATTGTCTCTCACTTTCTGATCCTGAATCTATCTGTACCTCAGTCTGTCTATCTCTGTCTGACTGTCCCCCCTATTCTCCTCTCTCTCCCTCTCTCTCCATCTTTCTCTCTCTGTCTCTCTCTCTGTCTCTCTGTCGCTCTGTCTCCCTCTCTCTCTCTCTCTCTCTCTCTCTCTCTCTCTCTCTCTCTCTCTCTCTCTCTCTGTCTGTCTCTCTCTCTCTCATACAGATGCCCACAACACACACATACACACAGTAATATATACAAATACATAAAGACACAATGGGACATTGTTATGATCCAGCAAAGAAAACTGGATAGTCCCTGGGAGATCATTAAGAAAAAAGCCATCGCTTTCGGCTCTTTTGGACTTCCGTTTTGGAGCAGAGGCGTCTCTTCCATGATGTGAGGTTATTTTGTCTAGGCCTCTGGCCTAGGCACATGTTTCTTACTTGTATATTCTTAATCTTTAACCTTTAATAAACCTCTAAAAAATATAATACTCCTTGCAGAGAGAAACTAATTTCTACCTGCCTCAGTCTCCCCATCTCCCCTAAAATTTAACTGTTACAGTTGGCGACCTAATGGAAAAAAGAACTTTCAGTCTTCTGATTTCTTTTCTGATCTTAAATTCAGTTTTAATATCTAGTACCTAGAAAAAAAAATTTTTTTTTGAGCCATATCTCTCTGGCCAAGGTTTTCTACCCTCGCAAAGCTGCTACAGGCTCCGGACCTGCCCTGCCGCTTCCTGCCTGCAGCCCTGATCGTCCTCACCTGGTACCTGGTCCCGGCCTTGCCCACCCCCGCAGCTGCTCCAGCTCCTGGCCTCTCACCAGCCCGCTGCCTGCCTATTTCTGCGCCCCAGACCCATGAGCATGACACCAAGCCGGCTCATCACCCAGATCCTTGGAGCAGATCGCTCAGGACTCATTGCGACCAGCTGGTAACAGTATTGGCCACGTGGGCGGAGGGGAGAGACCAGAGGGAAAGGAGACCAGGCAATTTTCCCTTAGGCTAAGCCTCCACGTGGCTGGGGGTATTGGCCACAGGGTAATCAGAGGGGAAAGAGAGAAAAGACTAGAGAGAAGAAACAGACTTTTCAAACAGAAACTTAATAGCAATGGGCTGTTTAAAAGGATTTTTGACTCTTCTGGCAATTTCATTGATTTTGCCTGCCTATCTGGGAGCAGACTCAGCCCAAAGATTCAACTTTAACTTTGGGGAGGAAAATGGGTGGCCCAGTGAACTGGAAGCCAGGCCCAGAGGTCTCTAGCTAAAATCTGGCCTCTGATGCTTCCCAGCTATGGGGCCCTGGACGGATCCCTTGAACCCCGTAGCCTAGCCTTTACTACTCTGCCTTCGGACAATAGACATTTAAATGGATAATTAAAAACAAACAAACAAAAAAACCCCAAGGAACTTTGAAGAGACTAAAGGCTATATTCTAAGACATTTCAGACTCCAATGGTTTATAAAAAAATCTCTGTATTCTATTGCATTGTTTTGTTTAAAATTTAACTTTGTGATTTTAAGTTCATATATTACTGGATTGAATATTATTCTGTGAACTGAAGGTTGATTGAATTTATTTTGAATGTACTGAGTTTTGAAATTCTGTTGTGTTTCCCCTATAACTGTTGAACAAATATTGTTGCGAATAAGCCCATATATGAAAAAACAGCTTTTTCTATTTTGCTGAGGATAGATGGACTTTAGAACTGGTTATAATTGTATTAACAACCTTTGGAATTTTAATGTGCTAAATACCTCAAATGATTTGATTTTAAGGTTTTTTAAATTTAAATATGATTGTTGGAATTTTTTTTTTAACAGTCTGGTTATTTTTGCCTGCCCCTACCACGAGGTAAGGCCCATTCTAGTAGCTGAAGTGAAATGTATTTTATAAACCCCCAACCTTCCCACATGTAAATGGAAGTTGGGCAGTTAATTTCAGGGCATTTGTACCCTTAAAAAGCCTCCAAAAGGAGCACCCTTTATTTATACTCTTCAGCTCACT
Organism: Monodelphis domestica; assembly: GCF_027887165.1. Taxonomy (NCBI): domain Eukaryota; kingdom Metazoa; phylum Chordata; class Mammalia; order Didelphimorphia; family Didelphidae; genus Monodelphis; species Monodelphis domestica. The sequence goes on along the minus strand of NC_077232.1, from coordinate 25,388,574 downwards.
ATTTTACTTCTACCAGAATGATATATAGATTTCTTGATTATGTTCTAAACCCAAGATGAGTTTTACTTTGTTTTAAAAAATATGTTTAAATACCAAGGTTGAAGGATTGCTACGTTTGTAAAAATTGTGACAAATGTCCATCAATTCGTAGGCTTTAAAAATGTCATACAGCAATTTATGTGAAATATGAAAGTGTGTTTGTTTGCTATTGTAATTAATTGGGCTATTGAGAATTTTGGGGATTTTGGTATCTACATATTTGTACTACTGTATTTTTAAAGATGAAAAAATTGTTAACCTTGTTCAATTCATTTGCCTTCTACTCACAGTGATCATGGCCAGATACAAAGAGGAAACGGATCTCATTTTTTGGTGAGAAAGCCTTGTATTTTATTTTTCTTAACTGACACAGAGTGTCAATGATTATAAGCTATATTTTTGAATTTTTTAAAGCTCTTTTATTATTATATTTTTCTTGCATGTGCAATATACTTTTTCAGTTTTTTAATTATTTTTTCTCTCCTTTTTATATTTGAAGCACATGTCACCAGCATTAAGATTTTCTTTAACTTTTTATTTTTTCAGTGCTACAAGTTTAAGATACATTTTCTAATGCATGCCCTAAAAAGCTTGTGACTATGAAAATGATTCCACTAATTATTTAAATAAATTATGGGACTTTGCTTAATGATTCTGTCTGATTCCAGGACAAGAGCTACACACAAGAGCCATTTCATAGGGCCAAAGAAAGGCCAATCTAGGATGGATTGATGCACTTCTAGGCTAATACAAAGGTCTTGAACCTAGTGTGAAGACTCGAGGTTACTATGTTTAACATGTGTTAAGACATAGGCTTTCCTTGTATCTACACTCACTCTGAAGATACTCAAAGATGAGTATCCCCAAAACCTTGGCTCCTACTTGGCTTCTATAATCTGGTCCCCTTTTCTGCCTCTCATAGTGTGGTACCTTTCTGTAGTCCTGGCACTGACTGGGTAAATGCATCATTACTTAGATCATTTTGATTGGGCCCTGATTGAAGGACCTGTTATAGATTTATTTTTCTTCTACTTGGAATTTTTACATATAAGACTTTGATAGTCTATATTTTCATCCAGAAATTTTTCTTTTCTTTTGGATTTTCTGATGTCTTTTTAATATCTCTTGCCAATTGATTCATATACCTCATACCTCAGCCATGCATCCCTAACTGATTCTGAATCTTTCAATCACCCACAACACGGGGGAATGTAAAAAAAAAATCATTATTTAAATTGCAAAGTTTAAATTCCTTTTGAGAAGAATTTTAGGTAAAGAAGATGCTACCTCTCTGAATCCAGAACTGAACTGTTGGAGAAGCCACCGTGAAGAAGCCTCCAGACCACAAGTTGCACAAAATTGAACTTTGGGTGTGGTTGATTGAACATTTATTTGTATGTATACTTTTATGCCAAAGGGGACTGCCCCCTAACGGCTTTTTGTCAATGTGTTCAGAAATTGTTGGTTTTATTCTTTTTTCTCTTATCCTCACACTATTGCAATCTTTTAAGTTTATTATGTTTTTATGATCCTTTTGGGGAAAAATTAATTTTTCCAAAATGATCACACGGGGGAATGTGAAAAATAGACTCGAATACAGGACTACAATCCCCATGAGCCTTTGCTCCACTTCCCCAGAATGCCTTGTAATCTCACCTGGGCCGAGATCGAGAAGGTATTTAAGTGGATTCAAAGGCTTTTGAAGGTCTTTCGGCTCTTTTGGACTTCCGTTTTGGAGCAGAGGCGTCTCTTCCATGATGTGAGGTTATTTTGTCTAGGCCTCTGGCCTAGGCACATGTTTCTTACTTGTATATTCTTAATCTTTAACCTTTAATAAACCTCTAAAAAAAAAAAGCCATCAAAATTAAATTGAACATAAATTCTTCTGGAGGTGATATTTGTCAACATTGTGAAATCTGATGCACTTCTAGAAGTACATAGATGGAAAAAAATTATCAGATATTTTTTACTTTCACTTCCTTTCCTTGCACCTTAAAAACCCTGTCAGTATATATTTTGATCTTATCAATTCAATCTTTTACATCAAAGTTACAAAATATGTTTATTTATAATATATGATTTTTTCAAATAAAATGAATATGTTTTTGAGTCAACAGGGAAGAAACCAATGGATAAAGATAGTTTTAAAATTAAAGCAAGATATGTTTATTTCAAGATCAAGGTTTTAGACAAGATAGGAGGATATGAAATCAAGACATAAGTAGAGATTTTGGCCTTAATGACCAAATGAATTTGCTCATGTTCAGAAGCTAGAACAAAGGAGAAAACAATGAAGAGACTGTTGAGAGAATTTGAATAGAATTGAACAGAAGAGGAACATCAAAGATGATAGCTTTTATTTTTTTTTAAATGAAAGGTTATCAACACATTAGAGGAAGGGAGGAAGTGATGACAATTAATTTTGAGGTAGCTGGATAGTGTTGTAGATAGAGAATAGGACTTGGAGTTTAGAAGTTTTGAGATTGAACTTCACTTAGTCGCTTACTATCTGTGTGATTCCTGATCATTCTCTTTAGGTTCCTGCATCATGAATTTCTTCATCTACAAATAATAGCAGTATAAATACTAAGTATCAAAAAAGTTATGGTGGACATAAGATTTTACATATATAATATATAGTAAATATTAATATATTTTAAAACTATTCATTACTAATTACTTCCATTAAAGAGAGAATAAATGGTTTCATATAAGCTCCATAGTGAATTAAATAGATTTGATTACAAAAGGGCAAGGGTATTTCAACTGTGAGAACTCTGATGATATCTGATGAAAAAAACCCTATTAAGGATATGATGATGTCCTACATCACTGTTTAAAATATTTTATTAGGAAAAACTGAAAAAGAAATGTGGGGAATATTTAAAATTAGACTTTCACAAGGTATCAGTGCTTATAGGAGAAGAGGGTTCTAGTGTCAGACTGAAATTCTTTTCTTTTTCATTTTCTGCTCCCCTACCAACGGCCTCATTCAAGCTTGTTATGGAGACAAGAGATTTGCAGAGATCAGGGATGAGTAATATAGATTTGAACAAAAACTAACTATTCCAGGACATAAAATCTGAAAATGGACAAGATGGATTAAAGAAACTGAATTATCCCTTTCTATACTTTCCTTGTGCCCTATACCTTTTAACTCTCTCTTAGTTCTATCAAGGAGATGTGGAAACATTCTGAAGATCAGTGGTTAGTATTCTAGTGGTGACATTGACTAGAGAAAGAGGGAAAGGGATAGAATAAATCAATTTAACGTATAGAAACTTAAAATTTCATTTCATTAGAATTCTATGATGTGAACCATTTAAAGAAATCCCTCCACATATCAATAAGAGGGAGAGCTAGGTCGTTTGTCAGTGTTCGGGGAATCATTTTAATCTGTCTGTTAAATTAAGTTCTATTAAACACATGTTCCAAACACTAAAGTAAGCAGCAATTATATTAAAAAAAACATAGCAGCATAGCTCTTGTTAACAGGGATTTAAAATTTTGATGGTGAAACATGTAAATAACTGTACTTATAACAGATTTACAGAATGGATTAAAGGTAGTCTCTAAAATAAGGTACTATCAGCAAAGAAGAAGGAAAAAAATTCTAATAAAAATTGGTTTTCGAGCTGAGATTTATAGGGGACCAATAAGGCTTATATATTTCATAAGAGAGAAGAGAACATTATAAATAGAGTGAACAATCAGTAAAAAGGTGCATAAATTAGAGATGGAATGTTATCTTCAAACAAAAATGGAGACCATTGTAGCTGTACTGTCAAAAATATAGAGGTGAGGAAAGATCAGTAATAAGAATAACAATAGCAACTATATAAAAGAGATAATATGAGTATAGAGAAAAATTTTATATCTGAATGTATAAATTATATGACTACGAATCTTAACATAAATATTAAATAGAAAGAAGGAATTGTAAAACATTAGAAATTTGTGTGACATTGTGAGATAGTGCAAAACAATAGATTTCCCACGTATAAAAGAGGGAATGATGGTTCTTGGACAAAACCTGGATGATTTTTTTTTCTTGTACTAATTAAGTCAGGAAAATAATTGTGAAACATTAATACAGAATGTAAACATGTATTCTTATTACTCAGGTTTTTTTGTTTATTCATTAATTTTTGTTTCATTTTTCATCAAACCTATGATATCATTGGATTCAAGACACTTTCAATAAATAAACCCCCATTAATAATGTATTTAAGGAAATGTCTTGAAATTATTTGTATTAAAGAACTGCTGAAGGCTTTTATATGAAGGGAGTGAGGGAATATGGCTGCCTGTGAGGTAAAAGGAGAAAGATGCCCCCTGCCTAGAGGATATTTTTGAAAAATGAGGTTCCTGAGAAATGAGTCACTTACGATAGCCTGAGGGAACATCTTCTCTATAGATTGATGTTGCAGATACCCCAGAGCAGGTACGCATGGACCTTCCTGTGGGACAAGCCTCCCCCAGACCAAGGTATCCCAGCAGGGGTTCAATAAGGACTGTTTATAGTTGACTGGCTGTCCTGAGGTTCAACTCCCTCTATGTCCCTTGAAATGTTAGTCCTCTTATCTGACTGTGATATTCAAATAAAGATAAATTTTAATAATAAGTTTGGATTGGAGAGGCATCAGGGAAGAGGGAGGAGGTATTTCCCTAGATGAGTCTCTCTCAGCTTTTGAGCTGAGGCCAGACCTTACAGGGTGGAGGAGGGTTTCTTTTATTCCTGTCTATGCTAATGCAAGCTTTCTTATGTTTAAAGTCTTAGCAGTAGACAGCAAGAGTAAGCAAGTTCTGAACTTCAGAGGTGGTTGGGCATGTCTTTTCAGGTTGATGCCCCTAAAGACTGGCCTTACAGTTCAAACTGCTTCCCTTAAGTTCTTTGTCAACAACATGTTGACAGGAGAGAGGACATAGGGAGAGCACACAATTGGTAAAATCAGGAAAATAGAGCCACTTCTATCCAAAGACTGGGAGACTCCTCTAGTTCCAGGGCCAGGAAGTGAGCTTGTTACAAGACCAACTGCCACTCCCAGTTGCCCCTCCCCTCACAAACTGTCATTCTTGTCAATATCTTCTTTCAATAATATACCCACTTTTGTTTGTTCCATCTCAGTTGTGAGAAAGTCCCAAACTTGCTTTAGTTTTCCTTTACACAGCCTTTAATGAATAATACTTATTATCCATGTGGTTTTATCATAAAAAGAAATAATTTAAAATAATACTTAAATATGTTAATCTGTTATATTATATTTTTCAACAGTCTGATTCATTTTTCACTCTATCAGACTTCAAAATCAGAGGGATCAAATGATACAATTAACACAAGCTACATATAACACCAAAGGAAATACACTTTACTCATTAACCTTCATGATGCCATGCAGAATTAATTAATTCATATTATTTTTCATTCAGAGTTCCAGAAAGAATTACAAATTCATGCAGAATATTGAATGTTGCCTGAATTTTGAAATAACTGGATATTTATGAATAGTAAAAATAATAACTAGTAGTTATAGTAGACTTTAAAATACTCAAAGCACTTCATATATAATATTTCATTTATGCCTTACCAAAACTCTGTAAGGAATTACATAATATTATCCACACTTTACAGATGAGAAACCAAGCCTGAAAGAATTTAAGTGACTACATAAGTTTACAGAACCAAGTGGAGAAGCATCTGAATTCTGGTCTTCCTTACACCAAACTCAGTACTCTATCAACTGCAGACAAGGAAAAAAGAGAGAGAAAATGGGGAAAAAAAAACAGAAAGGGAATATAGAATAATCAATAATTTGGTAGTGGAATAACCAAAATGGAAAATAAAAACAATGGCACTAAATTCATTTTACTTGGCCTTACACAAAATCCAGAGCTTTGAAAAATATTCTCGGTAGTCTTTTTAATCACCTATGTTGCCACTGTTACAGGAAATGTACTCATTATCTTAACCATGACTGCCAGTCAAGGTTTGAGATCACCCATGTACTTTTTTCTAACCTTTCTGTCCCTCATGGATACTACCTACTCCTCAGTCATTGCTCCTAAGACACTTGTGGATTTACTCTATGAGAAGACAACCATCTCCCTGGAAGGCTGTCTGACCCAGCTCTTTGCAGAGCATTTTTTTGGTGGTGTTGGCATCATCCTCCTTGTGGTGATGGCTTATGATTGCTATGTGGCCATTTGTAAACCCCTGCACTACATAATCATCATGAATCCTTGTGTGTGCTACCTAATGGTAGTAGCATCCTGGTTAGGAGACTCCATACATGCCACCATATAGCTTCTCTTTATGGTCCATCTTCCTTTCTGTTATCCCAATGTTATTGATCGCTTTATGTGTGATTTGTTCCCAGTGTTAAAAATGGCATGCATGGATACCTACGTTCTAGGCTTACTAGTCATTGCCAACAGTGAAATCATGTGCCTGTCAGTCTTTCTCATATTAATTGTCTCCTATGTTGTTATCCTCACTTCCCTGAAGGGTTGTAGTTCAGAAAGGTCCTTTATACTTGCAGCTCTTATATCACAGTGATGGTCTTGTTTTTGTTCCCTGTATATTCTTATGTGTAAGACCAGTGGCCACTTTTCCTATAGATAAAGCTGTATCTATAAGTTTTACTATAATTACTTCTATGTTGAATCCTTTGAACTATGCCCTTAGGAATTCAGAGGCTAAAAATGCCATGAGGAAACTCTGGATCAGTCACTCTATTATATGAAATCATTCAAATACTGCTGAAGTAGGCAAATAGAATTAGATTTTAATCAGTAAACATACTCCTTCCACTAGCAAAGAAAATGATGCTTTCCTAAATTCCGTTTTGATTTTTCCCAATCCATTTTTCCTAGAAATATTTCAGAGAGGTTATAATTGACATGCTAGATATAGGACAATCCAAATACTTAATTGAGTTGACATACTAAATATTTTTATCAAAATGTTCCACCTAGCAGTTATAATAATAGTTAACATCCTTTTAGCACATTAAAATTTGCAAAGTGCTTTACTAGCAGTTTCTAAAAGCACTTTACAAATATCTCATTTTGCTCTCATAATCTCCTTGAGAGTTATGTACTATTAGCCCCCTTTCATAGACAAAGAAATTAAAGCATATTCCATATACCTGACTTACACAGAGTCATACAGATAGACATTATCTATTAAAAATATTCAGATTGATATATTTCTCACTGAAGTTCAAAGTTCTATCTATTGTACCATGCAGCTACCTGCATGGTACCTTTTCTGCCAAAAAGAGAAGGAAGTGTATTTTCACAAGTCCTCTCTGGGGCTGGACTTGGGAATTAAAATTGTATATTCAGTTTATTTTTTCCTGTGTATTTAATCTCTCCTTTCTTTGTATATTATGCAATTATACAATAATTGTGAAGATAATTTTTCTAGTTGTCCTTACTTCATTTATATATGTTCTGATTTTTTTCCATACTTATTCCCTAAACTGAAGTACTATTCTATTGAATATTCCATTCTTGTTCCATAATTTCTGTAGCCATTTTCAAATCATATGTACTTTATTTCTAATACTTTGCTACTATAAAAGTACATTCATGATTATTTTTATTCATTTGAATTTATCCCATATAACTGCCTTTTAAAATTTCTCTAATTATAGAAGATTTTAGCCAAAAGGTTATTATATTTTATATTATCAGTTATGTTTTAATAATTTTTTTCTGGCATCTTCCTAAATTGTTTTCCAGAATGGACAAACCAATTTGAAGTTTCACCAACAGTTTATTATTGGGACTGTATCTATATAGGTCTTCCAAAACAGTCTATTTCCTTTTTCCCCATATTTATTTTTCAATTTGGTAATTATTTGGAACATGTCTCAAAAGATAATAACTTTGTGTAAAAAGATTTATTTCATTGAAAAAAAGAAAAAATTCATTGAAAAAAGTAGTGCATCTTATTTTGTCTTAAACCCTTCCCATATTATTTTCTAAATTTGAATAAATACTTTCTGCTTAAGACATAGTAATAAGTATGAAATCTTCCTTTTCCTTGTATTTCTGTATTCATAGCTTCCAAATATTATTATGGATCTCTAATATGACCTGAATTTTAATCTAGTCAGAGATACTAGTTATGTGATCTTTGAAAGTTCACCTAATTACTTCATTCCTCACTTTCTTCATCTCTAAAAGGGATCTCTTTGGGGATAATAATAGCATCTACCTCTCAAGGATTATTGTGAAGAGAAAATGAAATATCTATGTATATATATATTCTTAAAACCGTATTTAAATTCTAATCATTCTCTTCTTCCTCCTCTTTATATTATCATTTTATACTTCTATTCCTAGTACTATTCTTTAAATTTACTAATTCATCATTTTCTATGTCCCATGAAAAGAAATAATGAGGTTAAGGCAAGTGGCTATATAGTGCAGATAAAACATATTTTATACCTAAGTAGAATCCACTTACCACCTAATTAGTGCAATTTCCAATTCTAAAACTATAAGCAGTTTTCTTCTAGGTCTTTTAATATTTTGAGAACAGAATATTAACTGGGCTCATGATTTCTTAATAGTGAATCTCTTTTTCCAGTCATCCCTTTTTTTGAACAATACTTTTTATGTTTTTTTCAAAGAAAAAGTTGTTTGCTTTTTTTTAAATATTAAAATATCCAGTTAACTCCCTCCTCCCTCCTTTACTTCCATTAGAGAAGACACCATTTTCCATAGTGGTATCTTTGGGCCAAAAAGTGTACACAATTTTATAAGCCTATAATTATAATCATGAAATGACCTCTAAAATAAATCGGTTCACAATTCCATCAACAGTATATTACTGCCCCATTATTCCACATCCCTACCAACATTTGTCAATTTACACTTTTACTGTTCTTGCAAACTGATAGATTTAAGATATTTTAATGATAATTTAGGTTGGAGACTTATTCTAAATTTAATTTTTGGTCACCAGGAGATATCCCCAAATATACCCAAGTCAGTTTGGAAATATATGGTGATTTAATCAATATATAGGGAAGAAATCAAGGAGAAGAGAGAGGGAGAGGTTATAGGGTTTCTCCCACCTGCCTTGTGCCAGGGGGAGTTCAAAGTTATCCACCACAAGGCTCCTGAAGGAGATTAGTGGCTTCTAAGTGGATAGAGTTTGGAAGGTAAAAGAGAAAGAATCAGCCTAAACTCTGAGAGATATCAGAGAAGATGCATGACCAAACTAGGTTAGTAGTCTTCCTCCAATAGTATCAAGGAAAACTCACTGCTAAAATCCGGACAATAGCAGCTGCCATGCCAAAATGCCAATACATTCAGCAAAGTGTCACTAGCCACCTCCCCACCATCAAATAGGCCAGAGAGAGGAAGTGATGCAAAATATATGGAGGGTTTTATATCACTTTCCTGCATCTCACATGTACCAGTGATATGTTAGACTTTACTTAGGACAGCCCATAGGTCTCTCAGTTGTTTCTGATTTATCATTTGAAAGCAAATGTCTGTCATAGCCCATCTTCCTAAATACTTAATCCTTAAGTATCGGTATAGACATTCCTGATTTTGTTAGATTAAGTAGGGTGGTGTAATATAAAGTTTACAATCCCCCCCTGATGATGATTGGGAGACTAGTTCCCCCAATTGATCACTAAACATAATCATCTTGTACCTTCAATTTTTCTAACTGCAGGTGCATACATAATTTCACCTTCTAAGAGGAAATTACAATAGTTAGAAGAGGGAAATAGGAGAAAGGCAGACAGAAAAACCAATGTTTGCTGGGCACATTGACAAAAACCAATTAGAGGGCAGTCCCCTTTTGGCGTATGAGTATACATTCAAATAAATATTCAATCAAACTTCAGTTCAATCAACCACACCCAAAGTTCCTCCTGGATCTTCTTGATTTAGTGTAGGTTTTCTGGTATCTTTCTGCAACAGTTCATTCTCTGGATTAGGAGTTAGCAAGCTTCTTCCTTGAAGATCTTTTCTTGAACAAAATTATAAAATCTTGGATTTGTGATTAAAATACAATCCCCCCTGAAATGGGTGTTAAAAATCATCTAGTTCAGCTCAGGATGCAATGTTGATTTATGGGGTTGTATGAGTCAATTATCAAAAGAAGAGAAAAACAAGAACAACCCCCCCAAAAAAATATAAAGAGTAAAAAAATGGAAGAAAGTTAACTTTTTGGTAGAAAGAAAAAAAATAATCAGAATAAAAATACTAAAATCTATGTATATAAAATAATGAGTAAGCAATAATAAATTCTTAAAAGGCCCTGGTATTAGGGTTCAATATATTTCTATCCCACAAGGGTAGGACAGAATGCAGTAATATTTCACTTAGCAGCCAAGACTACAGGAAGTTGCCATATTATAGGAAGAAAAAGAAATAGAATTTTATTTTTATAAGGAAGTGTCATTTCCTGATCTAATTTTTTGTCCTTCTGAGGGATATGGGGAGCCAGGATAATAGTCAAACTTTGGTATTTGTCTGAGTATTTCACAAAGCAAGTAGATAAAAGGAAATCCTACAATTTAACATAGGTCAAAAATTATGATCTCAAGTCTCACACTAATTTTTCCTGTTTGCTCTTCTTGGCACTATTCAGGTTAAGTCTGTGCTCCTTGTTTTCATCCCATTTTCTAGAATCAGACACAACATTAATCACAGTCCCATAACATTTTATCAATAAATAGCAGGTTCCTACAGTTTAAAGCATTTGGGGTGTGCATTAATATTATAACAAGTACATACATATGTATATATATATATATAAAACTTATATTACTGCAGAAAAATTAATATTAATTGTATGTACCTTTAGTACAAGAAATGAGAAAAAAGGGAGAAAAAATCAAATATTCTGATCAAAATAAAAGCAATAATAAAAATAAGGGGGAAAATCATGAATTCAATGTGTTCTCGAAAAACAGAATACACTTGTCAATGGATTATTATCTCCAATGCATGTGATAGGATACAGTCAATCAGTCTCAACAGAAGATGCTCTCTTTACATGTGAGCAATGAATCCAAGAGTCCTTTTCTCCAATCTTTATAGATGTTGGAGTAGTCAACAATATTTGGAATGGCCCTGCCCATGAAGGCTGAGTTGCTCCAGTAAGCTGGAAATTTTTTAGTATACACCCTAACTCCTGGGTTCAGGTCATGAAGTGAAAAGTCCAGTGGTCCGGCTTGTACTGCAGCTCTGGAATCATGGAGTTCATGCAGTTTGTGCTGTAATTCCTGTATATAGGAAGCAATAGTAGTATCTCCCCCTAATAATGATGTATATGCAGGGGAGAAAGGCTTAGCCTGTATAGTTGGATGTCCAAAAAAGGGTCTCAAATGGCGAGATGTGTAGCTATCCTCTAGGCCTGTTTCTAAGATAAATTAGGGCAAGAGGAAGAATTTTAGGCCATTTTAAATGGGTCTCAGTGCATAATTTGCAATCATAGTTTAAAGTTCTCTGTTCATTCTTTCAACTTGACCTGAGTTCTGGGGATGATATGGTACATGAAATTTGGAAGTTATCTGCAAGCAAGAATATATCTGATTTAGGACAGAATCAGTAAAATGACTCCCTCTATCTGAATCAAAACATGCTGGCAGGCCAAAGCAAGGGATAATATTTTAAAAGCAATTTAGTAACAAAAGCCTCTGTGTCTTGGGTCACAGGAAATTCTTCTGTCCTTCTGGTCAGTTGATCTACTATGACTAGACAAATTTTATAATATACAGCCTTTGGCATTGTTATGAAATCTATCTGTAGGTGCTCAAAAGGTGTGTAAGCCAGAGGACGCCCACCAATGGCTTTACCATGAAAGGTATGTTGGTTATATGCTTGGCAGGTAGAGCAGGCTGTACACATTTTATAGGCTATAATAGTTATACCAGGGGCTATCCATACTCTCTTAACAGAGTCCACAATGCCATGGGTAGCAAAGTGACCATTTTTATAAATCAATAGACAAATTTGATGATAGAAACTTCTAGGGAGCAGGGGTTTCCTTCAGTTGACACCCATACTCCATTAATCTATTTTACTTTGAATTTTTGCTTCCATTGTTCCACTCCCTTTTCATTATAGGAGAGTGATAAATTTAATTCATTAGTGGTTGTTAATGTTAAAATTAATTCAGGTCCTTCTATGGCTGCTATCTTTGCAGCGGCATCTGCTTGATTATTTCCCCTAGAGACAAGGTCAGTGTCACCTGTATGGGAAGAGCATTGAACTACAGCTAGGGCTTCAGGCAGCTGGAGAGCAGAAAGAACTTCATAAATAATTTCTGCATTAGCTCTAGATTTTCCAGCCAAGATTAAAAATCCTCTCTGGAGTCATAGCATTCCCACTGAGTAACAAATGCCAAAACCATATCTAGAATCTGTATAAATTGGTGCCTTTTTATCCTTGGCAATTATATAGGTATGTATCAGAGCTATGAGTTCTGCACATTGAGCGCTAATATTAGAGGGCAATAAAATTCACCATTCAGTGGCAAATTCTGTGACTACAGCAGCTCCAGTGTAGCATATGCCATCTTCATAAAAAAAAGGAACCATCAGTAAATATGACCAGATCTGAATTGTCTACGGGAGTGTCAAAGAGTTTATCTCGAGGCTTTTCTGCAGTGGACACTAGTGTTTCACAACTGTTTAATGGTTCTCCTGAAGTAGGTAAATCTGGACACAAGGTGGCAGGGTTAAGTGTTGTACATCATTTCAAGGTAATGTTTTCACTGTTTAACAAGGTTATTGTAATCCACTTATCTGAGAATGCCTGTGTTCTATGCCTTATCAACAATGCTTCTATCTCATGTGGGCACATAATTGTTAATGGGCATCTCAATACTAGATAAACAGTTTTTGTAACTAGTAAGGTAGCAAGTTTTCAATGTTTTTGTAAGATGGATTATACTGAAAAACTATGTCTGTCATCTTTTTTTTTTTACCAAAAAGGGATCATGTTCATATGTGGGAATATTTATTGTAAATTCATTTATTTATTGAGGAGTAAATGGTATATTGTGCCTTAGAGTCACCACATCCCTGTTGCATCCTATTTCAGGTACTTCTCTTAGAGGAAAGAGGCATAAAATTGAATTTCATACCTGTGGGTCAGTTTGTACCTTTAGAAGGATGAGATTTCCTTGGGGCTGGAATTGGTTTTTGGGTAGAAGGACATTTCCTTGGGGATGCGATTGGTTTTGGTGTAGGAGAAGGAATAGGAGAAACTGGGATTTCAGAAGTTTGGCTTTCAGGAGAATTATATATATATATATATATATATATATATATATATATATATATATATATATATATATTAGTTATTTTCCCAGTGGGCTTCACAAATCACATGGGGAGCAGGACAAGGCCAAAACTTTCTCCAGGTTTCTCTCACCACTAGTTAAGAGTAATCTAGGCAGAATTGTCAGTGAGGGTTGCCTAATTGGATTGTTTGTTCCCTGATGGAAAGGGTATTCATAGCTAAACAACTTCCCCAGTCCTGCCACTTTTTGTTTAAAAAAAATAACTGTGTTCAATTCAAATTAAGGAGAAAAGAATAAAGAAAGTTTTATATAGGGTTGTGACCTAATCTAAATTTAATTTTTGGTTGCCAGGGGATATCCCAAATAAAATACCCAAGTCAGTTTGGAAATATATTGTGATTTAATCAATATATAGGGAAGAAATCAAGGAGAAGAGAGAGAGAGAGGGTGTAGGATTTCTCCCACCTGTCCTGTGCCAGGGGGAATTCAAAGTCATCCACCACAAGGTTCCTGAAGATTAGAGGCTTTTAAGTGGATAATGTTTGGAAGGTAAAAGAGAAAGAACCTAAACTCTGAGAGATGTCAGAGAAGATGCTTCACCGAACTAGGTTACTAAGCTTCCTCCAGTATGGTATCAAGGAAAACTCACCACTAAAACCCAGACAATAGCAGCCGCCATGCCAAGATGCTGACACACTCAGCAAGCTGCCACCAGCCACCTCTCCACTGTCAATGAGGCCAGAGAGAGGAAGTGAAACAAAACATATGAATGGTTTTACATGACTTTCCTGGGTCTCATATGTACCAGTGCTATTTTAGGCTTGACTTAGGACAGCCCAGTTGTCTGTAAGTTGTCTTTGATTTGTCATTTGCTAGCACATGTCTGTCATAGGCCATCCTCCTAAATACTTAATCCTTAAGTATGGGTATAGACATTCCTGATTTTGTTAGACAAAGTAGGGTGAAGTAATCTAAAGTTCACAATTTCTTGATTTTTACTAGACTAAATAGGGTGGAGTAATCTAAAATTCACAATATCTGAGAGTTGTTTTGATTTGCATTCCTCAATCAGTAATGATTTAGAGCATTTTTATATCATTATATACAGTTTTGTTTTCAACTAGAAACTATATATTTTCACAATTTGTCAATTGGAGAATGACTTATTATAATACATTTTTAAAAAATATCTTTATTTAGAAGAGAAGAGCTTTAAATCTAGTGTGAAGCTTGCAATAAACATTCATTATCCTTACTTTGATAATGTTCCAGTCTTTCTTTTCTTGCGACTCCGTAGCTGTCCCCAACACCCTCCTTCTAATTTGTATATTAAATCTCTCTAAATGGCTAGGTCATGTCTTAATTTAGATCTCATATTTGTCAATGGCATAAGATATTAGTCTGTATGTAGTTTCTTCCAGACTACTTTCCAGTTTTCCAAAAACTTGTACCACATAGTTAATGCTTATTCCTAAAACTAAGATCTTTACTTTTGTCAATGAACATGTATGATTAATTGCTACCATCCACTGTTACTTTCTGTTTTGAATCTTTTTCAGTTGTCTTTAGTTTCCATGCAATTTTAAGTCTTCTGCAATAATTATGATCTTCTATTTTATTACTGAATAGCTTTACTAGGGACAAATTTATGTTTTCAAGTTGGGCTTTGACAAAATTGTAGGGCAACAAGGTAGCTAGAGTTATGGGCCTGAAGTCAAGGAGATTCACCTGCCTGTGTCCAAATCTGATCTTATACACTTACCATTTGTGTATCCCTGTGTAAGTCACTTCACTCACTCCCTTTGCCTCAGTTTCCTCATCTGTAAAATGAACTGGAGAATAAAATGGCAGGCCTCCCAAATATGTTTATCTAGAAAATCCCAAATAGGGCACAAAGAGTCCAACAAAATTGAAATGACTGAATAATAAAACAATACAAAAACTGAGAATAAGTGAAATCACCATCTGATAATTTAATTTGAAGCACATCATTTGCTTATGACTCTGTTCCAAGGTGTTTATAGTAATGAAAGCTGATGCTATGATTAAACAAAATTTCCAGAGAAACATCTAAAATTTTTAAGCTATTACGAATAATTCTTCCTATGTGTTTTCAAATATGTCCACATGATTTTCTTATAAAAATTCTCTAAATAACTTGTATAAGTATTTTTCCCAAAATTTTATGCTAGTTGTCCTGGAACCACAAAGTAGAGAATTGATAAGACAAAAATGACACAGATTATAAAAAATGAACATTTTCAGACAATGATACTTATTCATTTTTAAAGTTCATTTAATTGGAGGAATTAAAAATATTAATAGAACCAAGACTAGAGTATAGAAAAATTGAGTTCAAATATGTCCTCAGGCACTTTCTGGGAGTATGATCCTGGGGAAATCACTTAACTTCTGTTATATTCAGTTTATTCATCCATACAATTAGAATAATAAATGGTTTTTCCTTCCCTCCTATCAGAGTTGTGAGAAACAAATTAGATGACATTTGTAAAGCACTTAACAAAACTCCTGGAAGATTATAGGTTATATTTTGTTATTGTTATTATTCATGTTAATGATGCTCGTGATGATTTAGCACCTAGGAATAGAGTTAAATAATATAGTCCCTACTGGTGTGGGATAATATTATACTGTAGATGGTTCTGTGGCATAGGAAATGCTTAGTCCCTGAGCAGAATCTGATCCTCACTGACAAATCTATTTGAAATGGAAGAACCATAAACCTTGAAGTCCATAGGAATAATTCTAAAGTTTTATTTGGTTAATCACACTTAATGTGTTCATATATGTATTATCATATTATTATGCATAATAATAATAATATTTACTTTGAGGCATTACAGTCATTGTGACACATGGCTGTAAGACCTATATATGGGAGTTTCAAGTTCTTTTTTTACATCTCTCAATAAAGTGAACAATTTTACTCTGCCTTTGAGTCAGGCTGATTGTGTTGAAAGGGACAGTGCTTGTAACCTAGGATTCTAACTTCTTATTCAGGTATAAGTGACAGATTTTCATATTATTTAGAACTAGAATTGACGTTAGAGATTTTTCAATCCATTATATGATTTTTCTCTTATTTATAAGTGACAATATTTGGGTCCAAAATGATGAGTATACCAAGGACACACTGGGTATAAACACCAGAAATGGGTTTCATTCTCAGGTTTTCTGACTCCAAATCCAGAATTATTTTTATTACATTAGAGCAAAGGTAATGAATCTTTATGGTTGGTTTTCAAAGTGTTATGAACACATTCACCAAAGGGAACTTTAGACTCATCCCTGTGGACTCCAGTATTTGTAGCTCCTTGGTTCCAAATAGACTTACCAGTGGGGATCAAATTCTTTAGGGGCAAGAAACGTTTATTTGGTCAATGGAACATCTTTAACATAATCTCCAAACTAGTAGGGACTGGCTAATTTCATTATTTTACATTACTTCATGGGTGCCATGATATTTTTTTCAATTGTATGTTCTGTTGATATAACCAATAATTAGTATATATTTTGAATTCATTTTTCTGTTATTACCACTAACTTTGCTTGTCTCAATGGATTTTCAGCTTCAGTACCATATTGGAAGTGTGAACTCATTGTCAGTATGATTAACTTACCAGTCACTGGAGACATATCCTCAAAGGAACATTATTGGAATGATAAAATGATACTTAAAGCTGTTGTTATTCTGTAATCATTGAATGCCCCTGATGTCCTACCTTCCCAAGATTAAAATTATTTTAACTGTCCATCCTCCTGGAAATAGGTTCCTTATGAAATGAATGTATGATTAATTACAAACTCCATTGAATAGTGTCTAAATCATTTTTGAAATTGTTAAATATATTTTCTCTTATCTCCAAGTGGTTTATGAGAACTCAAATCCTTCTGAAAAACATAAAGTGGAGTTTCATAATAGTAACTTGGGTTTATATGGCAGACACTTCCATTCTCACTCTTCAATAGAACTAGTCAGTTTTGTCCAGTGTAAAAGGTAAATACAGAAGAGAAAGAAGGGAAAGACATTTTACAATTGAACCTCCTCTCATGCTTCTCAGGTAAGGAACTGAATTTCTGGGAAATAAAGTGATTTGTCTAGAACCAAAAATGATAGAAACTAAAAGAGGTGGGATTCTGGCTTTAGATCCAGTGTAAAACACAATGGACAATCTTATTCAGAGAGAGAAACTGTTAGCCCTAAAGAGTAGATGCACACTTCTTGACATGTTATAGTCACAGAGATATGAATAGGAATAAAATTTGTGCATTTGGAAGGAAAACAATTTCTACCTCAATTTATCACTCAAGAGAGCACAATGCCAACCTCTAGGGTATGAAAAGAGTCTGATAACCAAGGCAACAGATAATCATGCCACTGATTGCAGTAGCAAATATTTCCTTCCATGGATTTTTCTTTATCTTTCTTAGTTATGAGTCCCCCCCAAAATAATAAAAATAAAATTATATCTACAAAAGAGCACCATCCAACACCAAGGAATTATTAAGGAATTGCATTAAAAAGACCTAAAATCATGGGTCTTTTAATGCTTGACTAAAAACTGTCATTTCATTTCAAATGATATTTCCTAAGATGATTGATTTAACAGGAGGACATCTACTGTATCTCTATATATTATATTTGAGGAGCCTAAAGTTTCTAAGTGGCTTTCCCCAGGTGTGTGGACTTACAATTTATAAGCTTGGAAAACTTAGCCAAGACTTTGTTTCTAAATCCATCATGATTTTCACTCTTCTGTATTGCCTGTGCAATTGGATCAGACAATGTCAGAAGATAGAGTCAGATATTCTGTAGTTCAACTTCATGAAATAAATGGGAAAAACATTTATTTTCTATTTTCAACAAGATCATTTAATCTGTCGATGAAGAGAATATTGAGGATATAGTCTATTTCATCTAGATTTTAGCAAAACTTTGATGAATTACCACATTATTATT
This sequence comes from Monodelphis domestica, assembly GCF_027887165.1. NCBI lineage: Eukaryota > Metazoa > Chordata > Mammalia > Didelphimorphia > Didelphidae > Monodelphis > Monodelphis domestica. Next base: position 25,370,269 of record NC_077232.1, on the reverse strand, counting down.
GTTGAGAAGATAGATGATAATACAAACAGATGGATGACTTTTGGTTGAGTGGTGGCAATCAAGACATGTTGTCAATTGTTCACTTTTCAGCATGGGAGTAGGATTATAGTGCAGTTCTCCAGGAATTTGTGTTTCAACCTCTGCATTTAACATTGATACCATTATTTAGACAAAGCAGACTGGTAAGTTTATCTAATTTTAAGATAAAAAAAGTTTACTGGAACAGTTAAAGCATTGCAAAGTCAGGATACAAAAGTATTTAGATAGCTAAGAGCTTCATACTGAATTTAGGAAGATAAAATTCAAAAGGGACAGGTGTAACGTCTTCTCCTTGGTTGATATTAAACCAAAATCAATTTAAAATGTATCATGAATGAGAGACTGTTAGATATGTAGTATTCTGGGGAAAAATCCCAGAGGATTAGTAACTACAGGCTCCATATGACATGGCAGTAACTATGCGAAAAATAAATGGAATCTTGGGAACCTGAAGAGAAAGGTGACTCCTAAGAACAGAACACTGATATAGTATTTTCTGACCTTGTCAGACATTATCTATAGAGTTGTGTTTGGTTCTACCTACTGTGACTTGAGGAAGACTTTCATAAATTGTCATGTAACCACATTTGAGCAATCAGACTAGTGAGGGGAACTGAGTCTGTTACATATGAGTATTAGTTGAAGTAATTAGACATATTTATCCCAGAGGAAAATCAGAAATTGGGTTACATGACAATTGTCTTCAAGTTTGTGAAGGGTTATTATGTGGGGAAGTAATTAAGTTAGTTCTATCAACTGGAGAGGAGTTAGAAAAGATGGAAATTACAAAGAAGTGAATATAGGCTTTATGCCAGAGGAAACATTCTTAAAGATTATAGATTTAGTTGATTTGAAAGTACCCATGTGCCCTCTGGAAGTTTTCAAGTAGATGATGGAATACTACTTGAAAAGTATATCTTAGGGATTAATTTTGACTATGATTGGGACTAAATGGTGACAAATACCATCTAATTCTTAAACTGTATGATGAAACCTTAGACATATGTAAAATTATAGTCTAGTGAAAATAAGCATTCTTCCAAGATGACTAAATCTATGATCTATTTAATAGTATATTTGGAATTTTAAGACTTTTTAAAAATCATATTTGGTTCTTACTCCATTAAATTGTTCTTATTTTTTTCTCAGAGGTGATACTGCTAAAGTTGTTGGATAGTAGTTTTGGGTCTTTTCATAATACCATTTTCTGATGATTATCAATTGTTAAATGGTTGATTCAGTCATTTCCATATCCTTGAGTACCCATTTGAGGTTTGCTAGGAAAAGGTACTGGACTGATGTGCCATTTCTCTTCTCCAGATAATTTTACAGATAAGGAAATGAGGTACACATAGTTCAATAATTTACCCAGGGACACATAGTTTATTACCAACTATATGAAGCCAGATTTTCACTCAGGCAGATTAATCTTCCGGATGTCAGACCTAGTACCCTATCCATTGCAATACCTAGTTGAGATTGGCAATAATTTGATTCAAATCTGCAGGTGTCATGTCATTGTTATTTTACTAGTTCTAGATTCAGGTTCCCTACACAAAAGTGTTGCTTTAGTGTGCATCATGACTTGGAAGTGTTTCCTAGTTATCAAAGATCATGGAAGTCAAATGCAACTCAGGGAAGCTTACAAACCTGAGGACATTCAAGTATAAATACCTTAGTGATTTCCCATATGAATATTTGTTGACAGAGAGATGTGCCCTAGGATAGGATTGTATTAGATGAAATTAATACTCATTGCATGGCCAGATTCAAAGATTTTGTGTATTTCAATGTCAATATGGCAGGAAGTGTCCAGTAGAGTACCCTAGAGACTTGCCCTGTTTCTGTTCTATTTATCAATGATATGGGTAAAAGTTTAGGTTGTTATATTTGCCTTTATCTCTGGGTACCTTTTCAGGAGACAGAAGACTGGGAAGATAGTCTAAGAGGCTAAATAACAGGGTGAGGTGGAAAAATGATTTTTGAAACTCTAGAAAACTGGATTCAAATATAAAGTCTTACTTGGGTGTAAAGGCTTCAAAACTAAAGGTAAGAGAAGGATAATTAGAAGTCATTTCACTTTTAAAAATTTGAGTGATTTTAATGGACTGCAAGCTCAATGGAGGTGATTGATTCAATAGCAAAAAATATCATGGGACACATTAAGAAAGATACCTCTTCCAGGTTTAGGGTGTTCTCCCTATAGTTTTACAATGATTTCTTAATTATCAAATCCAAGTACCTTTTCTCAATCCTCAGTCTTCTACACCTCTCTGTTCTCCTCAGCAATCTATCCTCTCTAGGTTTTCATGACAGAATTCTCTCCTTTTGTCCTCTTACCTAACAATCACTCCTTCTTAGTATCCTTAATGGATCTTCCTTCATTTCCTGCCTTCTAACAGAAATTATTCAACAGAGTCCTCTCCAGGTATTTCCTCTCTTCTTCCTCTTATTATTTCACTAGACAATGTCATCACTGCTTATGGATTTAATTGCCATATCTATGCTAATATTTCTCATATTTCTATGTCTTTCCCCAAACTTTCTGCGAATATTAGAAGCAAAAGAGATTTAAGGTCATAGACTTAATGGGGGTCCTCAAGTAAGGAAATGGCAAGGAATGTCACTTTTATCTGTAGTACAGGAATAACAATTTTCTGGTCAATTAAAGGAAAGTGTATTGTAGAGGGGATAACACTGGAAATACATAAATAATTTAAGTCAGGTGTGCCAATATTACAGGTGAAAGATGACAAACATTTATAGCTAAACTAGTTCAGTGGCTACTGAATAGCAAGAAAGGGCACCTATATCATATGGGGTTAGAGAAGGTCAGATTTAACAATTGATGTCATGAGCTATTGACTCGACAATGATTTGAGATTGTTAATCTTGAAGATTAAAGAGGCGATATCACCAAGTAATGAAGGAGGGGCAGATAATGAATTCTTTGTCATATGAATACATTCTGAGATGTCTATGTGACTTCTAGATCCAAATATCCAGTTGTGAACTTTGGGTTTAAGAGACAAGGGTTGGAAACACATAAATCTTTATGTATATATATTTTCATGCCTGGGTATATGTATATATACATGCATATTGATACATATATGTATATACATCAATATATCAACATATTTATATATTATCTTTCAGAATAATCTACATAGAAATGATTACATAACTGGTGTAACCTGACTTATTAATGTGAATGAATATAAAGAAAAAATGTAAATATGTCCATGAGAGACCTTTGGTGATATCAAGAGTTCACAGTTGGGACATTAATTTTGATACAACAAAGAAGCCTGAGAAATAGCCAGACAACTAAAAATAGAATAATGGAAATAGTATTACCTAAGACCAAAAAGGGAGAGAATATCCAAGAGATCAAGATATTATCAATGTCAAATGCCTGTATTTTTTGTAAAATGTATATTAATCTATGAGATATATATTAAGTTGAGATTCACTTTTGATGTACATTAAGAAGTATGAAAACTAAAAATTCATCACTAATTAAAAGATCCTTTGTAACTCAGAGATAATCAAATTATAATCAGATTAGAACTCACATTACCATGAGTTTCATAGTGAGAGGTGAAGAAATCAGATAGCAAATGTGTTTTGTGAGTTTGGATGATTAAATGAAGGAAAAATAAAGGTTGATAAAGGGAGGATATTGAAGAATCAATGAAGGTATTTTTAAAGGATGAGAAAAACTTGTATATGGTGGTAGATAACAGTTAATGAACTAGTGAATGAAAACTAAAATAAGAAAGACTGATTGTCATTTCAATCTTCTCTGAGATATAAGAGAGCTTATGATCAACCAACAAGAAGGGGTATTTTTCTAGTAAAGTTTCTTTAGAAATGGGAGCAAAGGAAGAGAGAAGTAAAGGATAACATCAGGTTGATTTTTAAAAAATTCTCTCAATTAACTTTAAAGTAAATTCATATTGAGAGAGGGAGTGTTATTGTAAGAGATTCTGGATGGCAAGTTGACACCGTGGATAAACTGCTACATTCAGAATCCATAGAACATAATTTTTTAATCCTAAGATATATACCAGCTATATGACCCTAAGCAAATTGTTCAACTTCTTTTGACTTCAGATTTTTCACCTTATATAAGCTAGTGATATGTATGAAAATCAGATGAAGCAACATATGCTAACTGTGTTACAAATATTAAATCAATATTTAATTTTTCTCTTTTGTGATCTTCAAGAAAAGGAGAAACACAAAGGAGTATTCTTTTTTGGGAACAGGATTCAATTAGGAAGAAAGACAAAAAATTGTCTTTCATCATTGAGGTCTCAGATGAAATTATTTAATATATATGTAGGGGACACAGTGATTTTTTCCAGCCACTTTTAATAATATGGGTATCTCATCCACATTGTGGGGGTTAGGATGTGACATCTCTAAGATCTGGAAAATTCATGTAAAATTTTTGGCCCTCCTTTCATAGAAGAGAAGTCTAATTTTTTATTTCTTTTCTGGTCATTAAAGTACCTAATAGTAAAATCTGGGTTATAGACTATATGTAGATCAGTGTTAAGTAAAAATAATGCATTAAAATAATTTAAAAAATATAAATTTTTAAAAATGAAATAAATGTGAAGTGATAACACTGAATATCACTACATACATAATTATTTAAACTAACAACATTTATATACATTATATATATAAATATATAATATACATTATATACATTTATGAGTTACAAAATTTTAACTGTATCACTACATTTCTAACTTCTGTCTTTCACATTCTTTTCACAAACTTTACATTTTTACTTAATTTAACTTTTAAAATGATATATTGATATTATATAATAGTATACACACATTTTATGCATTTTTGAGTATCTAACCTCTATGTTGCCTGCTGGCCTTTGTGTGCTGTCTGTTACTTCCACCCCCCCCATTTCCATTTAATTTCTTATGCTGACCACAAAATATAGAAACTGTAATGGGGAAAGTCACAATGTGGAAAGGAAACTTCTATACTTGTTTTGTTGTTGATTTTTGTTTTTACATGAGAAGGAAGATGTTTGCCATAATCTATGCTTGGAATTTTATGAGACATGGATATCAATTAGACTACAGGAAAATTGATTAGGACACAGAAGAATATAAAAATGACTAGCTGAAGCTTTGAATTTTGGAAAGGAGGAAGTAAAATTATTCCATGAGAAAATATATGAATAGAATGAAAAAAGCAAGAAAGGAAGGAAAGAAAGAATGAAGAAAGGAAGGGAATAAGGGAGGAAAGAAGAAAGGAAGATAAAGAGATAGAGGGAAGAAGGGAGGGAATAGGGAATGGAGGCAATGAGGAAAGAAAGAAGTCTAACAGGCATAAAATTTGGAAATTTAATTACAAAACATTCTAGAGGAGCATTAGTAGTAGTAGTCTCTAGATAACCGAGGATGAAGATTGTCTTTGTGCACTTTCATCTATGATAGATGAGTGTGCACAAAAACACTTGTACGTGAAGGAGATTTAAGTGGAAAAGTCAATGCACAGAGACAGTCCCACTTTCTTGGCGTTGGAAGCCTGGGTCCATTGGCACGAAAAATTGTTACACCTGGAGACTTCCTCAGCTGCATTGGATGGCCGTGTTGTCTTTTGTGCTCCAACACGCCCTAAGCACTCCACAGTGTTTTGCTGTGTTGCCATCTCAGCCGTTGAATCTTCTTATTGGTTTCTTCCGTCTGTTCAGCTGAAGCAGTCTTCACATGCTGGGTGAGCAAAGCCCTGGTTCACCAGGGGTCCACGATGACCTGATGGCTACCCTCACAAGGTTTAGCCGGCCTGTGGAAGCCGTTGCCCAGGGTGTGGCCGCTGCCGCATGCTAGCAGCTACTAGGAGCCACAAGTGAGAGCTGGGTGTCAGGTGAGGGTCAGAGGCTGGAGAGCTGCCCTAAGAGGGCACAACAAGCCCTCCATACCAGAGATACTACCCCTCCCTGATCACCCCATACACCCCAGAGGAGCATTACCATTTCCTTTTCTACTATTGTCTCAACCAAATTATTTCTTTTCCACTATAACACAAAAAAAACTAGATCAGAAAGAATAAAGAGGCAGTGCTCTTACATATGTGTACATATGTATATATTAAGAATATGTACACATGCTGTGTGAGTAACGAATCTTATTTCAGGAGAAGATGAGAAGAGGTCATAGAATTTTGAATTCAAGCTTTCTAGAAGATAGTTGGGAAAGCTAAAGTGTTGGATGGAGGCAAAGAGAGTAAAAACTCTATATGTGAAGTCCAATCACTATAAAGGCACAAATTTAAGAGATGGAATAGAATGGTGTTATGCTACATTTAACAGAAAGTAGTTCATTATAAGTATAAAGTGAATAGAGGGGATTAGAGTAATAGAAGAATGTTAAGAGAGGATCAGGTTGTGAAAGAATTAAATGTTAAATGGAAGATATTTTTATTTTATCTTAGAAATAAATGAGAATTTGAGTTTATTGGGTGTGCATCTGTATGCGGAGGATGGAAAGAAGTGAGTGGTGTATATTAAATAATAATTATACCTATAGTTTAGGCAACTCAGTTTGTCAGCAGAGTGGAGCATGTATTGGAGTGGGTGAGACTTAGGACCAGAAGATACACCAGAAGGCTATTGTAATATTCCCAATTTGAGATGAAGAGGACCTGTAGCACGCTGATGGCTGTGTGAGTTTAAGGAAGGAAATGCTGTTGGAAATTATGAAGGCAGAAGATAAGCTATAACAACAAATAAATTATAGGAGATGATTTTGAGAGAGTGAGGATGACAAGAAGTCTGAGAATATGGATGAAAGAGCATGGCAGGACCTCTGTAGCATAATTGGAAAATGGAGATGAGTGAAGGGTTTTCGGTGGAAAGATAAGTTATGAGGATAAATTGTCTCAGATTTCATTTTTCATTCTAGTTATATGGAATAATGAAATTCATAGATGTACCCTTGAAAGATTCCATTTCTCTATTCGCCTAATAGATTTGGTATTATATAAGGGGAGTGTGATTCTGAACATAGGACTAGATATTTTTGTAACTTTAATTTCCTCATGATCATTTATAAGCTCCATTTTAACTTCAAATCTATGATTCTATACTAAAATAAGGACTGAATATTGATAATGAGATGTGATTAAATACATATCATCTGTAAACAAGGGTTAATAATCTTTTTTTTTTTTTAAATCCTAACCTTCCATATTAGAATCACTACTGTGTTTTTGTTCTAAGGCAGAAGAGTGGTATGGGCTAGGCAATGGGGGTCAAGAGACTTGCCTAGGGTCACACAGGTAGGCAGTGTCTAAGGCCAGATTTGAACCTAGGACCTCCTGTGTCTAGGCCTGGCTCTCAATCTCTGCTCTGTTTTTTTTTTTTTTTTTAAGTTTATAGTCATTTTGGGCATTTCTTTATGATGTCTCTGCCATGGTAGTTGCTCACCCCTTACTTTTTATTAAAAATACAGCTTTCCTTCATGTCAAACATTTTCCCCCTTCTCACTGAGTAACCTTTCTTAAGACTTACCCACTTCCACTACTCAGCAGGGCATAATGATTAAAATTAGGGCCTTGAAAAAAAAATTAGGGCCTTGGAGGCAGAATTCTTACATTTGGATTCTATCTTGAACTATCAAATGGGTCCCAGCTCAGGATTAACCAATTTAATCTCTTTGGGTTTCAATCGAATCAGTAAAATAGGAATGATATCTATATACTTACCTTATATAATTATTTTTTAGTTTAAATCAGAAATTGTTTATAAGACATTTGGTTAACTTAAAGTGCCATTTAAGTACCAGTTATCATTATTATTGCTCTAACAATCAATTTTTTGTTTCTCTTTAAACAGACATAATTTCCAAGGATTCAAGAATCTAACAAAAGAACTCTGAAACCCCCTGAATTTAAGCAATTGTGTTGCCGCTTTTGGATTTAAAGAGACAACTAGGTTTAACCCATAGGTTATTTCTTTTTGCACAGGATCATGTAGCAGAGGCAGGATTTGAATTTAGGTCTTTTTCACTCTATGATTATTAATCTATCTGCTATGCATTACTGTCTTTTATTTCAGTCAAGCTTAAACCCTCCCTTCCCATTTGACTTAAATGACAAACGTTCACTAACGTTAGCTATAATTTCATCTAAAATGTAAAACATGATTATAAGTATTTATTTAAAACAATATCTAAGAATCATATTAGTCTGTTGCAATATGGTCACTGCCAAATGAAGTTGACTTGCTTCTCTCTTCCATATAGTACAGAGAAACTAGACCGTTTAAAGGAATTTACTATCATTATTTACCTCTCAGATGAAAGGGAGATGAATTATAATTCTTACCACCAAAGATGTTGAATCCCTTCATTTATACAGTATAAAATATATCCTAACAGAATGAACAGTTTCATGAAAAAGAATAATGACTGATTCAACTTTGAACTAAAGTAACTGGATCTTTTAGGTAAATTATAGGCAAATTTTCCTTTGAAGAAAAAACAAAGTAAAAACATCAACAATAAGAATATGAACTAATGTGGAAGATGACAAATGATTGTTTAAAATGGAGAATAAGAACAATGTAACTGAATTCATTCTGCTAGGCCTGACCCGAAGTTCAGACCTTCGAAAAATATTCTTTGTTATTTTTTTAATCATCTATATTGTCACAATTATAGGAAACATGCTCATTTTCATAACCATGACTGTCAGCTCAACATTGAGGTCACCCATGTACTTTTTTCTAACCTTTCTGTCCCTCATGGATGCTACCTACTCCTCAGTCATTGCTCCTAAGATGCTTGTGGATTTACTCTATGAGAAGACAACCATCTCCCTGGAAGGCTGTCTGACCCAGCTCTTTGCAGAGCATTTTTTTGGTGGTGTTGGCATCATCCTCCTTGTGGTGATGGCTTATGATCGCTATGTGGCCATCTGTAAACCCCTGCACTACATGACCATCATGAATCCTTGTGTATGCCACCTGCTGGTAGCAGCATCCTGGATGGGGGGCTCCATACATGCCACCATACAACTACTCTTTATGGCCCATCTTCCTTTCTGTGGTCCCAATGTTATTGATCACTTCATGTGTGATTTGTTCCCATTGTTGAAACTGGCCTGTATGGATACCCACGTTCTTGGCTTACTAGTCATTGCCAACAGCGGAATCATGTGCCTGTCAATCTTTCTCATATTAATTGTCTCCTATGTTGTTATTCTCACTTCCCTGAAGGGTGGTAGTTCAGAAGGAAGGAGAAAGGCCCTTTCTACCTGCAGCTCTCATTTCACAGTGGTCGTCTTATTTTTTGTTCCCTGTATATTCTTGTACGTGAGGCCAGTGGCCACTTTCCCTATGGATAAAGCTGTGTCTGTATGTTTTACTATGATCACTCCCATGTTAAACCCCTTGATCTATACGCTTAGGAATACAGAGGTTAAAAATGCCATGAGAAAACTCTGGATCACCAAAGTGACTTTGCTTTTTCAGTAAAATGCACTCAACAACTACATCATTCAAATAAAGAGGGAAGATACAAATGTTTTACTAGTTTGATGAACTCTTTATTGCTTGTGTGAAATCAGCCACATGTGCAGAGTCAGTCTGAGTGATCACATGCTTAAAACTTGTTTAGATTCGTTATTGTCAGCCTGCAGAAAATGGGGCTCCAGAAATACTGTTCAGCATGTGCATTAATTCCATCTCCCTATTATAGATTTAGGAAGGTGCTGAAGTGGCACTAATATCATCTGTTCCTGATTACTTTTATCAGTTAATATACTTTTGCCCTTATCTAGAAGTTGTTTACTCTTTTTTATAAAAGGAAAGAGAAGATTAAAATTAATATAGCCTTCATCCATTTCTTTGCTGTGTTAATAAAATATTTTTACTTTTCTTTTCCTCTGTTTGGCTAACTGATTGGCAGAGACCTGAATTTAATAAAGATGTTTTCAAACAAGTAAACACTTGTTCTCATACTCCTTTCCCTAGTAAAGCTCACAATCCCATCACAGATTCCTGTCCTAGTCTGTTTTCCCATGAATATCATGTAGAGCTTATAACTACCAGGATGTTATCTTTCCTTCTTCTACACAAGTTACTCTGAGAGAGAGAGAGACAGAGAGACAGAGAGACAGAGAGAATATCAAATATTCTGCATATATAGTCCTCCACCACTGGAAAGCAATGAGAGCTATCGTATTATTTCTGTACTTTTCTCTAGGACTAGACATCACTATTTTCAATTACATTTTGGGTCTTCCCATTTATCTTGTCACAGTCATTTCTTGGTTCTGCTTACTTTATTCTGTGTTAGTTTCCATGCTTCTTTGTGATGTATTCAAACTTCCCTGGATTTTTCATATTCATCATTCCTTATATTACAATGATAATACAGCCAGACAGGAAGCTCCTATTTACTAAATGCTTACTATATGCCAAACCCTGTACTAAGTAGTAGAGATACAAAGTGAAAGCACTCAAACTCTACCTTCAATGAATTGATATTCTAATAGGGAAGATAACAAGGAAACAGCCATGCACATATACATTATAGATCATGTAAATTGAGGATAATCTGCAATTATAAGGCTATAGAAGACATGGGGCAAGTCCTCCTGGGAAATTTGGAATTTGAATTGAATCTTGAAGTAAGTCAGTGAAGGCAAAAATGTGGAGTGAATGTTTTCTAGGCTGTAAGGGCATCCAATATGTAATAGGCACTGAGAAGAGGAAAGGAATAGTGTATATACAAATCCAAATAGCTTTCCTACATTTATAACTGTTCCACTTGTTTATTTTTTTCTTGTCTTTATATAGGCACTCCTTTCATTTCTTTTTTTCTCCAAAAATTTCAGTTAGCTGAGTGTCCCCCGAGACCTCAGAAGCATTTTTATTTATTCTTAATTTATGAGTTTCTGTAGAAATCTTCCTCAATAACTCAACATTTATTAATTACCTTCTATGTGTCAGGTATTAGTCTCATCATGTACCATGGCTTTACTGATGTTCTCTCACTAAATGAGGATCTTCTATCCTCTTTTTCAGTTTCCTTTATATGTTGTCTTTCCCTCACCAGAATGTAGACTCCTTGAGAACTATCTTTCATTTTGTTTACATCTGTATTCCTAGTATTTAGCACACTATTTGGCACATAGTAAGCACTTAACAAATGCTCACACACTCTCTCTCTCTCTCTCTCTCTCTCTCTCTCTCTCTCTCATCTAATCTCTTTCTATCCATTTCTTCAATCAATCACTCTCTAATTCATCATCCATTTCTCTAATCAGCTATCTTTTTTTATCCATCTAATCTATCATCTATTAATCTACTTTTATCTGTCATCCATTTATCTGTCCTTCTATAAGTTTAATATGTAATTGTTAGAAGTTTTCTTTGATCACTTACTAGCTGGGTCATCTTTTCAGCTCATAATATTTATTTAAATTGATTAATACTAGTTTACTTAACTTTTCTTCTGTTCCTTTCATATATATGTATATACAAATTATATATCTAATTTTATTTTTATTGTCATTCAAAACATATTTCCATATTGGTAATTGTTATGAGAGCACACCAAGAACCCAAAATAAACTTTTAAAAATACTGATGTGAAAGACCCTTTACTATATTTTCAAATATACCTGATCCTCAATTTAGAATGAGAAAGGGGTAACTGGTGAGTTCTTTTATTCTAGTCCTTAGAGATAGCAATTTTTGCATTCATGATATGAATATGGACCTTTCATGCTATTATTCCAAAGTGTGTGTTTTTTTCTTTCCTATAGCTTATGCAGATTAATAACTAGACTAAGGCAAAGGTAACTTTGCCCCAGGGCTACACAATCTACATAATGATGAACATATTTATTATTTTAACCCACTCTGCCACACCCCAGGAGGAAGTAGGGAGTCTAATATCTAATTAGAACAAGTAATTCTTTAAAGCAAGAAACAACCAGATTTTCAGCTACCTTTACTGACATGAGCACTGTACTCCCAGAAACCCAGGCCAACTATTATCAGGAAAACTCCTTTGCCCTTGCATCCTTGTGACTCTTAACCTAGAAACACCCAATGACCCCACCCAGGGTCCTGACATGTTTACCCTCTTTTGTCTTATAGATTTAAGGTGGACAAAGAAATGAATCTTTATGCCTCCAGGCAGACCCCAGTCAGATGACCACCCCACCCCACCAAATGCCTGAGGGACTAACATTCTGGTCAAGTCCACACCAGGACATAGCATCTAGCCTCTCCATTCATGCTGTCCCCATGGAGAAACAGCCTTTCCTCCCATGCTGTCCCCATAGGAAACAGCCTTTCCTTTCATCCTGTCCTCCCAAGGAACTGCTTCCCATCTTGCTGTTCCACCTTGCTATCCTCCTGGCCACTCTCAACATTACTCTCTAAATTAATAAATCTCTTTTTGTTTTTAAGCTAAGTTTTGGAGTCACTGCATGCTTGTAAAAGGTCTCTTTCCCAAACCCCAAAGGGTATCCCTCCTGCCCATAACATTTACCTTGTGGCTATATCCCACTGGATCTTCTCCCCAGTCCAGCCCAGTCATAATATCCTCTTACCTTCAAGATGCAGGTCATATTTAATTTTCTCAGGAAATTTCTTCAGAACATGTTGGGGTTCTGCCTATAGGGAAGCTGATAGGCTGGTAGTTATCCTGTGGTCTTTGAAAGGGACAGTGTCATTTTTGTCTCCACCTCCCAGAGATAAGCATGGTGCCTGAAGTATACTTGGTACTTATTAAAAGCTTGTCAATTTATTTTTATATTATTTATTGATATTAAATAATTATATACATATATTTATTTACATATTTTTATGAAGAGATGAGATGACTCACTTTAACATGCTTCACAAGTGATGCTCATGTCTTTGCTTGCAGACAGTCAACAAGATGTGGACTTATTACCTACTAAAGTAATCTATTCCATTTTTGGAATATTTCAGGATCCATATGGGTTAAAACTTTATTTTCCTTAAATTTAATTTATAATATTTTTGTAATTTACTTATTTTTTAACATTCTTTTTTAAAAAATTCTGAATTACATGTTTCTTTCCACCATTTCCCTCTTTGCCCACTGAGAAGGCAAGAAATGTGACATCAATTATGCATATGAAATAATGTCAAACATATTTCCATATTAGATCAATGATTATACTAGATTAAATTAATGAACATTAAATATTTTTTCTGTTCTGGTGATTATGCTATGGGCTGGGGAAACAAGCAAAACGAAAACAATTCCTGCCCTAATGGAACCATACCCTATTGTAGGAAGAATATGGATAAGTCATGTTACTCACTTTAGGGATAAAACCAATAGAAGGCAAATAGAGAGTGGGAGGTCTCAGGATCTGGGGGTCAAGGGGATGAGAGAAGGCCCCTAAAAGAAGGGAGGACATGAGTTGAACCTTGAAGGAAACCATGGACACAAAGGGCAGAAGAAAGAGGAAGAGCTCACTTGTATTGCCTCTCTGAATCTGCAGTTGAATGAAAATCATGTCACAAAACTTCAGTCAAATTAGAAATGAGAGCAAATTTTACTTCTGCTAAACCATATGTAGGGCCATGTACCATGAGAGCTAGCTTCATTTCATCTCTCTTTCCCATCAGGTGTCACTCTGGCCATTGTTCAATGATGAATTTTCAGTGAAAAGTGAAAATTTTAGAAACTTTATACATCTTCACAAACTTTGACTCTCTCTGTTCTCTTTAAGGAATATGTAGCTACTGAAGTTCAGATTGAACCTGAGGTGAGCTTTTAACAACACGTTAACAATAATTTTTTTAAAATTTGAAAACAAAAGTAATCTTCTACCAGAAAGACAATCCTTTCTATTTCTTCTGAAAAAGGCAGCCAAGTATAGAGAAAACAATACTATATTTGAATTGAGAAGATGTGAATTCGAACCAAATCTTTTTTATATGCAATAAGTTCCTTACCTTCTTCTCTGCCTCAGTTATATCAAATACAATATACAATACAAAATAATGTCTTAATGTTATGTCTAACCACAAAATTATATCGTTTGTTCCAATTTACCTGGTATATGATGTATTATTTTCTTTAGATAGTATCACATCTTTGAAAAATCTATAGAAAACTTCCTATCATTCCTTAATGAATAATTTAGGATAGCTTGAACTATTCTTACCTATAAGATTATCTGAAGACTTTTCCAGGTGGTTTCATCCAAAAAAGATGGAAAACTCACCTGAGTGAAGAGCCTGAGAGGAGGTGACATTTCCCTTAGGTATTAGATATATAAATTGAAAGTTTTTAAGTTCAAGGAAATATGAAAGGGATTTTATTGTTTTTCTTTATGACCTCAATTGGAGTTTTCTTGGCAAAGATACTGGAAAGGTTTTCCATTTGTTTCTTCAATTCATTTTATATATGAGGAAACTGAGGCCAACAGGGTTAAATGATTTATCCAGGGTCAAAATCGTTGAAATTGCCCATTGTCAAATTTGAACTTAGGTCTCCCTAACTCCAACCCTGGCTCTTTATCCATTGTGCCACCTAGCTATGCCATCAGAATGCAAAAGGCTGAGTTGGATGGTGAGAATCCATCTCCATGTCTATTCTATAGTGGGTTACAGCCCAACATTGCACTAACAATAATTTGACTGCAGTAAGGAGTACTATTTTAAGGAATAGGGAAATGAAAGAAAGAGCACTCACTATTCATAGAAGCAACTATCTTTTACTGAGTTCATGTTCGTCCCAAAATTCAACACTAAGAATAAGATCCAAAGCTTTGCAAACATTCACCTTTTGATGGGTCCTCCTTGATGCATGAATTAGACATTTGGTGGGAAATAGATTGCATTTTCTTCATTTATTTGTCTGCACAAACAAAGGAATAGCCAGAGTAGGATTTAGGAGTGGGATGTAAAACACACCAACATGTGACATTCCTAAAATCTGTGTGGTTTTCTGGGACTGATCTGTATCCAAGACAATATAGTGGCAGATGGTCATGTATTATGTAATGTTACATCCTTTTATTAAATATAAAAAAATAGCATCAATGACTTTCTGGTTCTATGAATGCCAATATGGTAAAGCTCTATGATTGGAATTAAGTGAAATGTATCATCAGAAGATGATCAGGGTCACTGTTATGGGAGGAACACAGGACAATTCTAATTTAGTGATGTGTCAGTGGATTGGGATCATGTATTTTCTGGGAATGATCAAGGTTTTAGCATGTCCTCAGCCATTCATTCAGAGCATCTGAAAATGTAACTGCCAGAATGACTTTGGCAGCTTGCCCAGCTAGGCTTTCCTGGAAAATAGTATTACCAGTTTAGTGTCTTATAGTACCACCTAGTGGTTAAATCAAATATGGCAATAACAACACAACTATACAAATTCATATTCCACTTATATTTGTAGATTGCAAATACTTTTTCACAACACCCCTTCAAGATTAAATCACTAAACCTTACAAGGATATGCAATTCTCTCAGAGTAAGATGATAGACTTACAGTTATAGCATTCCCAATTTGCTTTTTAAAGTTATTCTGAATGGCACGAAGGAGGAGGAGTGTACCATTATTTTGCCAAAGGAAAGAATACATTGATACATAGGATAGTTATTAAGAGAAAAAAACTAGGACCAATGTTTAAAGTTAATGAGGGACTATCCTTCAGGATCCATAGGGGTTAAGACTTTTCTTAATTTTTAAATTTATTTTTGGAATATTTTTATGATTTATAATTATTTTTCAATTTTTTTTAACTGAGAAGGCAAGGAATGTGATATCAATTATACATATGAAATAATGTCAAACATATATCCATATTAGATATGCTCCAAAAAAGCAAGAAAAATTAAGAAAGTAAAAAACAATTATGGTCAAATTGCACTTAGACTCCTTCAGTTCTTTCTCTGGAGGTAAATAGCATTTTCATCAAACATCCTTTTAAATTGTTTTGGATTGTTACATGCATCAAAATAGCTAATTCATTCACAAATAATTGACTTAACATTATTGTTATTAATGTTAACAATGCTCTCCCAGTTCTGTCCATTTCACGTTACATTATTTAGTTCATATTACTTTAAGAATAGTTTCTGAAACCATTCTCCTCATTTCCTTTTTGAAAAGATATTTAACTTTATTAGTTACATGTAATTATTTTCCATGTAAGTTTTTTGAAGTTATATGATCCAAACTGTGTATCTTCTTTCCTTCCCTTTTCCCAAAGATGGCCAGCTTTTGATCTGACTTATACATGCATTATCATAGAAAATATGTTTCCATTTTGTTCATTATCATATGAGAATAATCATATAAAATAAAAACCCAAATAAACTAAAATGAAAAATAGTATACTTTAAGATGCATTCTGATTTCAACAATTCTTTCTTTGGAGGTGGATAGTATTCTTTGTCATAAGCCTTTGTGGGTTTAAAAAAATATTGTGGCCAGGGAACTTCATTTCCCAGCATTCTTTACTTTTCCTCCCATCCCCTTGTCTTGTGTCCCTGTGTTGCACCCTGGCTTGGGTTTGTTTATACATTTTGATGAAACCCATGTTGTGGGATATTTGGGCTTTTGTTTAGGGGTATATGGGGTGTTCAGGGAGGAGTAATATCTTTGGTATGGAGGGCTTGTCATGCCCTCCTAGGGCAACTCTCCAGCCTCTGACCCTCACCTGACACCCAGCTCTCACTTGTGGCTCCTAGTAGCTGCTAGCATGCGGCAGTGGCCACACCCCAGGCAACGGCTTCTACAGACTGGCTAAACCTTGTGAGTGTGGCCATCTGGTCATCGTGGACCCCTGGTGAACTAGGGCTTTGCTCACCCCGCATGTGAAGACTGCTTTGGCTGAACAGATGGAAGAAACCAATAAGAAGGTTCAACAGCTAAGATGGCGACACAGCAAGGCACTGTGGAGTGCTTAGGGCATGTTGGAGCACAAAAGACAACACGGCCATCTAATGCAGCTGAGGAAGTCTCCAGATGTAATGACTTTTCGTGCCACTGGACCCAGGCTTCCAAGGCCGAGAAAGTGGGACTGTCTCTGTGCATCGACTTTTCCACTTAAATCTTCATGCACAAGTGTCTTTGTGCACAAAAACACACAAAGACATTAGTCATCCTTCGTTACCGAGAGACTACTACTACTTAGGCTAGAGCATGGCAGATGTGGATCTCTGGCTCCTTGCTCTGCTGACTCAAGTGAAGGAACCCCTTTTCTCTCACTTTGTTGCTATTAAATCCTATTAATTTAAATTCTCAGAACATTCATTCATTTTTAGTCTCACAGCTTTCAGAATGATCCTGGATAATTTCATTGCTGAGAGTAGCTAGTTCTTTCACAGCTGATCATTTTGAACTATTGCTGCTATTGCGTATGATGTTCTGGTTCTGCTTATTTTACTATACATCAATGCACTTAGCTCATTCCAGCTCATTCTGAAATCATCTTGGTTATCATTTCTTACTGAACCATTGTATCCCATTATAATCATGTATCAAAGTTTGTTCAAACATCCCCCAATTAATGTTCATCCCTTCATTTTCCAATTTTTTCCATCATGAAAAGCATTTGTATATATACATATACATATACTATTATGAGGATTTAAATTTAGGTTTTTGCTAAATATGAGAATTATAAAGTAATATTTTGCTTAATGACTTAAAAATATCACAGTTTAAGTCAAAATGACTTTTAGCAGCTTTATTTACAAAGAGGTGGTGGAAAGAGTGAAAGTGGAAAAATATAGATAAAGAGACAGAAAATACGTTGCCTAGTTACCAATACCCTAAATTTAATGGCTCCAGACCACAAATGCAAATCTGAAAGCAAATCTCACCACAATCGAAAGTCCTAATTCTGAAGCCAAAATCTGAAGATCCAGGAGATGCTGAAGGATCCACTGAGAATCTTCAGTGCACATGAGGCTAAGACTGCCAAGAATATCACCAGAACTCATGCTAAAGGAAGTGTCCCATAAAAGCACCAACAGGCAGAGAGGGTCTCCTCACCAAAGAACCAAAGAAGGAATAGCTCCACTCACATTTGGTCTTTGAGAGTTGGGGCATGTATTTTGTCCCTTTCTACTGTAAAACTATTTTAAATTGCAAAGTTTAATTCCATTTGAGAAGAATTTTAGGTTAAGAAACATGCTGCCTCTCCGAATCCAGAAACTGAACTGTTTGGAGAAGACACCATGAAGATGCCTCCAGACCACAAGCTGCCCAAGAAGATCAAGAATGAACTTTGGGTGTGGTTGATTGAATATTTATTTGTATGTATACTTTCATACCAAAGAGGACTGCCCCCTAACTGGCTTTTTGTCAATGTGTCTAGCAATTATTGGTTTTGTTCTTTTTTCCTCTTATCTTCAAGTTATTGTAATCTTTAAATTGGTTATGTTTTCATGATCCTTTTGGGGAAAATCTTTCCCAACAAAGATCAAATGGGAAAATGTAAAAATGGAGATTTGAACCCCATACATCAATTACCAGAAGTCCTTGGTAGTTCCCAGAATTCCCTAAAATCTCACCTGAGTTCTCATCTGGGCCAAGAACACAATTTATATTCAAACTGACTTGCTGCCTACTTAGGGGTCTCTCTGCTTCTGCTTCTAAGCACAGGAGTCTCTCTACCAGGGAGGCAAAATGTACTGAGTAGGTTGCACATGCTTTTCTTATTTTGTATTTCTTAATTTCTTAATTCTAATAATCTTTAATAAACCTCTATAAAATATAATACTTTTACTAAAGAAACTCGAGTCTCTCTACCAGGCAGGCAAAATGTAGTGAGTAGGTTGCTGAAGAAGAGAGACCCCAAAATAGGCGGAGAGTCAGTTTAAATACAAATTGTGTTCTCGGCCCAGGTGAGCACTCAGGTGAGATTTTAGGGAATTCTGGGAACTACCAAGGACTTCTGGTAATTGATGTATGGGGTTCAAATCTCCATTTTTACAATTCTTAGCATGTAGAACAGTTTCTAATACATAGTTTGTGATTAATAAGGTCTTGTTAAATTTAATTGATCATCAAGAGGAGTTTTGGATTAATTAGAGATTGAACCCCTGAGAGCCATTCAAATTTTAAGATTTTGTGATGGTGAAATTGTCACTTTATTATTGCAGAAACATTTTTTAAATGTAACTCAGTCCAACTCAGAGATTTGCAAATATTCATTATTTTAATGGTGAATTTGTCTGAAGGGTTTAAATAATTAGGAATGAGATATTTTCTCTTTCCAGATCTTATTAGCTGAGATGTCATGCCAGATTTGGATCTATAAAGCACAAAAAATCCTAGCTATTAGATATTTATTTTGAAGTTATGCAAGTCAATGTGAATATTAGATGATGTCTTTGCTTAACAGTTGAGCAGTGAAACCACTAATTACCAATAGAATCAGTTGTTTTTTTCCCTCCATAAACAATTTATTTCATGAGAAGGAAGGAAAAAAAATCACAGATATCTGAATTATAATTGTTCAGATGTTATGATCTTAACATTTGTAAGACCTAAGACAAGGAATTGCTTATTGGCTCTTGGGGGGGGGGGGTGAGGGAAGAAAGATAATGAATCATAGAAACATGGGAAATATTTAAAAATTTAAATTTAAAAAATAAAATAAACTATTAAAATGAAAAAAATATGATATCATCTATTTTAGTTTATCCACCTAGTGACTGTGCCATGACAAATTCTACAGAAAAAACAATTTATATCATAGTATGTGGGTATGCATAGACTGTACCATATTGCCAAATATTAAATGCACAAGAAGTTGTGTAGAATATCGTTAAAGATGCAAGTGTTTAACAAAGTGGGTGGAAATGTCATTTAAGGATACATCTCCATAAGTGAGGGCATGTTATCAAGTTCACCCAAAATCCATTAAAACTGCTTTTATATTTCTGGCAAAAATGTGTCTATGTTTAAGCTTTATATAAATATATGACAAAAAAAGGAAAGGAATAGCAACACACGTAGAGATATCATCAGCAATAAAAACCTACATAATATAGGTGTTGACAACCTTGTTTTATGAAACCCCAAATTTACCCTTATTCTATTAGAACTTGCCTTCAAGAAACACCCTGACTGACCCTATTCCTGAACAAACAGTAGGCCATGGCCATCAAGTACCCACTGAGCACCCTGGAGAGGAGGAGTAACTGTAGTCAAATCTGAAGTATCCTTTTTGCCTCCTTTTTGCCAGTTGTTTCTCTTTGGTTAAGTTATTCTTATATCTTTAAGATATAAGTAGAACTCCATTTTCTTTAATTTGATGGAAAATCCCATTGTTTCCAGAATCTCCAGGCTGGATAGCTATGTGTGGTGTGTTTATGTGCATATGTATGACTCTGAGTGGTAGTCATAAGCACATTGCCTCTCTTGTCCACATTAAAGACTTGGTCTTTTGTAATTTTTTTTTTTGGTGGTTCTGTTTTCTCAGGTTGATACCCTTATAAGATTTTTTTTTTAGTACACTTAATATATACTGTCTCATTGGATAATCCCAAGGACTCTGCTATGACTGTTCTCTAAATTTATAGCTGAGGAAACTGAGTCTTTCTTTTTCTTTCTTCCTTCCTTCCTTTCTTTCTTTCTTTCTTTCTTTCTTTCTTTCTTTCTTTCTTTCTTTCTTTCTTTCTTTCTTTCTTTCT
Organism: Monodelphis domestica; assembly: GCF_027887165.1. Lineage (NCBI taxonomy): Eukaryota > Metazoa > Chordata > Mammalia > Didelphimorphia > Didelphidae > Monodelphis > Monodelphis domestica. Next base: position 25,349,523 of record NC_077232.1, on the reverse strand, counting down.
TTCTTTCTTTCTTTCTTTCTTTCTTTCTTTCTTTCTTTCTTTCTCTCTTTCTTTCTTTCTTTCTTTCTTTCCTTCTTTCTTTCTTTCTTTCTTTCTTTCTTTCTCTCTTTCTTTCTTTCTCTCTTTCTTTCTTTCTTTCTTTCTTCTTTTTCATATATGGGTATTTTTCTGTACTATATATATATGTGTGTATACTTATAAAGTATGCATATTTATCATGTATATGATTATATAATTAAATATCAATGTATATACATATGTGTGTATATATGTATGATTGAGTTAGAGGAGCAGACTGGAGTTTTACAATTTCTCTATTTACAATTCATGTTATTTTCAAAGAATGTTTAGTTCTGGATATACCTATATTATATCTATGTTTATCTGTAGCTCTCAATACAATTATTGATATAAATATATTAATATTGATCCATCTATAACTATTCAGGCTCATCACAGTACACCTAATAGATATTTAATGTTTCATTATTGAATATTACATGCTATACTTAAAAACTGTTTCAACTTTGAATTACCTTTCTAAGCTTTCTCATTTTGGGGAAGACCCCAGTTTCCTAATGGTTTCTCAGGCTTGCACCTTTTAAGTTATCTGTAATTATTCACTTTAGTGTTTCTTTCCATGCCCAGGAAGCATTAAACCTTCTTAATTGTATCTCTATAACTTCCTTTGTAATTTCCTCTGTAAATGCCCCCTTTCTCCATTCACTTAGACTCAATACTACTTCAGATCCGCATCCTCTCTTATCTGAAAAAAATAAAGAAAAATAAAAGAAAATTTCTCTCTCTGGTACCAGTTTGAATTTCTCCAAATAATCTTCTCTAATCTGCAAAAATAAAATTTCCTGAATCACTGTTACTATGCTATCACATCTTTACTGAAATATTTTGGTTGGTTTCCCATTGCCTCTTATAAAACTGCAAATGCCTTAGTTTGGCTATTATTCATTCAAGTTGACTCTACTTCATACACTCTACATTACAGCCAAGCTAGTCTAACTGTGCTTGTCTGAAGACAGCATTCCATCACCTGACTTCATAAATTTATGTGGGAATTTCCTCTTTCCTCCTCTCTGCACATTATCATCTTCTACTTCCTCCAAGATTAGTTCTGCTGTCCCTTCCTACAAAAAAGTTTTCTCTGATTCCAACCTCTTCTAATTTTCCCTTGTCAAATTAACTTGTATTGATGCATCATTTAAGGCTTAATGCATTGTATTCCTTTTTATGTGTCCTAAAGTATAGTGGTCATATTTCCCTTTTCTTTTCCTGTAGCCAATAATAATCACTATGCTTTGCACATAGTAGATGCTTTTTTATGATTCTAATCGAATGAAATAAATCTATTATTTCTCTACACATCAGTTCCCTCAATATAATGCAATATATTTGAGTACACGGATTTCACAGGGAGAGTGGTTTGTTATAAAAAACAAAAACAGGAGTAGTAGGTGTTGCTGTGGATAACATTCTGGGCCTAGAGTAAGAAGATACATCTTCCTGAGCTCAAAACTGGTCTCAGCCACTTATTAAATGGACAATTTTTTAAAACCCTTACCTTCCATCTTGGAGTCAATACAATACTACGTATTGGCTCCAAGGCAGAATAGTGGTAAGGACTAGGCAATGGGGGTTAAGTGACTTGCCCAGGGTCACACAGCTGGGAAGTGTCTGAGGCCAGATTTGAACCTAGAATCTTCCGTCTCTAGGCTTTGGACAAATTTCTTAAAACTGCTTGCCTCAATTTCTGTATATGTAAAATCAGAGGGGGAAGGAATTAACAAACCACTACAGTATCTCTGCCAAGAAAACTACAAATGGGACCATGAAGGGTTGTTGCAACTGATAACAACTAGAAAAAAAAAAAAACTTCCGCTGCTAGCATAATATCTTGTATATTGTATGTGGTTAATAAATCTGCAGTAAGATTAAACTTTAAAATTTGCCTTTTTCAACTTCATTGCAAGAAATGTGAAGACACAATGTTAGTGTAAATCAAATCTTAAGAAAAAAAGAAGGAATCCATGAGCCTTTTAAATGTTGTCAGAGAGGTATGAATGGCTTCTTTCTGAGTGTCGTTGAGGAATAAGTCCAGGCTTTTCCTATGCTCTGCAATCTTAATTCTCTAGGCTGACAATGGCTGAAGAGAATAGGCAAAAGAGTCAGAAAGTATATTCTAATCTTGCCTCCAATGTTTACTATTTCTGGACTAAAATGAAAAATCACTTAATTTCCCTGTTCCTTCAATATTAAAGTTAGAAGGCTAGATTGGGACACGGGCTCACGTGCTTTCTACCTCTTATTCTACGATCCTGCATGGAGAAATTTAACAGAGATACATTTCATTTGTAAGCTTATTATCAAACAATATGAACATATACAAAGCAATAGAAAACACTTTTAGTTTCAGATTGATAGAAATTTTAAGACTGGGATTTAATACACATGTATATAAATAAACACATGTACACAGATATATATCTATATCTATCTATCTATCTATCTATATAGATATATATCTATATATATATCTATATATAGATATATATAGCTATATATATCTATATCTATAGATATAGATATATATGTATATATATATAGTGTTTCTATCACGATTCTATAATTTGGGAGGAAGAAATCTAAATATGAACTAGGAAGTGCTGAAAAGAGTTCCCCATCTCATCTCGGGCCTAATGTAGACCAACTTATTCCTATACAGAAAACTAAAGAAAAACACAGAAAGGTTTAGATCCAATTCAAATTATAAAGAACATATTTATTCAAAAGAGATATAAAAATTTCTTAAACAAGTCTTTCAAAGTTAAATTCACGGTCTTGACAAATCATCCTGATTGGAATTTATGTCTTTTTTTCCCTCTCAAACCCTAGGAGCTCTTGAGAAATTATTCTATAGGTCCACAAGCTCTAAGGGGATCTATGCAAAACATTAAATGAGGAAACCTGATTGTTTTCCCCAGGAGACCCTATGGAGGCCTCACTAGAGGGGGAAATAGGGACATTTCTTAGCCATAAGGATGAGACATTGAGAAAAGATTCTTAAATGCTACTCAGCCACAAAACAGGTCTATCTTCGTAAAACTAAGAAGAAATTGTCTTCATAACCAATAAGGAATGAAATTTAAAAATATGTCTTCTTGGCTTTAATTGAGGTGTAAGGGTAACCCTTATACTTAAAGCTGAACAAGTTTATCTTCTTTATAGTTCACTTCTCAAATTACTTTTATAAGCAGAGCACAGAGAATGATCAATGTTCTCTGAAAAACATTGGACCTTCTATCATTTTTCAATTACAGAGGATTGTGGATTCATATTTGAACTGCCTAGAGATAACCCCAGGGTTTTTTCTAACGGTGTATAATCTTCAGCAGGTCTTATCAAAATGCAAAGTGTTAAAGCACTGGCCCAGAGATGACTGGTGCATCGATTATCGAAGGACCAAACTAACTAAATTATGAGAGGTGCATGTCCAGAAGAGTGGCCACCAATTTGATCTGACTTTTTACTGCAACAGTTCACAGAGTCTCTCTTCAAAAGTTTGCAACATAGGGGAAGGTGCATGTTGCAATGAAGTCACAGATTTGTGAGGTAAGTATTGAATTCTGATTGTCCTTGGAGCCTAGCCCATGACAATTTTTTTATTGGTTATTCATGATCCAGGAAGAGTTTAGGGATAAATTGCAGAGGTTCTGAGGAGAATGATTTAATAATGCTGGGGTCCAACAAAACATTCCTGTTTAAATTTAATTAAATTTTATCACATTTTTCAGATATACAATTATATTATTCAATCACTTGTGAAAATGATGACTTAATGGCAAAAGTGTATCTCTTGGCCATTCTCTAGTGGTGTACAGAGGGAAAGTGACACATTGGACAGAGCATTGGATTTGGAGTGAGAAGGTCTTGCTTCTGGTATTTTTACTATGCGTCTAGAGATAAATCCTTAAGCTTCACTGAGTTTCAGGAGCTTCATCTATAAAACAAGGATTATGGCCCTTCTCTCACAGGCTTATTGTGATTCTTTAATTAGATAATGTATGACTTTACTTTTTCAAACTTAAAGCTTCACATGAAATCAGTTATAATGTTATGAAATAATTTATTAAATGTGAGAGAATGAATGATCATAATGATAATCTTTTGTGTACTGATATTATTATGCCCATGCAAAGAAAGCAAAAAAAAGTCACCCATAATATAAGTGGATGATGCTGCAGGAAAATAAGGAGAGAAAATTATGAAGTGGATGACTATGAGACAGTCACAATAGAAGTGAAAAGAGTGTGCCATTCTGTGCTCCACATTTCATTACATGTCCCTCAATGATAGGAGCTGTGAGCCTTATGGTCTTTAGTGCCATACTTGTGAAGTTTATATTAACATTTAGTGTGTGTGTAAATCTTGTTTCTTCTATTTCCTTCAAAAGGAAGTCAAGACAAAAAAGTCTTGATGGAAATATATTAAAAAAAGAACAACACTCCATGATGATCCAGGAATGCAACTAAATTAGCAACAATGAGCAAGCAATTATGACAATTTTTTTTTCCACTGGAATTGTTTAAAATGAGTTTGAGCTAGGGAGATTTGGATAAAGGACAGTGAGACTTCTGAGAAAAATAGAAACGAATCAACAGAGAATTTATCACTTGCAGTAAGAGGGAGCTGTAAAAAAATGAGACATGTTGGAAAAGAGACAGAGACAGAGACAGAGGCAGAAAGACAGAGACACACAGATAGAAATGTAGTAGAAGAAGAAAGCAGACATTTATAGAAATGAACAAGTAAAAAAGTTATCTTAAACAGAGAACAGTATTATATATCTCTGATAAATTTTGGCAAGACAGTGTGAGGGACTGGCCTCAGATTTGCCTGGACTTAAAGACACAGATAGAAGTAGACCACTTGAAAATTATTACCTTCTCAAAACTGAACTTGGATTCAGGATGATGCAATTTCATCTGTCCAATCTGATTTTAATTATTGTAGTTTACCTAGAGAGTCATGAATTGATAGATTTAACTGATATCAAAAAGAATTTTTATCTTACTAATTTTACTGTTAAGGAAACTGAGGTACTTAAAAGGTAAGTGATTTGCTTGAAGTCATATGGTAATAAATCATGGGGGAAAATTATTTCAAATCCAGTCCCTTCACATGCATTGTTCTTTTCACAGTAATATTTTATTTTATTGTCATTTATAATAATTTTGTTGATTTTAACATTATATTACTAAATTCTGTAATTGAATTTTTAATTTTTATCTTGTATTTTAATATTGAAATTCACACATTTTATCTCAATTTATCTTCACAAAGACTTTAAAAAATATGTAGCACATATTTAAGTAATAAAGCTAGACAAATGACCGGATGATATCTGTCCAGTTTTACATTAGAAACCTATTGTCCTAGTAGCAGAATTTTGTTTTAATTCAAAGAAAAGGAAATGGAGAAAGTAACACATAGACACATATAGAATGAGTGATACAGAGACAGAAAGATGAAGACAGATAAACAAAAAAATAGAAACAGAAAACCCTAAGGTGATGGTGGTAAAGACAAGGACTAAAAAGCCATTCAGCAGTTGTACTTTTTTAGCATAGGGATATAAATTAAGGTTCTTTTTAAGACTGTGATGATATGAAATTTGCCTGGGAAACTATGTGGTTTAAAGGTTTCCTGATGAAATATTGATTTGGTATTACTGGATTCTAGAAAAGGACGGGATTATCAAGGGAGATAGAAATATAGGAGAGGTACCTTGTTAGAGGAGTTTGTAAGATACTTATAATTTGTGGCTTTTTAAAATTAGAAGTCAATCAAAAATCAGAAGCCCAGGGTGCCAAAACACTATGGAGGTTTTTTGTTTTATTTTTTTTAATCATGGAAGTTACTTCATCTACATAAACTCCAATTTCATGTGTCAAATGATAGCTAAAATGATTTGGACATTTCACCTGTGCTAAAATTGTATGGATTATTCAACTATCAGGAATTAGAATTATGAATAAAGTTAATCCTGGACTTTGCCAGGAACAGTGGCTAATTTAAGCTCTTCCTCTATATCAGGTCATTAAAGCTATTTTTCTTATTTAAAAAAGTTGTGCCTTATATTACTGGGTATACTCACAAATGTAGTGGTTAATGAGAAATTAAGAGAAAGTGTTTGATTTAATGGAAATAAAACCATATTCAGTATCAAGAAAGAACTGGGTTGAAAGTGTCTCTGACACTTCTTAGCTCTGTTTTGATTGGAAGGTCACAGAAACTCTTTTATTACTTCCTAATATAAAAGGGAAAAATACATTTATTATCTTATTATTTATTGAAGATCATATGACATATAAATCTGTAACTGCTATGTAAAATAATAGCAATAATAATGATAATATTTATTATTTTTAAAGGGATGGAACATCAATGTTTGTAAAACATTATAAGTTATCTCATTGGAAATTCACAAAAGAACCAATAAATTAGACACCAGAGTTAATAATGTTATGATCATTTCATATTTGAGGAAACAAGCTGAGAAGCTATATTTTGTTCAATGTGCTTAGCATTTGATAAATAGATATATGCTGAAGTTCTACAGAAAGAAATACATATATATATCTATATCTATATCTATATAATAGTTATTTTTGAAAAAACATCCCCTAAAATCTTTACAAATTATTTTTTTAATTCTGTAATCCCAATACATGGTACATATAAAAATCTGATCAATAATATATAATTAATAAACTATGTGAGATATTCAGGTAAGGATTTAAGGAGTAGTAGCTAGCATTTATAGAGTTTGAATAGCAATTTACATATGTTCTTTCATTTTAATTTTACAACTAATCCAATTATATGAACAAAGAAATAAGAAGAGATTAAAAGGCTTGTTGAGAGTTATGTATGTTCTTAGTGTGTGAAAGTGGATTTGAACTTTGTTTTACATGATGAAAAGTGCAATACTCTCTCCATATCTCTACTTAGCTTCCTGCTTTGCATGAACATGATATACAAATATGTATATCGATCTATATTTCTATTTCTCTTTTAATGTTTCCTGTCTATGTCCCTATGTCTTTATTTATTCACATATACAGATATATATGTATATATGCACACATGCATGTACATGTATACATTTATGTTTATATTGTATATATGTGCATGTAAATAAATGTATGTCTATATGTGTATGTATATACACTAGTGTAAACATAGAAATATATTGGATGATTTGGAAATATTTAGAAAATTCAATTAGCTCTCCTTTATTCTGATCTGGTTATAAATAATATAAATCTGAATTTGATGAATGAATTCCATGATTCAAAAAGGCCAGCCCTTTCTTCTCATCAGGGCAAACTACTTGCTACATTGTGAAAGAAGTAATATATTGCTTATATAAGAAAAAAATCATCAAGGAAATGAAGTGAAAAATGATTTGCTTCAATTTGCATTCATATTCCAACAGTTTGTTTAAATATCTGTGTTTAATGTTTAATAAAAGCTTTGGGTGCCACCTCTCCTTTCATTCTTTTAATATTCTATCTAATATACATGATGCTCCATCTATATGTGTTTGTATAAAATATGGCAATAACAGTGAAAATCACATAGCCACATATTTTCATTGATTCCCCTATGTTTTTCTTAGTGAATAACAACAGAAACATGCATCTGTTTGCCAGAGAAGTTATAGAAAACATTTTTATGATCTTTTGATCATGAATGTTTCAAATGTCAGGTCTGTTGGATAATTAGAAAAATTCTCTCTCTCTCTCTCTCTCTCCCAAGGTACTCTATGATCACCAAGACACTCAATCCACCTAACCATGGAAAATCAAAGCCATGTGACAGAGTTCATCCTCTTGGGACTTTCTCAGAATTCAGATATGCAGACAATAATATTTGTAATATTTCTGTTTTTCTATCTCACAACTCTGGGAGGAAATTTATTTATTGTTGTGACCATCATCTGTACGCCTTCTCTTCTGAACTCACCTATGTACTTCTTCCTATCCTTTCTTTCCTTTCTGGATGCCTGCTTCTCATCTGTCATTACTCCAAAAGTGATAGTAGATGCACTCTATGAGCGGAAAACAATCTCCTTTAGAGGATGTATGATGCAACTCTTTGCAGAGCACTTCCTTGCAGGTGTTGAGGTGATCATCCTCTCAGCCATGGCCTATGACCGCTACGTGGCCATCTGCAAGCCTTTGCATTATGTGACCATCATGAATCAACGCCTGTGTTTGCTTCTAGTGGGAGTGGCCTGGGCAGGAGGCTTTCTTCATTCCACTATCCAAGTATCCTTCATTATCCCATTACCCTTTTGTGGTCCCAATGTGATTGATCACTTTATGTGTGACTTGTATCCTTTGCTGAAATTGGCTTGCACTGACACTCATGCCCATGGTTTTATGGTTGTGGCCAACAGTGGGCTCTTCTGTATTATAATTTTTTCTCTTTTGCTTGTCTCTTATGGAGTCATCCTGCATTCCCTGAGGACATATGGCACAGAGGCCAGACGCAAAGCCCTCTCCACTTGTGGCTCCCACATCACAGTGGTTGTCATGTTCTTTGCCCCGTGCATATTTGTGTATGCACGACCTCCTTCTACGTTCTCTTTTGACAAAAATGTAGCAATATTTTATACCATACTGACTCCCATGTTAAATCCTTTGATATATACTTTTAGAAACACTGAAGTAAAAAATGCTATGAGGAGGATGTGGAGTAGAACATCAGTTTCTGTTGAAAAATAAAAAAAGCTCTAAGTCAACAATATTTGTTTCATGTAGGAAAGAGAATCAGAGGGGATTTTCCCAGTAATCTAAAAGATGACATTCCATATATAACACAAATTAATACAAGGGTTATTCCAAATGGAATGGGCTAGCTGGGGATTTAATCCTTACTAAAAAAACAACAACAAAACTAAACAGTTAAATAATATGGGAATGTTTCCTTGCAAAATGATAGCAGAGAAAGACTTCTACCCCAAATCTCTGCCTCTGCTCATTGTTCACTTAGGAGGGGGAAAAGCCAAAGGCTGTATTTTAGATGTAAAATTCTGGAAGACTACTTACATCAGAAAGTCACTGAAGTGTCTTGAGATAATGAATAAAAGGACAGAAGTAGACGAGATTAATTCAAAAGAAGGAACATATGAATAGGTTGTCTTCTGTTTGCCTCAAATAAATTGAGAATTTAGATGATGAATCTTTTTTTTTTACCCTTAATAAGAATGTTTATGTAAAGGAGACTAAGTAGAAATAGCAAATGGAAAGTTTGTCCTTTGAGATTCAGAATGCTTTAAAAGGTAAGAAATATATGAAAAAAGACTCCATAATCCTGCTACATCCTTATCAGCCTTCATCATTTCATCAGTTATTTCTTCCCTCTATTATTTAATTACCAAACAAAAGCTTAGTTAGAAAATGAATTCTTAATCTTCCAAATGATTCGATGATAACAAACTATATAAATGGGCTGTTAGTTAAGGATTAAATGATACCTAACTTCCTAAGTTGGCAGTTAGGTAAAGGAGTGAATAAAGGCTTGGGCCTGGAGTCAGGAAGACCTGAGTTGAAAACTGGCCTCAGAAATTTAGTTGCGGTATGGCCCTGGACAAATTACCTAATCCTGTTTGTCTGTTTCCTTATCTGTAAAATAAGTTGGGTTATGGACTTCTCCATTAGTGGCAATGCAGTGATCCTGAACAACTTGGAGAGATTTATGAAAAAGAACAATATCCACATTCAGAGGAAAAACTGTGGGAGTAGAAACACAGAAGAAAAACAACTGCTTGATCACATGGGTCGATGGGGCTATGATTGGGGATGGAGACTCTAAGTGATCACCCCAGAGCAAACATCAATGATATGGAAATGGATTCTGATCAAGGACACATGTAAAACCCAGTGGAATTTCCAATCAACTGCCAGAAGCAGTGGGGGAAGGGGAGGGAGTTAAAGAATATGATTCTTGTAACTAAGGAATAATGTTCTAAATTGACTAATAAAATTTAAATAAAATAAAATAAGTTGGGGAAGTAAATGACAAACCACTAGAGCATCTTTGTCAAGAAAATTCCAAATGAAGTCATGAAAAATCAGGCATGACTGAAACAAGTGAATAATAGACCTTCATGCCTCATTGGATTAAATCTCTGATCCTAAGAGGACTTAAATATATAATAGTTTATCTGCTGTCATTGACCTTTGATGACTCTTGGTCAACAACAAAGATGTTCTGGGGGGAATGAGTAAAGCTATACTGTTTTCAAATAGAAAAAAGTGATCTAAGTTGAGACCAGTATGCTTGATGTTAGTTGCTAAGGAGAAAAAAACATAAAGATCTTATTAAAAACATGCCGTAAGGACATATAAAAAGGCACTCATGATCAGTATCACACCAAAATATTATAAGTTAAACAAAAATTGTACAAATGGATACATATTACCAATACATAATGTTTTCATATATATGTGCTATTCTCCCTCTGTGTGTGTGTGTATGTACACAGACACACACATATGTTCTGATGACAGTCTGCGAGGAATTCTCCACTGGTGTATCTCACAGGTCTCTGGTTAGTAAAAATTATAATTAATAGTTTTATCAGAGTATTTTTATATTTGGTCATTTTTCGGTCACAGCTGACTCTCTGTGACCCTTTTTGAAGTTTTCTTGGCAAAGATACTAAAGTCTTTTCCCTTTTTCTTCTCCACATCATTATACAAATGAGGAACTGAGGAAAGTAGGGTTAAATGACTTCTCCAGGTTCATACAGCTAGCAGATGTTTAAGGTCATACTTGACCTCAGACACACCTTCTGCCCAGTACTTCCAAGCCCAGTACTCTATACACTGCAACGCCTAGATGCCTTTTATATACATATCAGATGGTAATATAGAGCAAGGCCAACTGAAAAATCAATCATGTCCTGAATCTAAGGGCATATCTAAGGATTGTCAGGATTCTGACATTCAATTTGAGTTTCATCACTTTATAGTTGATGACTGAATCAATTACAATATTGAGTTCTAGGATTAAATTGATTTCCGTACAGTATTGAAAGATTACAAGGATATGTGATAAAATTAAATCTAGTCTTTGAAAAAAAATTAAAAATTGGTGAGCCATTAATATGATTAAGAAGAATGTACAGAAAATTAAAAAAATAAAATGCCTAATAAATTGGCTGAAATTATAACAAAACTGGAGGAAATTTAATATAAGCAGAACATATACTGAATTATATATAAAAATAGAGATCACACAAAGTAAAATAACTTCAAAATATAAAATGATAGGGAATTTATGGCTCAGTGGATTGAGAAACAGGCATAGAGACAGGAGGTCCTGGGTTCAAATTTGTCCTCAGACATTTCCTAGCTTTATGACCCTGAATGAGTCCATTACGTAGTTCTTAACACTCTTCTGTCTTGGAACCAATATATTGGGATGCAAGGTAAGGAAAAAGAAATATATATAAATAAATATATATATATATATATATATATATAACCCAAAATATTTTGTTATATGAAATTTTGAATGATGTCTATTTCTGATTGAAGACTAGATAGAGCTTTTAAATAATGTGATCTCAGAAAAGGAAAGAGAACCAAGTATAAAGGAAATGTCAAAAAGAAAAACAAGCAGTCCTAGTCCTAATGAACATATCAAACTTTTGAATAATAATTAGCACTTTTGCTACACAAAGTCATTCCACAAACTGAGAAAATGTCCTTTCAGAAACTTTTAAAAATTAGTCCTAATACTTTAACCAGGGAATAATGAAAAATAGAAGGAAAAATCAATGCATGAATTTTATTAACGAATATTAATTTGTTACCATCTAAATTTTAAACCTTACTAAATCTACTAATTTTTTAAAACTTTCGAATAGTGGAGATTTATTCAAGAAATAATTTGCTATGGTCAAGTTGTATTTATAGCAGGGAATGTGATAATGGTCCAATGTTAGTAAGACAGTGAATATAATTAATCATATTGAAAACCAAAACATTCCAAATTAAGTGATTTTCATATTAGATAAAAATGCCAGTGAAAAAGTATAATATTCATGTATGCTAAAATTCCTAAAGTACATGCATGGAGTAATCTTTGCTTAATCTAAGAAAAATAATATCTATTTAAAACCAAAATTAAATATCATAAGTGTTGTGGGAAGAGTACTCAGAATCACCAGGTTTGAGCAAATCTTAGAAAATAAAGAAATGTATTAAGAGAAAAGATAAAATAGCCAGGGGGCAACATGAAGGTGTAAACTGCTTCAGTGAGGGACAGAAGTTCAGGATTTTTATACCTAAAAGAAAAAGAGACTGTATGATCAGAAGAAAGATGAGGAGGTGACAAATCAGGGGGATTAAGTGATATCAGTGGTGCCTGAGGTCCAAGAAAAGGTATCCACCATTTGTAACATATTTATGAGGGCATGTTTCTGTGCTTAAGCCCTCATCCTAAAGGAGGGTGACATGTATATCTCAGGCAATCTATTGATGTTTGAGGTGTAAACAGAAGGTGCATATATATCCATGTGAAATGTATATGCTGGAAAACCTACTGTGTATGCAGTTGTCTCTTTAATTGCACCAAGGTTGGCTCTGTTCCACCACTTGCATTCCTAAGTATAGAAGTCAAACTGTTTATCAGGTATCCTTCAGTACTGAAGGGTCTCCAATATTTTGGGGGGTTCTCACATCCCACCACTATATGTAATGAGGATATATTAGAATTTTTGCAATAAATACCAAATTAAAGCAAGGATGTCTACTATCCCTTATCTGATTTTTTTTTCTGGAAGTGGTATGAATAGAAATAATATAACCTGAAGCAATTAAAAAAGCATAAAACTTGGTAAAACATATAAAATGGGTTCTATATACTTCAAATATGACAGTGAATCAGCAAAGACACTTTGTGAGTCAATAGCTTCAGTGACAAAAGATCATCCAAAATTGACTGCATTTTTGTATAATAACAAAATGCAACAATACCAAAGACTCTAGAAAGCATGGGAGATTAATCGAAAAAAAATCATATGCACATATACACACACACTGCCAAGGGTGGTGCATCTATCAATATTTTGTGACTTAATGTGGTTACATTGGTTACAGAGCTGAAAGGAGATTTCTGTTCCATCTCAATAATCCTGGCAACTATAACAACTCCTGTATGTATAAAACTGAATGACAGGTTTAGATCAAACTGCAATATTTTTAATGGGAAAGTAAAACAAAAACAAAAAATTTAATTGTGTTTAAATATGATCTAAAAGAAACAAATTTCTGTTCGTTATCTGGAGTTCCAGTGAAAATCTTCTGAAATGCTGGTGAACTTCCTCCAGTGTTGGCTGCTGACAATTATTGCAGCCTCCAGTAGAGTGGCCAAAAGCAGAGCTTCCTTAGGGAAGAGCATAAAGGAGACTAAACTCATTGGTGTTGATAAATGCCTGCTGGTGTCTTTATGTATAAAGTAGTGTGCCCCCCACCCCCCTGACCCATGAAGGGAGCTACACTTCCCTAAAACCTAAAGCGGTCCCCACTATCAGAAGGGAATAGCCCACATCTCCAAAGTCAGCTCTATATATTTCATATCCGGAGTTGAAACCCTGTCTAGGCCCTCTTGAGTTACGAAGATGCCACTTGGACCTTGATGGAGTAATTCTGCTACTAGCTTGGTGTGTAGGTGAAGGAGACCACAGGGAACCAGGAGCACTGTGATATTGCCACAGTCACCCTTCAGAAAAGACAAAGACCTGCTAATAGCTCCAGGTGACTTGGAGTTTGTTTTGTGAATGACTTTCCCTTTGATGACACTTTCCAGAGATATACCTTCTGGAATGGAACCTTTGAAAACCAGCCAATCTGGCACACTAGGAGTTAATTTCATGAACGACAGCTGGGCCAAATCCTTGTCTGTGTTGCCCACATCATCCTGGTATCTCCAGAGTCCAAGTCCTCCCTCTGGTGAGAACAGGCTGAAAAGTGGTAGCCCATTCTCTATCTGCCACCACTTGCTGGACCATAGTCACCGATGTGTCAGAGTCACCTTATGAACTCCAGGTCTGGGCAACCCTGACCAGATGATGTCAGAGGCTGGTAGGCCAGCACCAGCTGCCATTTGTAAGACACTGGAGCCTCCAATGGAGAATCCCTGCAGTTCTGTCATGGCCTATCCAGGATCATCTGGGTCCTTGGTTTAGTCCACAGTGGGTTACCCTCGTTCTGGCCCCACTGAGAGGCAGAATCTGCACCCCTGAGTTCCAGAGTAGATTCCTTCCTTACTCCAAGGCCATGGACTTACAAGGGCAAGAGGGAGCAAAATAGGTTTTAAAAAACTAACAACAAAGGACATCAAAATTGCTCAGACTTATTCCAATTAAATGTTAAATTGTATTTACAAATCACCCTGATTAGAGGGGGGGTTTGTTTGTTTATTTTTATTTTTCTTTGAAAAATCCCGAGAAATCACAATACTCTAAATGATTCTCTATATAAGCGATTTTTATAAGTACACAAGTTCTGAGCTAATATAATCAAAACACTAATAAAGAAACCCTAAGTATTTCCCCCAAAAAATCATGTGGAGGCCTGCTTAAGGAGACATGGTTTAACATTATTTCTGAAATCTCTTCCAGTATTTTTGTGATCACTTAAGCACATGGATTTTAATGAGGAAGTAACTGTGTTCTAGAACATAAATGTGATTTACAAAAGTCACATGGCTTTAATGAAAATGAACAAGGTCTTGAACCTAGTACTTTGGTTTTCTGGTACAGGGCTCTTTCCAATGTTTGTTGAGAAATATGAGAATATTTCCTTGCAAAGTATTGGCTTTTTTCCCTACACCCCTCTTTTTATTAACAATTCATGTTTGTAGAGGGGAGAGAGGTAATTGGAGCAGGGAGAAGGAGGAGAAGTCCATGTGAAAGGAGCAAAACTATGATACTGAGATCACTTGAATGACAAAGTCAATGCAGGGTCTTGATATATAATTAATGTATGGGGCTGGGTGTTGAGAATTGATTCAAATAAAGGGAAATGCACACAAGTTGTCTTCTGGTTACTTTCAAGTCAATTGGGCATAGATCCTGGTGACTATTCTTTTGTGTTGTACTGTACTTTTTTATATAAATATTTATATAAAAGAAAAACGACAAAATAAAAATTTGTATCTTTCACACCATCTAAGAGTTTTTAGAAGTGAAACATATAGGGAAAATATTTTCAACAATGATTTTCTTCCTCCATTATTTAACCACTAAACAAAAACTTAAGTGGAAATTGAAATCTAAAGTAACTGATTGGGGGCAACCAGGGAACTCAGTGGATTGAGTGCCAGGTCTGTAGACAGGAGGTCCTAGGTTCAAATATGACCTCAGACACTTCCCAGCTGTAGGACTCTGGGCAAGTTCCTTAACCCCCATTGCCTAGCCCTTATGCCTCTTCTGCCTTGGAACCAATACACAGTATTGATTCTAAGACAGAAGGCAAAGGTTTAATAAATAAAGTAATTGATCATCAGATCAAATAATACAATTGATTTGATATGTTTCTGTCACCAGTCTTAATTAGATAAAATCCAGAGTTCTTAAGTGCTTTGTAGAAACAGAATGATTTAGCTGCTATAAGTTATCTTGGATGATTCTTGATAAATATCAGAGTTGTTGTGGGAGAGAGAATGAGTAAAGGTTGTCTTATTTTCAAACAGAAAGAAAAAAAATCTCTAATAAAATTGATGCTGATTGCTGGGGAGTAATGAGGGAAACTTAAATATCTTTTTAAACATATGCCTAATGTAGAAATAAAGTGGAAGGTGATCAATATTATATGATCAAATTATTTAAATAAGATAAATGAATGCATATGCTTTTGTAGCTATTTATTTTGCAAAATTCTTTTAAAATTTCATATCATTTCATCTTCACAACAACAATGAGAAGTAAGTGATATAGATGTTATTATTATCCCAGTTCTAGAAATGAGGGATCTCAGAATGAGAAGGTTTAAGTGATTTGCCCAGGGTTATACAAAAAGTACAATTCTGAGTCTGGATTTAGACTAAGATCTTCCTGAATCCAGGTACGATATTCTATCCACAGTACCACCTAGCTGCTCCAAATCTAGAACATATTTCATAGTGTCCCAGCTAGGTAGATAAATCAATGATAAATGACTGAGGTAATTAATAGCTTTAACAAAATCATAGACTACAAAACAAGTCCTCAAAAATCAACTTCTTTTCTAAGTAACAGTAACAAAATCTAAGTAATAATGAGAAGAAAAGTCACATTCCTAATAACTAGAGGCTGCAAAAAGTGTCTGGAGACTGACTGACCATAGAACACAAAAGATTTGTAGTTATTCAATTTTAAAAAGATTTTAAAAGAATACATTATATACCTAGAAGAATATTAAGTGCTCCTGGCCAAGCCAATGCAAATATACTAAAAAATGACAATGCTAACAAAGTTAATTTACTATCTTAATTCCATACAAATTAAATTTAAACCAATTCTCTTTAAATGTATCTTTGTTCCTATTTCTTCACATTTTCTTTAGCACATTTTCCCTTTTATCATACCCTCTTTCTCTTTCTAATCTTTGTCTCTCCTAATGTACTAATTCTTTATTTGCTACTTACAAATAATCATACCTCAATAATCTTAAAATTTCTCTCTTGATCCTACCATCTCTGTTAGCTTTTGTCTTATATCTATTATATTTATTGGTTGAACTAAAGAAAGTCATCTATATTTGACACCTCTTATTCCACTAACTTTCTTTGAAACACTCTGAAATCTAGTTTCTGACTTAATTCTACCAACATTTAATTTTCCCAAAATGATCAATGTTATTTTAAGGACCCAAAGTCTTTTTCTTGGCCTCTCTGCAACTTTTGCCATATTTGATCACCTTCTTTACCTGGATTCTCTCTCATTGCTAAATTTTCTTTACATAGTTTTTTTTTTTTTATCTTGGAAAATTATACTACTCATTATATCCTATAATAAAAACTTTAGTCTTTCTCCAGAATTTTAATTTTGAATGACTAAATATTGTACATCTTAATTAGATGTTCTATAGATATCTCTAACTCAACTTGTCTAAAAAAATTCTTTATTACTTTTCCCCCTACATCATGTCATGCTCGCAGTTTACCTATATAGTCATCATTATTCTGGCCAAACCCTTGGTACCACATTAGTGTCATCTTTGATGAATTTCTTTCACTCATTTCACTTAGCTCATCTGTTTCCAAGTATTTTTATTTATTTTTCATGACCTTTCTTATACGTTTTCTTCACTCAAATAGCAAACTTTGAAGTGTGTCCCCTTGTTACTCAAATTCCTTGGAATTTATTACCTCCCTCCTGCACTACTGCTGCAATAGCCTCATTTTGGACATGTCTGCTTCAAGTTTCTCTCCATTTTACTCCATTCTCTTCTTGGATGCCAATTTGTCCTTCTTAAAGTAAAGATATTAGTGTCTCATCTACCTCACTCAATAAATGACATTATGATTTGGAGTGTTGATGATTATCTGGGTTTCTGGTTTATCCCTTAGCACTTTTACATTTGAAAAAAAATCAATTTTTATTAAGAAACCCACAAATTCTGTGAATCTCAGTTTATTTATCTACTAAAATAAGCAGGGTGAACTTTTGGATTTTTCAGATTATAATTCATTTTGAATAGTCCTATATCAATCAAGAAATAATTAAGATTCGTCTTTCATGTGGGGTTGAACACTGAAGTGAGGAAGTTTTCAGTAGTGACAAAGGGTGATTGAATCCCATGATTAGGGGTAGTGGAAATGACAGTGATTCTGAAGACATAAACTGGGTGAACTCATAGAGAGAGGGTTGGTCCTATCACCAACTTAGATTCTGTAAGATTGATGTTATCATAGTTCACGTTCATCAAGGGGCAATTCACTTATTTGTCCTTTGACCTAACAGAAAATATAACTCTTGGTTATGATAGGGCAGCAAAAGTGATCTGGAGTTCAAATTCTCATGCTTCATATTCAGCCAAGACCTGGCACCAGAGGAGTCTGCTGCTAATTGGAAGCTTGCTTTTACTCTCAGCAAAGTTATATGAACTATAGAGCCAAGTCTCCAATAGAGGTGTTCCCTTGATTCCCTAAAGAATAAAACATAATTCCTAACTTCATAAACTTCAATGAAGTTTTTTATAAAGGATTAATTGTTTGAATGGCAGTATCCATATATGTATATTCACTGAAAACCAGAATTGGATATAGAATAATGGAGCATCTGAGTGGAAGATTTATTTGTAATAGCATATAGTCTCATGTCCATTTGAAAATGTACATGTGAAGTTGAAAAGTTCCTCATTCATTCCTCATAGAGGTAAGAACAACTTGAAATATTTCTTCTGTTTCTATTGGGAAGGATGCTAGTGACAACAGGTACCAACCAAATCTTATGCCTACCCATTTACTTAGACAATGATTAGTCTTACAATATGATAATTCAGACACCACATCATTCAGAAGACTTACATCATTTCCTTCCTTAATATGACAAAGTGGGAAAAGAAGACATTAGACAAAAGAGCAAAGGGATGCTTAGTTATAGACAGTGTGAATTTGAAGTATGTACTGATATGTTTGTCCATTCTTAACAGTATAGAATTTGACATTAAATTCCGTATCTATTTCTTCCTTCTTGCCTGACTTACTATGTACTGACTCTCCTGAACATCTATACATATGTATATATATGAATGCTCAGGTACAAAATAATATGTGAAACAATCTTTCTTCAGTATAGAAAGATAGATATACAGATAGATAGATAGATAGACAGACAGACAGATAGATAGATAGATAGATAGATAGATAGATAGATAGATAGAAGAGTTAGGAAAGTCTGGATTATAAAGAGAGTCCAATGTAGTAGAGATTTAGTAAAACTGTACCATATCATCTACCCGTGGCTTTCTCTCTTGCAGCTTTTTTAAAAATTTGGAAAGGAAATGAGAGTTATGAACTTTCAAATGTTAGGTGGCTGAAATCCAGTATGACCAAATATCTTGCATCTGTAATAGAAGTGAATGATATCAAAGGTAAGGTGATGACATTATATATATATATATATATATCTTTCTTCTCAGATCCATCTCCCCTCTTCCACATATCATCCTTCATATTTTACTTCTTCCACATCCTCTTCATGTCACTTCTATTCTTCCTCCTTCACATACCTTTCTCCTTGATTATTTTATGGATTTGGGGGATTTGGGAGGAATAATTTCAAATTGGCACTTACTTGTTTCAGGGAACTTTTCATGATTTTGCTAATACAGATTTACCCCTGTTCTTCAAATTATATTCATAGAGATTTTCCTGTAGATCTGAGAAACTACTAACAAATTGGCCAATGTTATATTATCAATTTGGGTTAGAGAGGAGACTTGATGCCAGGCCTTCCCAGTAGTTATATATAAACAAACAAACAGGCAAAAAATAGACTATCAAAATATCTTACTGTAGAGAAGTAGGAGGAAATCAATAAGAAATATATATTTTAGAGTCTTTGAATACCAAGAGAGTATGGGCTACATTAAAGAGGCAAAGTGGAGCCAAGGAAACAATATGATAGAAATAGTAATTTAGAAAAAATAACCAAGGATTATAGACACAATACACTTCTGAGTGTGAATATATAAAGTTAGTGTTTTATGTTTCCTTGTATTTAGGGTAATTACTTCATTTAGAAAGGAAATGAGCTCATTTTATGCATTTAGGTTTAGAGAAGTAGATAGAACAGGTAAAATTATTCTCATTTGTCATAAAAATAAGAAAAATGAAGCAAAGATACGTGAGTGAAAAGTTCAATCATCACTCCTTGTTAGTACTTTTGTCATGGATAGAAACCTATGTGGTATTTGGGGACCCTGATTTGATCTAGAACAAATCTCAGGAAGCATGGATGCCAATAAATCAATGGAACCAATTCAAATCTCTCTCATATTGAATTCCCTTCCTGTTGACTTTTTTACCCATTCTATCTCACAGATATTTCCAATTTTATGAAGTCCTATACTACATATGGATGAAAATTTTCACATCATATTTTGAGATATGCTGTTTTTTGTCTTATTTTCATTTTATATTTTTACTTTCTTTTTAACCCAGGATTACATTAGTTTCATAGGCTTCTATATCATACTCAAAATATATTGTGAGATCAATATCAATCAATTTATAATAGGGAAACTCCTAATACTAGATAATGTAATCTGTGTAAAGAGAGATGAGATTCTAAGGCTAAGGACCTGTCAGTCCTTCTCTTCTCATCCTGATGATATAAATATGTTTAAATTTTATTTCATCTTGGATTATAACCATTGAATAATTTTCAATAAATTGAAAAAAATATCCAGGGCAATGTAAATAGTGTATGAAAGGGACTGGAATTCATGTAAATAAAAATTAGTCTAAGGAACTGAGAATATTCAGGTAAGAGAGAATATGCTCAAATATAAAGAAAAATCCCTTCAAGTATTAAAATGATACTGAGGAAGGGAATTAGATTTAATTTTCGTTTTTAGATGACAAAAGTATGAATAAAAGCTCCAAGGAATCATATTCTGCCTTGATGTCAGGGGAAAATAAATTAAAATATCAGTGAACAAAAATGTACTGAGAGAGAAAAGTATGGCCTTCAAGGTTTGATTTCAGAGTGCACAGGTAAGTTCTGGTGTACATATATTTAATAATTCTTCAAGTCAATGAAGATATGAAAGCTCAGTTACATACCATATTAAATTAATATAAATTGGATACTCTGGGCATTTGGATTGCATTAAGTATGCACAAAAGTTTTTTTTTTTGTATTTCAGTTTAAAATGTATTTCAATGTATACACAAAACTAGTGAGTGTCTGAGGACAGATTTGAATCCAGGACCTTTGATCTTCAGGCTAGCTTTCTATCCACTGAACCACCTGTTTTCCCAAGATTAAATATAATTTTATTATATCCCTATTTCTATAGAATATAAAATTTAAACTGTGGGAGGGATGGGGATTGACTCTTTAAACAATAACCATCATCTTTTCAGATTCAGTTCAATTACTTTATTTTTAGGAAATATCCTAGCTAAGGAAAAGTTTGTGATTATTCAGAAAATTGAGAAAAAAGAAGAGTTGAACTGATAAGTGACAATGCAATTTACTCCACATTAATATTATTAAGATCAGATCGGAATAATGCTATCGATGGGGTGTCTTTAAATTTCATCTAGACATCTGAAAAATTTTTCATGGTATTCTTAAAGAAAAATATGGAAATATAAAAACTAGATAATAATGAAGTTAGGGAGATTCATAGCTTGCTGACTGAATGATGTGATTTCAACCTGGAGGAAGGTCATGAGAGAAAAGTCTGTGAGGGCTTATATTTGAGCCTGTCCTCTTCCAAAGTGTCATTAGTGACTTAGAGGGTGATGTGCATGGCAGGATTACCAAATCAAAATGAGGTGAACCTGAAAAACAGAGCTTACACTATGATTTGACAGGCTAAAAATGAATTTTAACAAGTTGTCTTTTGGCAGGGGGGAGTGTAAGTTCTAATTTTTATTTCCAAAAAAAAACCTACTCCTAATACTAGGAAAGAGTGTTTTGTTTGATATGTTAATATATGGGGGAAATAATTTGAGATTGCAATACATCTTTAATGTTTATTTTAAAAAGGCAAACAATTTCAGTCTCTGATTTTCAATTAATTCATGTAAAATGAGTCTTCTGAATTAAATGACCTCCAATCCTTCTCATCACTCTAAATCCAATTTCTCTTTATGGTACACTATATTAGAAACAAGAAAAATGATAAAAAACATTATAACGATCGTACATATTCAGAATCAATAGACTGGAGTGATGAAGTACCATGGGCTGTGCCATATGGGTACTTGTAAATATTTGTATGGGAGGAGAAGACTTGAGAAGGATATAATAATTAATTTCATGCATTTAAAGGATAGTCATATGAAAGTAAGAAGTTTTGTTATTTGTTTTTTTG
The DNA here is from genome assembly GCF_027887165.1 of Monodelphis domestica. Taxonomy (NCBI): domain Eukaryota; kingdom Metazoa; phylum Chordata; class Mammalia; order Didelphimorphia; family Didelphidae; genus Monodelphis; species Monodelphis domestica. Next base: position 25,327,393 of record NC_077232.1, on the reverse strand, counting down.
CACCCATGTTAGTCTATTTTTAGAACTATAAGCCATAAAGATAAGTTAACAAGAACAATTAGGTTTAATGAAAATTTTCCTACATTAGAACCAATCTTTTCATTTCCATCCCACTCATAATCAAGGAGCCACATTGCTAGAGTAATTGTAAAAGAGCTTTCATTTCCTTTATGGATGAATGTTTATAAAGTCCATTCAAGTTCTGAGATTCTCTAAAATGTAATGCATGTTATGAACAATTTGGTTTCTTATGCTATATTTCCTTACACAGGGCACCAAAAGACAGGCTGAGTCTTTGGCAACATCCCCAATGATGTAAGCTTCACGGATTTTGGGAGACAACATCTGCATTTAGAATAAGGAAGCAACCAAAACCTCAGTCAAAAATGCACAATAAACACAGAAGGTATATTGCTCCGGGTTATGAGAGAAATGGTTTGTTAGGCACTTCCCCAATGAAATAATGAAGAGTTCCAGTACTTCAAGTGTAGATAAAAACTGAAGTCAGATAATTATTTTTTCATGTTTCTTTCTCTTCTTTATTTTTTTGAGTAGTTTTAAATGTCTCCAATCCACTTGTATTGACATCATAGAGATGAAAAGTAATGTGACTGAATTCCTTCTTGTTGGACTAACCAAAGACCCAGCAATTGAGAAAATAGTATTTTTCATCATCTTGATTTTCTATATTGCCACTATTTTGGGGAACATGCTCATCATTGTCACCATTAATAAAAGTTCCACACTTAGGTCACCAATGTACTTCTTCCTGACCTATTTGTCCTTTTCTGATGCATGTTTATCTTCTACCACAGCCCCAAGACTCATAGTAGACAGTTTACGTAAGAGGAAAACTATCTCCTATGATGAATGCATGATTCAGTTATTTACAGGACACTTTTTTGGCTGCATGGAGATCTTGGTCCTCATTCTGATGGCCTATGATCGCTATGCGGCCATCTGTAAACCCCTGCACTATTTAACCATCATGAGTAAGAAGGTGTGTAGGATCTTGGTGGAATTAGCTTGGTTGGGATCATTTGTGCATTCCATTGCCCAGATTTTTATTGCCTTGAGTTTACCCTTTTGTGGTCCCAATGTAGTCAACCACTACTTCTGTGATTTGCAACCCTTAATGAAATTGGCCTGTACTGACACATATGTCCTAAACCTCTTGGTTGTTTTTAATAGTGGAGCCATCTGCATGGTGAGCTTTTTATTGCTAATGATCTCCTATACCGTTATCTTGTATTCTCTGAGAAATCAGAGTAGAGAGGGGAAATACAAAGCTCTTTCCACCTGCAGCTCTCACATAATTGTTGTCCTCATATTCTTTGGCCCATGTATATTCATATACACCAGGCCACTTACCACTTTTCCTGTGGATAAGTTGGTGGCTGTGTTTTATGCCATTGGAACACCTTTGCTCAACCCTTTGATCTACACACTGAGGAATAAAGAAGTTAACACTGCCATGAGGAAACTGTGGAACAATAGGAAGCCTTTACATAAAAAACAGTGTTCATAGACCCCAACACTTTTCAAAGATTTTATATATATACATATATATTTACATATATATATATATCATGATTGATTCATTAGAGATGATCTTTTATATTGGCGTATCAAAGATATGACCTAATTTTACTGGGTGTTGGTCAATTCTTGTCTATATACAGATACTTGTGAATCTCTGTTCTTATAAGGTGTGCATGTGTGTGTGTGTGTGTGTGTGTGTGTGTGTATGAGAGAGAGAGAAAAGAGACAGAGATGATGATGATGATGATGATGATGATGTTGACCTAGCCACCCTAACAACAAAAATGAAAGTCTCCAAACTACTCCATGCTTCCATGTATCTAGTTCCTTAGGATTATTTCCCATTCTCACTAAGCAATGGCAGACTGCTTCACATGCAAAAAAGAAAGAGAATACTACTGTAATTTTTTTTCATCATAACCTCATTATATATGAAAAGTAACAAATCAACCTCACTTAAAGCAAACCAACCCAAAAAAAACCCTGCAAGCTAACTTTGTGATAGGAGAGATGCAAAGAGAATACCTGAGCCATTTCTGTAGAAGAAGTTATTAACTCTGTTGCAAAATATCTGATTACTTTTTTTTTCCTTTCCTAAAAATTCTACTGGTATAGTTGCATTTCTGCTTCTTCTGCCTTATCTTTCAAAAGAAGTGGAAAGTGTTTCTCAAACCCTGTGAAGTATGAATGTTTGAGTTTTAGATCTGTATAATATCTGTCAGCTCATTTCCAAAACTTAAAATTTTAAAAAAAGTACTTTTTGCCTTCTGTGTGTATTGATTAATTTTTCTCAAAGCCTCTATACCCTTTCGGGGTCTCTTTGTAATGATCTCTAAATCAGGTAATATAGAGTCTAGTAAATGGGATCAAAAGTCTAAAAATTATTGCCATGTGTCCTTACTCTCTATTGCAACTCCAACTCATGCAGACACTCAGATATAGAAACATCTGGAATGATCGTTGTATCCAATTTATGACTATGAAGCTGAGATGATATTACTATTCTTTCATTTCCAATATATATGGGCTATATTAAGTTTATAGTTAACATGGAGATTATAGGCATGTGTATGTACACACTATATATTTTTAAACCTTTGCCTTCCATCTTAGAATCAATAATATGCATTTGTTCTAAGGCAGAAAAGCAGTAAGGGCTGGGCAATGGGGGTTAAGTGACTTGCCAAGGGTCACACAGTTGGGAAGTGTCTGAGGTCACATTTTAACCCAGGACCTTTCAACTCTGGCCTCTAAATTCATTGAGCCACTTATCCACCCCTTTGCACGTACTATATAATCCAATGAAACCTTGATAATGAATGGTTTTGGAACTCAGTGAATTTGGTGTTTGAACCACTCTGACAAAAGAAATTGTCAATAAATTAAATTTTTGCTTGGCACTCGACTTGTTTACTAGAACTTGTTGGCATGATGACCTTGGGAAGCATATACCCAATCCACTTGAAACAGAAGGTCATGTATTAATTTAGGAACATAAAGATGAGTTCTACCCTGAGAAACTGCAGGAATTTCAAAGGAAGCAGCAATAGCTAATGATAAAGGAGTTTTCTTCCAGTGAGAAGGAAGTAGATATCTCTACTGCATTGATCAAGGAAATGTGGACAAAATGGGTGGAAGTGAAAACTTTGCGGAAAAAAATGATCACTGTTTTATGATCACCTTCATAAAGTCTTAACAACCACAATTGTAAGTTTGTTAAATGACTAACCCATTTTCCACTTTAGAGGAATTTTGGAACACAGCTGAAAATGAATATTATTGGATAGGATTCTTGTGAAATTTACACCTAGCAAATCTCAGGCAGGGTTCGGTGATGATAAGGCATAGAAAAGAGAAAAAGAAAGATCCAGAAGGGCAATTGTCCTTAGATACTATGGAAGGAGATTCTTCCAGAAAATAACATTCCTCCCCCTTCCCAATCTCCTTAATCCACAAACTCCTCTCAATACAAGTGAAGTTAAAATTATTTTCTTTAATGTAATTATAATTAAAATTTGTTTATGTATTATTAGTATTTACATGTAAAGTAGAATCTATTAATGCACATAATGCTTTATAAAATATCTGTTTTCAGGCTGGATGGAATGGTTTAATTCAATTTACATTATTCAGTATGGAAAAAATCAATTTGGTCCTTGACCTTTTTTGGTACTCAATCTGCCTTCTGGAATGAGTTAATGATGAGTACTAAGGTACCACTCTACATGCTTCTATAAGTGTTTGTGTGTGTGTGTGTGTGTGTGTGTGTGTGTGTGTGTGTGTGTATAGATTTCCCTTTCACATCTCAATTTTCCTTATCTTGGTTTCAATATATCACAAGTCAGCACAAGAAATTAAATGGATTTTTTTTTCATTTTTGTGGATGCTACAGACAACAGACAAAGGCTAGAAATATTGAGATGACTTAAAATGTTTAGTAACTCATGAATGCATATAAGGTTCTGTAACTACCCCCAAAAAAGAAAAAGAAAAAATATACAGATCCTCTTTGGTATGTAGAGAAGAACAAAAAAACAATTACACTGTTTTTCCAGGTCACAGGGGATACTATGTCCCTAACCCCACATTGTATAAGGGATATTTATGTGTACAAATATAAATATATGTATATATCAGTATCTATGTCTAAAATTAACTTTAATGCCAAAATGTTCAGCAAAGAAACTATAGCAACAGGAAGTTTGAATTATATTAGGATTTCAGGGTTAATTCAATATTAGGAAAACTATACACATATTTCTTTGTATCAATAGCAAGAATAACAACAATATTAATAATAATCATACATGTACATTAATAGATATATACATTTTTGAAAATATACATCAAGGGGGCATCTGGATAGCTCAGTGGTTTGAGAGCCAGGCCTAGAGATGGGAGGTCGTAGGTTCAAATCCGGCCTCAGACACTTCCTAGCTGTGTGACCCTGGGCAAGTCACTTCACCTCCATTGCCTAGCACTTACCACTCTTCTGCCTTAGAGTCAATACTCCAAGACAGAAGGTAAGGTTTTATTAAAGAAAAGAAAGAAAATATACATCACTAATTTTAAATTTAAAACAGCAGAAAGCTAAAATAAATGACTACTTTAATATAATAAAAGAATCTTTCTAAAAATAAGACTCAATATTGCATGGCATTAAGAAAAACTTTAGAGACTTTTCTAAGAAATTAAGGGTAAAGCATGAATGTTTATTAGCACCAATATTATTGACATAGTGATAAATTGTAACTATAGTTATATGATAAAGGAAAATTATTATTCCCTTCTTCCCCTTCAAAGAAGATGTGAATCAATATGAAGGAGAGATATTTTCTTTTTCAATTACTCACTGACTCCTAAATATTGGAGTATAATATGTAGGGGGTATAATTCAGAATGATTAATGAATCTATTATGAGAAGTCCAAAAACTAATAGAAATTACAGTTATTAATGATTATCATTTTCGATAATTGCTGGTGTTTATATACCCTATATTAGTGCAATTATATGCAAGGTGAGCCCACAATGTGGACATAGCTATGGGGATTTAGGGGGGGAAATCATCCTCTCCTTCTTATTGCCAGCAATGTTAATTCCCTCTCTGATGTTTGCAGATGTTTCAGGGTCATTTGCACAGCTACTGGCAATGTGTGTTAACCAAATAGATATTATTCACTCCATGCTAAAAGAAAACAAATTAGAACAATTTCATTTAAAGGGAAAGAGTGGTATTTGACTAAAAATGTAGTGGCATGAAAAACTCTATTTCTGCCAGCTGTTTCCAGGTGAGATAGATAGATAGATAGATAGATAGATAGATAGATAGATAGATAGATAGATAGATAGATAGATAGATGCAAACATGCATACACACACACTGATACATCAATATAGAGATAATACAACAACTAGTAAGCACTTGGTATATGCTTTCAACAATCTAAGTATTAAGAATTCAAATACAAATGTACAAGAGATTCTCTACCCTCAAAGAGCCCATACTCTCCTGGAGGTAATCAGTACATAAGGCATTATGGAAAGAAAGTGTCTGAATGTCAAAAGTACAATAGAAATTTGGGTGAGTTCTGGAAGACTAAAAAGAAAAAAAATAAATTCCAAGTTAGAAAAAAGGATCAATAAAACAATTTTCCTATGGGATATATAAGATAGGAGAGTCCTATGGTTCAAATGCAGTTAAAAGCTGAATATTATTGATTAAACATAAACATGTTTTGACCTAACCCTTATCATGAATAAAAGGCAAAATGATCTTGAGAAAGAAGTCCAAACAACCACGGTAAACTACAAAAAAAATAATAATTCACAAAGTTTTAGGAAAGAAAGAAAAAATAAAACTCATAACTATTCTGCAGTGAAATTGTAAATGGCAACCTCAAAGACAGAGAGATGAATAGCAATGTTTAGGAGATCTATATGAGGGCTGCTGCCTTGCTGATTTCTGGGAGATGGTTCTTAGAGATTGTTCCAAAACAAAATGAAATTAGAATTTTGAATTATATGTCAATTATTCTCTTTCTTTCTGCTCTTATAAAAATGTGAGGTAAATTTTACCATCCCCTTGTGTATGTAAATTATGTTTTTTTCCTAGAATACATTGTTCTTTGTATTTTGAATTTGTGAACAATTACTATTTAGATAAACACTCCATATTGAAAGAGCAAAGAGGTGTGATAGCGCCATAAAGTCATTGGTGGGCAAACTGAGGAAGAAGATAAAACATTAAGAGAACTATTGTAAAGAATCACTATTAAATAAATGTATAATTAAAAAATATGTCAGACTATGAAGTTTTCTAAAGTTATTCATTATTCTCAAGAGGGATTTATATGAAAAATTCAATATTCTCAGGTCTTGTGATTTTCGTCCCTTATCTATTTCAGTCAGCCACAGGAATATTCAAAATGTGCATCCTGGAAGTGGGGGAAATCCCTGAAAGCTTCAGGGATTGTTTAATCAAAGGATAAATTCCAAGAAATCTAGGTATAACATAATTTTCATGCCCTGCAAAATTGCCATCCTTGAGCAAGAGGCACTCCTGACAGCTCATAGCATATATCCTCTATCATCTAATATCATCTCTTATTATAACAGAAATCATCCCTTCCCATACCCTATTACCATGAGTTTTCAGGAATGACTGCTAAAGATTAGAGCATTTCCTTGTTCATCACTGTACTATAATATAGGGGTCAGTACATGAAGATTATTTATACATATGATATCTTCTTTGAATAACAAACAAGAAGCTTCTTAGAAGAACAGAAGGGTTTGTTGAAGAAGTAATTTTTACATACTAGTACTCTCCATTCAGTCAAGCTGAGACAATTCCCTCAATGAAACATTTGAACACTTTAGTTTTTGACTCCCAGTTTGTGAAAAATTCCCTTTGATTACCCTGAATATTGGCATGGCTAAGAGAAATATACCCATCGACCCTAAGACAAGGATAAATCTCATTGACCTGATGGGGTGCCACCTTCATATGAAGAATAACAATGACCTTGTGGATCAAGGCTTTGTCACTTTGGGACAAAAATCCGAACCCCCTAATGAAACCATATGATTAGTTTGACTTTACAGGTTCTGACACAATGCTATCTTACCAGGTGCCACTAATTTGAGAAGATGATCAAATCACAAGAATCTTCATAGTAGGGTAACATTTATGAAATCATTATCTACAAGAAAATGGTAAAGACTAATTTTTTATTGACATGGTATATATGGTATATATATATATGTGTATATATATATGTATATATATATATATGTATATATATATATATATATATATATATACATATATATATGGTATATTGACAGTTGGGTCCCAATAGTCTTTTGTTGCCTCCATAATACCAAGGAATATTTGTAGCACATAAGCTATGTGATAGTAAGAGGGACATGAGGGGATTTTGTTTCTGAAGAAAAATAGAGCCAGATTATATCAGCTAAAGAGGAAAATCAATAATATCTTAGTTTTTAATCATCAAGGGAGTTTAGATTTCATCTAGTGTAACCACTTCATTTCATGTGAATCATAGAGGTTAAGCATCTTGCCCAAGAAACATGAGACAGAATGATCTAGGATTTTAGACCATGTATTTATTTTAGATTTTAGACTGCTATTTTCTCTATTCTGTCCTGCTGTCTATTCTATTTTTTCTTTTTTTTCTTGTTCTAGAATTTTTTTCATTCTTGCATTATGAAGGTAAATTTTCATGACATAAAAATATATTCACATCATGAAGGGAAAAATATTTTCTTGTTTCTTACTACTATCATTCAAATTAATAAAATGTCTGTCTTTGAAACATCTTTGACCTTTGGTTGGAACAGATTAAAAGTCAAGCACATATTGTAAAAAAAATAATATATTGATAGGGACTCAGGAAACATTTATGGTAGGAACATAGGGTCGCTTTCTGTAGGAGTCATGTATGAAGAGGCACTAAACCCTATTCCTGGGTAAAAGAAGTCCTTAAGATGAATAAATTGTTACAATATTTTATCTTCATTTTAAAATAATTCTTTTGGTAGAAAAAAGCTATTATCAGGACCAGATGCTAAATTTTAGAAAAGATGTATTCTTAATTCACATGTAGTTTACTAGATAGTAAGAGATGACAACATAGCAGAAAAGGAATACTGGAAACTCAACTAATTCAAGCAATATATTATCAACTCGGATGGGGAAAATTATTAATAAGCCACATGTTTAAATCACTACCTGAAAAAATGCAAATATATCATTAAAGGAAATTGGAGCTTCTTGGACTAAACTTAAATACTCAATTTACTCTTTAGTATTTATATAAAAGATAGATATAGATAGATAGATAGATAGATAGATAGATAGATAGATAGATAGATAGATAGATAAAAGGATAGATAGATAGATGGGGAGATGGATATTAAGAAATATATTCACCAAACTTCTCTGGACATGAGTCTACCTTGTAATATATTGAGTATATCATTTTGAGTATGTTATGCAAAATTATCCTATAGGAAATTTTAAACTTGAATATTTCATAATTTACATCAAATATTTCATGAGTTGAGGGGCAAAGTGATGGGTTATTCAAAAGGACACAATAAACCCTATGCAAATGGTTCTTTTGGTCTCAGATGTAATGACATTCATGGAGAATGTGCTAAATACTAGGCAGGACATGAATCTTACAAAGAAGACCCAGTTTACCTATGTTCTGCTTTCACCAATATTTTCCTCTAAGTAAGTTAAAACCAAAATGGACTAGAAAGTTTGTTCATTCATTGACCATTAAATAGGTCAACAAAGCTCAGAAATAATTTTCCCATAAAGGATATTCTTCATTTCCCTGGAGGCTGAGTCAGTTCTCTAAGTTTCTAAAGTTTGATGCAATTGCTATAAATACTTGTTTAAGGGAAACATAAGGCTCTGGGTAGAGCTGGAAGACAGCCCTGTACTATGCAAATGTAGGAAAACTTCCTACTGTTATAGTCTCTATATGCACCTTTCTTATGGCCTTTAAGATATATGGGATGAGAAATTAGTGTTGTAAATTTCCAAAATATTTGGTGGCCAAGATTCAACATCCTTTAAGGCTACTTCATGTCTGCAGCAAAGAGTAAGTGAAGCTAACTGTAAGATGAAATTAAGAAAATGTCTTTCTTCTTTAATCTCTTGCCTTATTTGTCCAATTCCCCCTCACTGAAATTCCTGTTCTCTCTTCTCTTGACCATTCATAATTCTCCTTTTCCCCTCTTTCTCTTCTTAACCTTTTTTTAACCCTTTCCACCTTCTGTCTTAGAATCAACACTGTGTATTGGTTCTAAGGCAGAAGAGTGTCAAGGGCTAGGTAATGGGGGTCAAGTGATTTGCCCAGGGTCACACAGCTAGGAAGTATCTGAGGTCAGATTTGAACCCAGGATCTCCCGTCTCTGGGTCTGGCTCTCAATCCATTGAGCTATGCAGCTGACCCACCAATTTTTTTAATAGGACTTCTGACTCTACCTAAAGATCAAAATCTCATCAGTTTATATGTTCATCTTTCTATTCAATACTGGTTTCATAGCTCTTCCTTTTTTTAATTTAATGGAAGTAGAGTCCAGCTGAAATGTACAAAAGTGGGGAAACAAAAAATATTGAGGAATAAATTTGGGGGCTTTGAATGTTTGAGAAAGGACTTCAGCCCTTTATTTTCTAGGTAGTAAAGAAACAAGTAAGCTATATGATCAAGGTAAGATCAAAAAGATGTATTACTTAAGGGAAAATAATAAGAAACCATAGAAATTACTAATCTCAGCTTTAGAATAAAAATAGTAATTTTTCTTGGATTCAAATATGTATCTGTGGATATAGCTACTATATCCTCTTATTTAATTAATCTCAGTGTATTTCTATGACTTTTTAAAAATGAGCAGGATAAATCTCATTATTCTGATTTATGTGCAGATAGAGAAAAAGGTATGAAGAAATTAAGTAAGTCCTTCTGTATTCTACAATGATTGAGCAACAAAAGGCTTCACCAGGACTTGACAAAAATACATCACCATACTTCTCTTCTGCCAAGAATACAAAGTCCCTGACTTTCACATAAATTATATAACACTTACTACTTAAATGAAATATGGTTTGATAACTTTTTCTCTTTTATTAATAATATTTTAATTTTAATTCAAAGATACATTTGGGGATTGACATATTTATTAAGATACAGGATATTTTTAAATCTTTCCAAGAACATCAGTTAACCTATGGAAATAACCTGGAAAGGAAAAAAATCATTATATTGAATTTATTTTCATTTTTCTGAACTATGTAGAAATAAAATAATAAAAATAAACATAGCAAAACAAAACTCTCCTCCTCTTAGAGAACCTGTAATATCATGTTCTATCCCTTGAATATAATTAGTGAACAAAAGCAGCTGCAACTTTCCATTTTGACAAATAAAGTGAGAGATAGAATGGTGGGATATGGAGAGTAAGGGAGAGAGAAAGGAAGAGAAAGGAGAAAGAGGGATGGAGAGAGAAAAAGAGAGAAAGCATGGAAGAAAGAGTCTGGAGACAAAAAGAAAAGAAGGGAAGAGAAAGAGGGAGATAGAGGCAGAATGAGATGCAGAAACAGAGACAAAAGGACAGAGAATTTACAAAATCAAAGACAGTATAATTTGGCTTCAGTTCCCCTATCTTCCGCTACTACTCACAGTTATTTCTTTCCTAATATCACTGTCTAAACTCTGTAAAAGCTATAATTGATTATATAAATACAAGTATAATTTCTTGTTCTTCTTTAATTTTAAAGTAATTTAATAGATATATGCTTTTAAGAAATGCATATCAGGTCATATACATTTCAAAATATATCCTGCATATATTCTCATTTGAACAATATTTTCAGTACTAATTTTTCCTTCTTCTTTGGGGGTTGGGGTAATCTTGATTCCCACCCCATCCCCCCAGAACATCAGGGATTTTGGCATATCCTACCTATCAAGTTATGGAAGCTTGAAGATGAGTTAAGGACTTTTGGTTGCAGAGTATCAAAAATAATGAGTTGGGGTAGGTGTTCAATGGCTCAGAAACTGACATAAATCAGAAGACTAAGAAGTTCAGTAGAGGAAACATAAAAAAGGTTTTGGTCAGAAAAAAATTTTTTAAATAAATACAAAGATAGACTTTTTGGATAGTCAAAAGGGAAGATCAAATCAATCTGAAATAAGATAGAAAAAAGAAAAAAATGGGAAAGACTGAAAGGAACTGAAGGGATAGGGATGGAGAGGCAGAGACAGAGACAAAAACAGAAACAGAGACAGAGAAGGGGAGGAAGCCAGGGAAATAGGGAGAGGGATGCAGGGAGGAGAGAAGGAGAGAGAGAAGGAGGGAAAGGGAGGGAAAGAGAGGGAGAGAGAAATTTTCCATCACAGAAGTTCTGGAATCTAATGAGAAGAGAATTTTTCTATTAGCCAAGCAAGTAAAGAAACTAATCTCAGAGGCAGCTAGGTGACACAGTATATAATATAGGAATTGAACTCAGTAGACCTGAGTTCAAATCTAGCTTCAGACACTAGCTGTGTGACCTTAGGTCAGTCATAACTTCTATTTGCTTTAGCTTCCTCTACTGTAAAGTTGGGATAATAACAGCAACTACTTCAGAGTTTTTTGAAGATCAAATAAGATACTATTCAAAAAGTACTGGTGGCGGGGTAGGAGCTGAGTAGCTCAGTAGATTGAGAGCCAGGCCTGTAGGTGGGAGGTTCAAATCTGACCTCAGTCACTTCCCAGCTTTGTGACCCTGGGCAAGTCACTTAACCCCCATTGCATAGCCCTTACCACTTTTCTGCTTTGGAACCAATACACAATTTTGTCCCCAAGACAGAAGGTAAGGGTTTAAAAAAAGTGCTTAGCACATGTTTGGCACAGAGTGGGCACTAAATATATGCATATATATGCATATATATGTATATTTATATATATATATATATATTCCCACCTTCCCCTTAGAAATCTAGTAATAATGAAAACTAGAATCAAAATAAATCACTCAACAGATTGGATGGATTCATTTATATCTATTTTCAAAACTGAACTGTTTAGTTGTTAATATCCTCCTCAGCTAAACTTACTTTCCATAATAACAGCTGAGATCTACCTAGTCTTTTAAGGTTTGAACAGCATTTTGTATAAATGATTCCATTTGGTTTTATGTCATGTCTTTGAAATTGATTAAGATTTCCTTTCACTTTGTTTTTACCATGTTTGCATTGATGTAAGAAGCTCCCAGTAAGGGAGCTTTATTATTATATATTAAAAAAGACTTTATTAACTAAAGCTATTCATAATGAAAGTGACTAGTATAAGAGCAGGCTTCAGGACAACTTACTAAAGATTTCCTTTCTTCTTTCCTGAAGTAACATTAAAATTTAATAAATCTGTAGATAACATAAATTTGTTGAAGATGATGTAAAACCTGAAAGGAGACCTAACATAATAAATGACAAATTCAAGATCCAAAAAGATTTCAACATATTAGAATTAAATTAATGAAATTAGATGAAATAAATTAATGATAAATGTAAAGTCTTACATTTGGATTTAAGTAATCCGCTTTGCAAAGACAGGACAAAAGGTTACTCATAATCAACAGTTGATCTAAAAGTGATCAGCTAGTTTAATGAACTATAAGCTCAATGAGTCAATAATATGTTATAGCAAACTTTAGTGTGTGTGTGTGTGAGAGAGAGAGAGAGAAAGAGAGAGAGAGAGAGAGAGAGAGAGAGAGAGAGAGAGAGAGAGAGAGAGAGAGAGAGAGAGAGAGAGAGAGAGAGATTCATTCATTCTTTGGTTGCTGCATAGAGGCAGTATGTGGAAGAAGAGATATGGTAATCCACTATATGATATCCTCGTTATGATTAACTCATATTACTCAGAAACATCTCTAGTGTGCTGGATTTCTTTTTAAAAATGCTAACTCACTGGGCACATTTGACAATTTTCCTTCAAAAAATCTTTGGTTTCTGAGAGATGTTACTGAAATCTTCAACTGAGTTAAAGTTTTTATTTCCACTAGAGTATCTGGTATCATCCTAAATACATTTCAGCAAAGTTAAATTAAAATTTGAAATTCATTATATCATGGTAGAAGAGCTCAATATACAATAAGGAAGGCTTTATGTGCCAAAATAGAAATTAGATTAAGGAAATAGATTTGATATGAGGAATATATGTAACAGCTTGGCAGAGTAATCTACATGTGTCTAGATGGAAAAACAATTCAATAAGGGCTATATTTATTGAAAGAATAAGACATTGGATATTAAAACATGTCACATTTGTAGAGGTCTGTCTCTAGAATTGACATCTCCTTCTTTACTGGAGGTTTTCAAGGATGAATGGATGGCCAGTTGTGAAAATATTCCTTTTCAATCATACGATAACTGTAATGACCTCTACATTTTTATTTGAACTCTGAGCCTAATCATGTATGACTCCAAAACTATTCACTGGGATAGAGATGCTGACATGAGGGAGTCTCAAAGGTAGACATAATTTAACCCTTTAGGTGGTGACAATAAAATCTGGAACTGAGGATCAGTTAACAATTTTATCTTATATATGAGAATGATTGATAAGAATAATGAAACTGTTGGATTATTTGAAAGACTAAATTTCAATTATCTCCTACAGAACCCATGAATTATTTATTTTTTGTATTGTAATTTGTTAAATGATGAATGATTTTGAGGAATGACTAATCAGTGGAATAGCCTTCTGTTATTGGTGTTTCTAAGAATATTAAAATAACACCTAGCATCTAGTGGATGCTTTGTAGTTGTTTGTGCAACTGAATTTATTTGTTTTTTAAAATAATCAATATGTTAATTAATAAGCATTCATTAATCCCCAATCCAAAAGAGGTAGAACTTACAATTTGCTTTAGCTTTGAAAAATACTCTAAAAACCTTATCTCAATTTATTCACTCAACAACCCTTGGAAATTGATTCTAATGTTATCTCATTTTACAGTTGAAATAAAAACACAAAAAGTTTAAGCAAATTGTCCAGAGGTCACTGGGATAATAAGAGTCTGGGGCTAGGTGGGAACTAAGATCTCTCTGGTCCATGTCTCATAATCTATCATTGTGCTTTCTAAAATCCAATAAAAGAATACAAAATCATAAGGAACTTACATGTCAATGGGAAAGACAAACACATGCAAACTGTAGATAGTAAAAAAAAAAATAAGGGTAACAAATGCCTTTAAAAAGTAACTAAATATAAAGGAATTCAGGGAGGAGAGTGCCAGGAGTTGGTGGAATAAAGAAAGGCTTTATGTAGAAAATGGGGACTGAGCTGCAACTCAAAGGAAGAAAGGGACTTTATGAACAACTAAAAAAAAAGGAGAATATTACAACCATATAAAACTGCCAGTAAAAAGGCAAAATGGAATGTACAACATGTCATAAGTTCCTAATAAATAATCTGTGTTCTTCATTCTTTCTGTGAGATGACTGAGCAGAAGGAAGGATAGTTTTGCTGGAACTCATAACAAATATAGGGAAAATACTATCCTACAAAGCAAATAAGACAGGTTTGGAATCTAGTCTTGTAGAACAGTGGTACAAAACTCAGATAGAAGCAGAAGTCACTTAATTGTATCCATGGGTACTATGTACTACATCTTGACTTAGGAAGCCCCATGGTACCATTACTTATGTATTTTTACTTATTTGTTGAATATTTCATGATGACATTTTAATCTCATTCAAGTTGTGCTTGGGAGTATTGAGGCACATGTTTGAAGCTCCTGGTGCTATAGTAATTTTAAACCTACAAGATGGAAAATTTAGCAATTGGTAGGATATATGCAGTGAGGAAGTGAGGAATCCACAATAATGCTGAGGTTGAAAACCTGGGAAGGGGAGGATTTTGAGGGAAAGAAATTGAGTTCAGGGTGGAACAGAGTAAGGTTAAGAAATCTCTGGGATTTCCACTTTGAAATTTCTAATTGATTGTGTGGGATTATGAGGAATTGAAGTTCAGGAGATATTGGATTAGATATAAAGATATAGGAGTCATTTGCTTAGAAATGTTAGTTAAACCCATGGAAACTGAGGGGAAGAGGGGGTGGAGACAGAGACAGAGACAGAGCCAGAGACAGAGAAAGAAACAGAGAGACAAAGACAGAGAAGAGACAGAGACAGAAAGTATCATGTCAAATCATGACAGAAAGTAAAATGTCAAAAAAGCTATAGATTTGGAGGGATTTAAAAAAACAACAACCATATGAACCAAAAGTAAGGGAGATTTTTTAAAAAGAACATGAATGATGGGGAAAAACACATTGTTACATAAAAATTCAAAGTCAATGTCAATGCAAATCATATTCAAGAAAAATAATATGTTAGACTATATTATAAATTATTAAATAAGAAGTAAATAGGCCTGCTGTACCTTACTGAGAAAATTATTTGAACTTCATATTCATTTCTATAAGTATTATTTGAAGAAAGGCATTGATAAATTGGTGAGTAAAAGATAATGAAAACTGAAGCATAAATGGTCTCCTGTTGTTCATTTGATATGAAGATGTTTTAAAGAAAATCATGCCACATTGTATATAAATTTCATTCGATATTGATATATTGATATACTTCTGAATATATATTGTTTAATAACTAAGCATTTTTGATGATTAAAAAACTTTCTGTTTTTTGCAGATAATCAGTGGTTAATAGGGCATTCATGTCCTTAAAATATGGAAAACCAAAGTTATGTGACTGAGTTCATTCTACTGGGACTTTCACAAAATCAAAATATTCAGAAAATGGCATTTATTATATTCTTAATTTTGTACCTGGCAACTGTTGGAGGAAATTTTTTTATTGTCGTGACCATCATCTGTAGTCCTTCCCTTCTGGATTCTCCTATGTACTTCTTCCTGGCTTTTTTGTCCTTTCTAGATGCCTGTTTCTCCTCTGTCATTGCTCCAAAAGTTATAATCGATTCTCTCTATGAAAAGAAAACCATATCCTTCCAAAACTGTATGGGCCAGATTTTTGCAGAGCATTTCCTGGCAGGAGTTGAGGTGATTGTCCTCACATCCATGGCCTTTGACAGGTATGTGGCTATCTGTAAGCCTCTGCACTACACGACAATCATGAGTCGACAACTGTGCTTATTGCTAGTAGGAGTAGCTTGGGCTGGAGGATTCTTGCATTCCATGATTCAGATCTTCTTCATGCTCCCATTACCCTTTTGTGGTCCCAATATAATTGATCATTTTATGTGTGACTTGTACCCTTTGCTGAAACTTGCCTGTACTGACACTCATGTTCTTGGTGTGATGGTTGTGGCCAATAGTGGCTTTATCTGTATCATCAACTTTTCCCTTTTGCTTATCTCATATGGGGTTATATTGCACTCTTTAAGGACCTATAGCACCGCAGCACGACGCAAAGCCCTCTCTACCTGTGGCTCCCACATCACAGTTGTAGTCTTATTTTTTGTACCATGTATATTTGTATATACTCGCCCTCCCACTACTTTCTCTTTTGATAAAATGGTGGCAATATTTTATAGCTTTCTAACTCCCTTATTGAATCCACTTATCTACACATTTAGAAATACAGAAATGAAAAATGCCATGAAGAAACTGTGGAGCAAAACAATGATTTCTGATGAAAAATAAATATTTCATGGAGTCTTCTAAAAATAAGTTAAATACCTCATTTTCACTTGACTATACTGCACACTGCACACACTCAACATTTAAAAAGTTAATATAAGTATCATAGAGCTTACTGAGGAAAATTCTTTTAAGCCTATTTTTTCTCTTAATTTACATTGAAAAAAAAACAATCTGTAGTATAGCCAGCTGATGGCAAAGTCACATTGGTTTAATACATGGAATACTGACAGAGATACACCCTTAAGTTTAAGCCACCAAGAGAAATTTGAGTCACACTTCAGAGATGTCAGTTAAAGAATAAACAAACAAATACTACAGGGGTAGAAGAGAATAAACTTCGCAGACCAAGGGAAGTCATTGAGACAAAAAAAAGGTTATTTTTCATTTATAATAAAATAAATAAATACAATATATTATTCCAAAAAGTTTTTTTTAAAGATGGATTTGGACACACATAGAATAATCTGCGACGGTGATTTTTATCATCAGAAAAAATGGTAATTTCACAAATGGAGATATTTTAATCAATTCTTTAAAATACTCCATAAGTTGGCAGAATATGCATGATCATCATTTACACAAAAAATAAACATATTAGAAAAGAAAATGCATTCAGTTACCACAAAAAGTGAAATTAATGTTTTACTCTGTAGTTAAAGTTTATTTCTTTTCTCCTTGCCTGAGAAGTCCCAATTTGTCTAAGCAGCATTATAATAAGGGAATTAAAGGAACTTTTTTAAATATTTAAGGGAAAATGATGCAATTTAATAAAAAAAATAAGGCCAAAATAGTATTAAAAGGTTCTAAATTAGTATTAATTAGAACAATTGAAAATTAGAATAATTCTGAAGTAACAACTCACATATATCAGACTTAATAATATGACAGAAAAGAAAAATGGCAAATGTTGGAAGGGATGTGGGGAAATTGGGACACTAATACCTTGTTGTTAAAGTTGAAACAGATAAAACCATTCTGGAGTGCAATTTGGAACTCTCCCTGAAAGGCAACCAAACTATGCATACCTTTTGACCCAGGAAAACCACTCCTAAACTTGTATCCCAAACAATTCAAATCTAGAGGAAAGGGGCCTGATTGTACAAAAATATTTGTAGGAGCTCTTTTTGTGGTGGCAAAGAATTGAAAACTAGAGGCACATCCATCAACTGGGGATAATAAAATACATCACTATATATATAGTGATATATATATATATCACTCAAAGAGTGATATATAATTTTAACCGAATACTATTGTGGCATAAGAAATGATGAACCAGATAATCATAAGATATCTAGAAAGAGATATGAAGATGCAAATTTAAATGATCAAAACTGCATTGTGGACAGTATTAGCATTAATGTATAATGATAAACTGTGAATGGTTTATTATAGAAATGCAAGAATCCAAAACTCCAAGAGTCTTCTGACAAAAAATAAAGTCTATTAACAGCTATAGAAGCAATTGATAGTCTGAGTACAGATTGAAGAAGATAATTCTTTACTTTGTTTCTTTCATGAATGTTTTTTTCTAGTATAAGTGTAATATCTTCTTTTACAACATGATGAACATGAAAATGTGTATTGCATGATAGTTTATGTACAAACTCCAAGGGGAGCCATGGCAGTGATAGAAACAACATGAAGCATGTGATGTCAGAGAATGATTATTTAAAATGATTTGACATATGATCAAGAAAATTATAAAAGAAAAAATAGGAAAAAGAGTAGAATGTTTAGAAGATGATGACTGATTACACTGTGACTTGATGATGTGAAATAAAATATTATTTTTAATTATTAAGACATTTACTTTCTTTATTTCTAACCTATACATTTGGACAAAAAAAGAGAAAGATAAATTTATTAAAAAATAACCACAAATTTATAAGTAAATAAATGTAATAAACACATGAAATTTTTAATGTAACAAAATCAAGGAAAAATTCCTATATTGGCAACATTTACAAGTGTACACCTCTTTATGAAACTTTAATCTATCATATTTTTGTAAAAGAAGTAGCTAGTAGGCATTGCCATCCATTCCCTGAAATTATGGTGGGTCATTATGTTGATTGGGTTTTTTACATCTTTCAAATCTCTTTATATTCATAATGTTGTTCTTATTTTACCCATTGTTCTTCTAAATACCTTCATGTATTTAGAAGATATATGATATATATAAGATATATATACACCTTCATGTTAGTCTTCTTTTGTTTCTCTGTCAGTCCACAATCATTTACATAGGTTCTGGGTAAGGACTGGGGATACAAAAAAATATGGTCAAAGTCAGGCCTTGACTTCAAGCAGATCATATTCTAATGAAGGATGCCCCATGCAAACAAATGAACAAAAATGAAATTCATATTGGATAAAAGGGGGAAAATTGAGTCAAGGTACTAGCACTAAGCAGGATCAGGAAAGGCTTCTCAGACAGACAGAGACAGAAAAAAGAGAGACAGAGAAAGAAAGAAAGAGACAGAGACATAGAAAGAGAGAGAGTACAGTAAAAAAAGAAGCCTCAACTTTATGGTGTTCCAGGCATCTTATTCCCAGAGTATCAAAGTCTTACCATGCCTCCCCTTCTCACAGCTCCCAATAGATTGTGAGCTCCTTGAAGACAGGCACTAGTATCTCCAGTGCTTGCTAAATGCCTAGTACAGGTACTTTATGTTTATTGACAATAATTTGGTAAAGAGCAGCTAATGTTCAGATCTGTTGATCTATCTACTGTCTATTACATAATCAATTTTTGTCTCCTAAAACTTTCTATCCATATTTATCTAACTTTCTTTATCTTTTACCTTCATTTATCTTTCTGCCTATTTACATATGTCTATCTACAACTGATCATCTATCATTCATTTATCCACCATTTATATTCTTCCTTTCTTTGTATCTCTGCATCTATCTGTGTACCTATGTATAAATTTATCTACGTACCTACACATTTATCTCTATATCTATGTATCTATCTATGTATTTATGTATGTATGGAAGTATCTAACATTTATTTATGCTCAGATCAGGAGGAAAAGGTAATAGTCTGGAAGTGCTTGGCCAGTATAAGTTTGAATGTGAAAAATTCATGGACTCTCTTTAATGATACAGAGGAATTTTGCCATAGCCAAAGCTAGTGGACTAGCCCCATTGGAGGGTCTAACACTTAAAGGCAGATTTGGGAAAACTTTTACTGGGGATGTTAGCATCCGCAGACTCATGTAAATGGGTCAGGGATTTACCAGGTAGAAGAACAAGATGTCTTCCACTCAGACACCCCTACATGCTTGGGGCATGGTCTATGGGAACAGTGTCGGTGCCAAAAAAAAAGCAGGGGAGAACAGTTAGAAAAATAGGATATTCTTCTTAGTGCTCAGAGTACACCTGTGATGTCTGCCTGGCAAGAAGGGGATAGTTGTATCAACAGCACTCTCTAACTTCCCTAAATATACCAAACTTGATTTCTTTCCCATCCTGCCAACCACATTCTACACAGTAAATTATCAAAAGTGGTGAAAGCCTAGAGATGGTAAAAGATTAATGGATTTAAAAGAATGCAATAATAGGAATTATTGAGGGAATAAACAGTACTTTGGTTGGAGAAGACATAACTGATTACGGGGGAGAATTCCATCAAATATTTGAAGGGCTGACATATAAAAGACTGCCATTGATTTGATAGTCTTGCTTTTGAAGACAGATTAGACTAATGGCCTACATTTGGAGGTTGATATAGGAATACACACACACACACACACACACACAAACACACACATATATATATCCCAAAAGACGATTTGAAGACATATACTGGTTTACTTTTGTATAAATGGAGATTTTGAACCTTTGACTTCATCCCCCAGAAGTCTTTAGTATTTTCCGAATTCCCTATAATCGACGTTGGCAGAATCACATTATTGGTATTTAACTGGTAGTAACTCTACCCACATCCTCTTTCTTTGGGATGATACAGCAAGTATGGTGGTAAGCTAAGCATGGGGATTTTAAATGGGCTAATCAGCCAAGGGCATGTGGTTTTTATTTTATATCCTCTCGATTCCTTGATTTCTAATGATGCTTAATAAACCTCATGAAATATATTTTATTATAAAATATTATAATTTAATTTTTATCTTTTCAGTTCCATTTCCTAATGCAGTGCATGATGAAAATTAAGTAGTGAATAAGTGCTTATGGTTTGATTGTTAGTTTGGAAGCTTAACCTGTTCAGGCATCAGCTCATATGGTATTCCATTCACAAGCATTTCCTAATCACTCCCTTCTAGTTATTAGAGTTTTCCACTCCCTCATTATCTATATATTCATTTTATATATAAATTGTATTTATGTATGACTATATATTTTTAGCCTTTATTGGAAAGGGAGCATATCGTTTTATTTTATTTTTTCCCAGAATGTAATAAATTAATTCAAACTCTTGGTTCTTCATAAATTTACGTGAAATATTTAAGATCCTGTCACATATTCTTTTGAAACTGTTTGGAATATTCAAAGGAGACATTTTAAGACATTTGTAAATGAGATATTTGAAATACAAATGTCATAATTGAAGTTATTTATGACTCCCATAGAAGGCAGAAAATGTACATTGACTCTCCAATTCACAAATCTGCTGTTTCAGTCAAAGCCTGGCACTAGGAGAGCCTGGGGGTAATTGGGTAGGGAATTTTGCTCCTTTGCTGACCAAAGTCAAATCAACTAATGGCACCAACCATCCCATAGAGGGAAGCCTCTTATTTCCCTTTAGGCTAAGTTCTCCAAGTTTCTCAACTTTGATGCAATTTCTATAAGTATCTATTGGACTAAAAAAACTTTATCCTTTAAGTGTTCACTGGGTATCAGAGCATAGGCCAGAGGGAATACAGCACTGACTATTTATTGTATCAGAAGAGGGGAAAATGATCTTTTCTTCATGAAATTTCTTCCCATTTCTTGGGCCAAAGGTAAGAATCTCATTAACCTTCTGGCTTTCCATAAAGAAATATAATGGGATGGCAACACAAAGAACATCATAAACTTATTTGTTTAAACAAAACATTATTATTTTTTAAACTTGTTTTAAGAGAACAGATGGGCTGGGGTTGGGATTTCTTTAGAATCGTGAATATATTTTGAGCTTCTACAGCACAGAGCACCAAGTTTTCTGTGATTTGTAATCCAAGAGGAGTTAATTTAGACACTGAGTGACTAAATTTCTTAGGTTCACTTAGCTACTCTGCAACAGAAATGGAACATGAACTTCGTTTAATTGAGACCCACAGATAGATTGCCCACCATTACACCATAGTGTAGTTTTGGTTGAGGTTACGATAGGTACATTTAGAGGCTATAGTACTTAGCATGGTCCTTAGAACACAATGAAAACTTAATAAATGACTGTTGAAGTGGCTGGCTGTTCCAAGCACAAAAGATGGAAGACAAAATCAGTAAGTGAATTCCTTCAGAAGGAGGCCAGAGTTAGAAAGATGAAAATAAAAGGCAAATTCCATTCTGAAGGCAAGAACTAGCAAGTCAATTTAAGGTTAATGGCCTTTGTGATACATGTCTCCACCTGAAGATATGAACAATTTGTTTCTAGGGTCATTGTGTCCATTGTCTTTCATGGCCAGCTGATTGTTCCAGAAGGAATAAGTAAAATTAAACCCAGAATGCAAATGCTGCATTTGCAGAAACCACCCCCAACCTTCAGAATGCTCAGTTTTATAGACAATAAGAAGTCTTCAGGTTTTGGTTAGTAAAGATGGAGACACAGGGGCATCTAGATGCCTCAGTGGATAGAGAGCCAGGCTGGAGGAGACAAGAGGTCCTGGGGTTAAATATGGTTTCAGAAACTTCCTAGCTATGTGATCCTGAGCAAGTCTCTTAACCCCCACTGCTTAGTCCTTACTACTGTTTTGTCTTGAAACCAAAACGTAATATTGATTTTAAGAAAGAATGAAGTCTTTTTTTAAATAAATATTTTTAAAAGGAGATAGGATAATTTTTTCCAATTATTTTGTAAACTTTAGAGCATTTGGTGCATTGTAAAATTTGGACCATTTATCCCATTGTCCTAATAATAATACCTAGCATTTATAAGATGCTTTAAATGGCCATCTTTGTTTTAATCCTTAAGGGAATGGAAATAGTAAAAGAGAGAATTATGAACTAAAAACTTTCTGCTAGCTAAGGTTTGGTATAAAGAAAAATGAATTTGGAATCATATGCTTCATGGAATCAATTCAAGCTTTGACACCTGTATGGCATTGGGGGATTCATTTACCTTCTCTGTGCCTCAGTTTACTCATGTTTAAAGTGAAGCATTGTTAAAAGTAGCGGTCAGCTGACAATCCCTGATTGTGTAATATTATCAACACTTCCATCTTTGTTCCAGTAAAGACACAGAGTGAGGACTTACAACATTGAACTCTGTCCCATTATTGATTTCCAATTACATTCTCATTCTAACAGCCTTCCTTATCCTTAATCCACTCTAATTGCCCTTTAGTTTATTTAACTAGTTCCTCTATCAAGATCCATTTATCACAATCTCATGAGTAGTCATTTTCATAATAATAATAATAATAATAGTAATAACTAGAATTTATTAGTTGCTCAAAAGTTTATAGATCATTTTGCATATTTAATAATTAAAAAAAACCTAAGGGAGCTATTGACTATTATTACCTCCATTATAATGCTGAGCAAACAAAAACTTAGTGACTTTATCACAGTCACAGTTAAAATTTATCTGAGATGAACTTTGGATTCAGGGATTCCTGTCTCCAAATCAAACACTCCATCCAACAGAACAACTAAAATCATCTCAAATAGCTTGGACCCCATGACTCTTCCAATGATTAATTTGCTATTATACAAATCAGTTTGGATGGAATAATGATTTATTGAAGAAAGGACATTAAGAGTTAGCTGAGGGATTAGTCATGTTTGAGATGAGTTTTGATACCTGGGAAAGGGATTGGGGATTATTAGGTAATAAAGGAAGGCATGGAACACTGATATTATTTGATCTGGAAAGAGACAAGATGGAAGAAGTGACTAAAGGAGGTTAATCAAGTACTCTGTACATCTCAGAGTTATTTGACCATGTATAAGAATTATTTCTTCCTGTATTCATACAATTTCCATTACATATACAGATATTGTCATATTCTCTGCTTTCACTCGCATTGGTGACTGCCCATGAATCTTGTAAGGTAAGTCACACTTAAGTAAAATTCACAAATATTTGTAATTGGTTATGAATATTTCAAGGAAAAACAAATCTATCTGTATTAGGCAATGATTTAGCTATCAGGGCTGCCAATGTTTTTCACTTGTACCCTTTTCAATAATATAACATGATTATTAAACAGAAAAATTACTAACATGGAAATAGTACTACTGGGACAGAGTATAAAGATAAAACCAGATTTTCAACTTTTAGACTTTGCCTTTTATATGAAAATGTAATACATTAGGGCAGCTAAGTGGTTCAGTGGATAGAGAGATAGACCTAGGGACAGGTTTTCATGGGTTCCAACTTGGCTTTGAATACTTACTACCTATGTGATCCTGGACAAGTAAATCACAACTCCAATTTCCTATGCCTTAATATTTTTCTGCCTTCGAATGATACTTAGCTCTATTCTAAGACAAAATATGTTTTTAAAGAATATAATACACTGTAAATTCTCAAAAAAAATAACTCTTGGCTCTGTGATTTTTAGCACAAAAGGAAAAAATAAAATGAAAGAAAAAAACTGAAAATGGATTTTAGAGAGTCTAAGAAAAAGAGATTATTTGACTTGGTGGTCCAATTGCAAAAGTTACTATTGCATGTTATTCTCTAATAAGCAGTTTCCAAACTACTTTAAGGTTTTCATTTGGAAGTATTTGCATTACATATATATATATATATATATATATATATATATATATATATATATATATATGTGTGTGTGTGTGTGTGTGTGTGTGTGTGTATACACATACACTTTTACATATGGAATTATTTCAAATTAGCTACATTGAAATAATCTCTAAAAAGATTAGAAATAATAGACACTTCATTTTAGAAATTTTTCATATTAAATAACTTAAGGCTAATCTAAGGAACCAAAGATTATTTATTCTTCTCATACCAAGTAATGAATCCCTTTATTTTTTCCCCTTATTTATACTGTAGTCTTCACACATGTCTTACTTCTCCAACTAGAATCTAAGCATCCAGGGGCAATGATCAAGTTTTTTCAGCAATTCACAACCATTACAGTATATTCATTTGTATAGAAGGAAAACTCAAGGTATACTACTATGAATCCCTCATTTCATAGATAAGAAAGTTGGTTCTGAGAGGTTATATGACTTAAAAGTTCACTCATAAGTGTGTGCTTAAAATCTCACTACATGTATTGACTAGGATTCTGCACTGAATATTTTTAACTTGAATTTGTAAGTACCCACTAAATCATTATTTTTAAGTTCATTCATTTATTTAATTAATTTATAATATTTTTTCTTGGTTACATAATTCATGTTCTTTCACTCCCTTCTTCCCAACCCCCTCCCTTAGCCAACAAGCTATTCCACTGGGTTTTTCATGTGTCATTGTCCAAGATCTATTTCTATATTATTAATATTTGAAATAGAGTGATCATTTAGCATCTACATGCTCAGTCTTATCTCCATTGAACCATGTGATCAAGCAGTTGTTTCTCCTCTGTGTTTCTACTCCCATAGATCTTTCTCTGGATGTAGATAACATTCTTTCTCATAAGTCCCTCAGAATTGTCCTAAATCATTGCATTGTTGCTAGTAGAGAAGTCCATTACAATCAATAGTGCCACAGTGTATCCATCTCTGTGTATAAGGTTCTCCTGGATATGTTCCTTTCACTCTGTATCAATTCCTGGAGGTCATTCCAGTTCACATGGAATTCCTCCAGTTCATTATTCCTTTTAGCACAATAGTATTCCATCACCAACAGATACCACAACTTGTTCAGCCATTCCCCAATCAAAAGGTATCCCCTCATTTTCCAATTTTTGTGAGCACAAAGAATGCAGGTATGAATAATTTATACAAGTTTTTTTTTTCTAATTATCTCTTTGTGGTATAAACCTAGCAGGGCTATGGCAGGATCAAAGGGTGGGGAGTCTTTTAAATTTCTTTGGGTATAGTTCCAAATTGCCTTCCAGAATGGTTGGATCATTTCGCAACTTCACCAGCAATGCATTATTCTCCCCTCCCCCTGTCATGTGCCTCTTTATGTGGCATAATTTATCCTATTTTTGTCTTCAAGTTTCTCTTGGTGCCATATTCTATTTCACCCCCCCCCCTTTTTTACATATTATCTTAAACCACATAGTACCCCAACGTCAACCTATGAATAATTCTTCTAACTACTATGATAGTGAAAAGAGTTTTTGAGTGTTACAAATATTTTTTCCATATGGAAATATAAACTATTTGACCTTACTCAAGCCCTTAAAAACTATTTCCACCCTTATTTCTTGTTTACCTTTTTCTTGAGCGTTGTATTTGAACTTTAAATTTTCCATTTAGTTTTGGTCTTTTCTTTACAAATACTTGGAAGTCTTCTATTTTGTTAAATGTCCATACTTTACCATGGAAGTATATACTCAGTTTTGATGGGTAGGTGATATTTGGTTGTACACCCAATTCTCTTGCCTTTCTGAATATCATATTCAAAGCCTCATGGTCCTTTAGCATGGAAGCTGCCAGATCTTGTGTAATCCTGACTGGGGCTCCTTGATATCAGAGTTATTTCTTTCTGGCTTCTTGCAACATTTTTCTCCGTGGCATACAAGTTCTAAAATTTGGCAATATATTTCTGGGGGTTAGTTTTTGAGGATTCATTATAGAGGGTGATCTATAGACACTTTCAATATCTATTTTTCCCTCTTGTTCAAGAATATCAGGGAAATTTTATTGGATAATTGCTTGTAATAGTTTGTCAAGGCTTCTATTTTTTCCCACAGGTTTTCAAGTATACCTATGATTCATGCATGGTCTCTCCTAGACCTGGTTTCCAGGTTCATCATTTTCTCAATGTGATATTTCATGTTTCCTTCTATTTTGTCATTTTTTTTACTTTTCTTTACTAATTCTTGCTGTCTTGTAAGAGCATTAGCTTCTACTTGCCCTATTCTAGTCTTTAAAGACTGGTTTTAAACTCTGATTTTTTGTTTTTCCTCTTAAGTTTGGTATAACCTGCCTTTCATGGATTCCAGCAGGTCAATTCTACTCTCCAATTTGCTTATTATTTCATGTGATTTCTGTGCCTCTTTTTCTAAGTGGGAGATTCTTTCTTTTAAATTGTTATTTTCCTTTTGAATTACTTGCATCTCTTTCTCCCACTTTTCTTCCCATTGCTTCTCCATCTTTCTTACTTGGTTTTTGACCTCCAATTTGAGCTCTCTGAGAGCTTGGGAACAATATCTATTTTGGGGGGAAAGTTTGGATGTGTTTGCTTATTTGTCACTTTCTGCTGTCACCTTTGTAGTTTGATGTTTTTCACCATAGAAGTTATCCAGGGTCAGAAGCTTTTCTTTTAAATTTTTTGGTAGTTGTAGATTGTAGTTCTTGGGTATTGGTGGTCATTGCTTTGTTAGTTTTTTCTTCCCTTCCAAGCCATAAGTCTTAGAAAGGAGTGTAATCAGTTCTCTGTATCAAACTACAGAATGGATTTTGCCTTGAGGATATTTTTCATGTCTCCACAGTGTCTGCTTTGGGCAGCCCCTCTCTGGGTTATCATGACTCCCACGCTCAGCACTTTTCTGCCTTGGGTTCCACGTCTTATGTCCAAGGCTTTGCACTATCTTCTGGGGTAGGATTGTTCCCTCAGCCAACTCCCTAGAATTTTGAGATTGCCCCATTCCTCACTCTGTCTCAGGACTGGTAGGTGTTATAGGGGGAGGGGAGATAAGCTCATGTTTTTAGAGGTGCAATTATACCACCTTATAGTGTGGAAATGCCCAAATCCTGCCTACCTTCAAGAATGTGCCCCTTGGCAGTGGCCCTTTCTTCATCTGATTTTGAGTTTTGTCCTTTTGAGATGCTTTGTTGTGATTGGTAGTAGAAGATTCTTGAAGTTCCTTTTACACTGTATCCATCTTAACCAAGAAGTCTCCACTACATCATTATTGACAATTTTATTGACAGATTTACAGAATCTTGCTTTCCCATTGGGGACAATTATCTTTAGAAATTGTAGGGTAAGGTATGAATGAATCAAGGACTAATGACAAGCAAAAATCAATATATAATGATCTTAATTTTAACAATATTTAAAGATTCTATTTTATGGTTTTCTTTTATTAAATACCAGGTAAAGTTATGATTATCATATGCCACAACACATATATTGGTGCCTTTGTCTAGAATAGAACTTTAGATGGAAAGAAAAAAAAAACATGGTCTGAGGCAGACTGACAAGTCTATAGTTAGAGTACTGGTGCCAATAAATTAATGTAACTTATATGGTTCTCCTTTAACAGGAGGAAATATCAGACTATAGAGTATAAAAGTCAGGATGTGAAAGGTGAGATACATATCAACAGTATGTGAGAATGTACTTAGGGTCCCCCGATGAGATGCTTATCTCAGATGAGTGGCAGCAATTATATTCCTTATATCCCTCAACTGGCATGACATACCTCTGCTTTATGTATTTTCTTTTCTACTTAAAATATTGTTAGTGGGTTTTAATTTTTTTAAATCATCTTAATATCCCTAACTTTTATCCAGAAAGTGACTCTTTATATGAAAAGATGTAGGGGGGGAGAAGAAAGACAGAGAAAGAGAGAGAGAAAGAGAGAGAGACAGACAGACAGAGACAGAGACAGAGAGAGACAAAGAGAGATGGAAGGCAGGACTAATATCATAAATAGGATAATTTTGGTGAAATGGTCTAACTTCTGTGATTCTAGGAAGGACTTCTGATCTATCCCTCCCCCCACAGGTACTCTACAGAATTATCAATCTGTAAGTAGCCAAACCATTCATTTTTCTTCCTTTAGAGCTAAGAGGGAATCACACTATATCTTTACTTAAAGTGCAAATTAAAGGTGTACATATAATGGTTTAAACTTGTTTATAACTTTGAAACATCCAGAGAGTTATAAATGAAATCAAGAAGATCTGAGTTTAAATCTAGCCTCAGACATTGATAGATATACAGGCCTAAGAAACTCACTTTTCTTCTCTCAACCTCATTTGCTGATAAGTATAGTATCTACCTTTCAGGATTGTTGTGAGGATGAAGTGAAGAAACATCTAAAATAATTTGAAAGCCTAATATCGCTATGTAAATATTTGTTATCATTAGTTTATTGAGAAAATCCTTTTCACAATCTCTGCTATTTCCTGTCCAATAAGATCAGTTCCTATTTAGTATACTTATTTGTGGTTATGCAGCAGTGACTAAATTGTATTCACCTGCCTACAATCCTACAAATGTAACATAGTGGCTCATAGCCTGGGCTTCTTTTATACCTTGAAAACCCTGAGTTCAAATCAGACACTTCAGATACTTCTTATCTGTGATCCAGGCAAGCCTATTAACTACCACACTCTGCACTTTCCTTGATTGTAAACTATGGGTAAACTCTGTAGCCCTTCAGTCCTGCCACTTAGATCTTGCTAACATCATATAAAATATAGTATATAGAAAACCACAATATCTTACAGTGCTACATAAGGTCAAATGTGTTTATTTGATTAATTTAACCACTTACAATGTAGGGAAAGTTATGAGCCTGAAGTTAGGCAGACTTAAGTTTCAGTGAAGTCTCAGGTGTCAATAAACTGTGTGAACCTGCAAAAATCACTTATCATCTACTGCCTCTGTTTCCACATCTATAGAATGGAATAATAATAGCATATGATTTCAACAGTTCTTTTGAGGGGGGGAGAATGTGATAACAATTTAATGTTCCTGATGATTAATAAATGGTTATTTCCTTTTCTCTCTAAATTACAGGATAAGAAACTGAGACATTTAAAAGGGAATTGACATGATGGAATTCCCAGGACTGACAGAGTGCTGATCTCAGTATTACACAATGTGAGTTTGAACTCCAGTTTACCTACGTGAGCAGACTTGGACTGGTGACTTTTCCTTTCTGGGCTTTTTTTTCTGTTCACTCATAAAATGACTGATCTGAATCAGGTGGCCTCTAAATTACTAACTCATTCCTAATTCATAATCTTATAACTCACACTCTTGTCATCTCGTGTCATCTTGAAATAAAGGAAAAAGCTTTCTAGTCCCAAATCTCCTCACACTTTTTTCCCCAAAATTTGAAATGAGCAGTTGTTAGTTTTTCATGCCTTCGACCAGAATTTGTTTGAAGTAAAAAAGGTTTAAATTAATAATAACTTAAATTTCAAAGCAATTTAAACATATTTTAATTCTTATAATAATGTTATAAATTAGACACGAGATATCATTATTTGTATGTACCTATGTATGTGTGTTTGATTATTCTCCCTTTATCTCATCTCTTCTCCTTTCATCTTGTCCCCTCTCTTCTGTTCCCCTCCCCTCCTCTCCCTTTCCCTTTACTTGCCTTCACCCATTTCCTGTAAAATTGTGTTAGCTTTGCCAGAGTCCTATAAGAACTTTGAAGTAATTCAAGGATTATCAAAGGAAATATTGATTGTAAATTTAACACTCTTCTTGAGAAAATAAAAATAAGATTCTCCATATTTTAGTGAAAGCACCTGGAAGAGTGAGATAAATCTCTTTTCCTTGGTTTTGATTTAGAAAGAAGAGGGAGAAAATAGGAATACTTTAGGGTAGGCAACAATCATGAAAAATGAAAGGCATTATAGTGGTAGGAATAACTAAGGAGTGAAGAAGAAATACCAGAATTCGATTCTTCCCTCTAACATTTACTATGTTTGGACCTTTAATAAGTCACATAATTTTCTTTTTTGAAATGTCCTTTCCTCACTAATGAAATGGTAATAATAAAACCTGAAAAGCCTTTTTTCCACAATATTATCAGGATCAAATCAACATTTGTATAATTGTTCTATGGAATCACTAGTTATTCACTCAGTATTTTAATGTTTGTGTCCATTACTTTTTATAAATGACTTTGATATAGCCATAGATGGTTCACTTACTATATTTGTTAATTGATGGATGGGAGCAGTAACCCTTTCAACGACAGGATATAAATCAGATTCATCTGATTACTCTCATTGGTTCTGACAAGATATCACTTAATAGGGATATATATATATATATAGCCTCATATTTTCTTTATATCATCCAACAGTGCCATATAAAAGAGTCACAGACAGCAAATAAAAACCATGAAAATAATATGGTTGCCAAATGCAAATCTGGTCCCGATGACTTTTGGCAAGCAGATTTATCTCCCTGAATTTTTTTAAACAATATTTTATTTGGTCATTTCAAAACATTATTCATTGGAGACAAAGATAATTTTCTTTTCCTCCTAACCCCCATAGCCAATGTGCAATTCCACTGGGTTTCATATGTGCTCTTGATTTGAACCCATTTCCATGTTGTTGGTATTTGCATTACCTCCCTGAATTTTAAATCCTTTCTTTTTCAAATAGAATGGTTGAATTTGATATCCTTTAACATCTCTACTAGAACTTAACATATATATATATATATATTAAGCTATATACTTAATAGGAGTCAATAATCTAACATGACATTAAACATTTTAATGTGACTTTGAGTTTAATTCCTGTGCTCAAAACAAAAAAAGGTGATAGTTTTAAATGAGTTCTTTCCTTGTTGGATCACATGTGGATTATTCTGTTAAGTACTGGGTAACATTTTTAAAAGGGCACAATTATCATTATTATATTCAGATGAGGGAGACAAGAAAGGCAAACTTTGAAGACTTACCAAGGAAAGTAGGAAAAATAAATGGAATATGAGAATCATTATCCACTACTTTTATGACTGTAAGTTTCATGAAACAGAAACATTAATATTTTACTTCCCAGGACAGAACTAGTAGCAATTTTTGAAGTTTATTGAGGAGCAAAGATAGACCTCATATAAGGAAAACACACACACATATTCTAGACACTTTGGGTTTCTCTGAAGAATAATAGAATTGCAACTTTTTTTCTGTTTATTAGGTATTTTCAATTGGAGACTGGATAACTACCAAGGGAAATGTCAAAGGTAGTTTTTATTTTTTTCCAGATAAGAATGGGTCAAACATCCAATGAATTCCAGTCAAACTCTGAGATCCTATGAAATAAACCACTGAATAAGAACAACGGGTCCTCTAAGTTCATAATGTTTATGGTAAATTATTGTGCAGGTAGGGAGATTATATTAATTTCTCCCCTACACATTAACTTTGAAAAGTGAAGGAAGCAAATTTGGCATTTTGAATAACATTCATAAATAAATTAAATAAAACAAAATTACCAAATGGATCTGTGATCTCAGAATTCTCTCAACTGACACTGAACTAATTTATGCTTCCTCATGTATGTCCTGTAATTTTTACATGATACTATACATATGTCACTGCACAGAGAATGGGGCAGCATTCTCATACACACCTTTCCATGGCCATGAAATGTGTTATATGTATTAGAGATTATGGGAGTATTGCCTACTTGGAGCTCTCCTAAGATTTTGAAAATAGGAAAAGCAAAAATTTTACCAAAGAGAATTCAAGTGGTTGTTTCTTTTACGGTGACCTTTCAAATTCTGCTCTGATTCTCCTTTTTCTTTTTCTTTTTTTTTTTGGTATATTAACTAGTTCTTATGTATGTCCTCCCAATTGAGTCTTAGAAGATGAGAAACAATGTGACTGAATTCATTCTTCTTGGACTGACTCAGGACCCAGAAAGACAGAAAATTGTATTTTTCATTTTCTTGGTATTCTACACTGCCACTGTATTGGGAAACCTGCTCATTGTTGTGACAATCAAGACCAGTTCAACACTTGGGTCTCCGATGTACTTCTTCCTAACTTACTTATCCATTGCAGATTCTTGCTTCTCTACCACCACAGCTCCTAAATTGATTTTGGACAACCTCTCTCACAAGAACACTATTTCCTTTGATGAGTGCATGACCCAACTGTTTGCAATGCATTTCTTTGGCTGCATGGAAATACTAGTCCTCATTTTGATGGCCTACGACCGTTATGTGGCCATCTGTAAGCCTTTGCACTATTCAGTCATCATGAACCGAAGGGTGTGTGGGATCCTCATTCTGCTGGCCTGGGCAGGGTCATTTCTGCATTCAATTGCCCAGATAATCCTCATCTTGAATGTACCATTCTGTGGTCCAAATGTGATTGACCACTATTTCTGTGATTTACAACCTTTGTTGAGGCTGGGTTGTATGGACACGTATGTCCTAAACCTCTTGGTAGTTTCTAATAGTGGGGCCATATGTTCAGCCAGCTTTGTTTTGCTAATGATATCTTATACAATTATACTACGCTCCCTTAAAAATCACAGTGCAGAGGGGAAGAGGAAAGCCCTCTCCACCTGCAGCTCCCACATCATTGTTGTCATCATATTCTTTGGTCCCTGCATATTTATGTACACTCGGCCTCCAACTACTTTCCCACTGGATAAGTTGGTGTCTGTATTTTATACCATTATAACACCCTTTCTCAATCCCTTGATCTACACTCTAAGGAATGCAGAAGTAAAAAACGCCATGAAGAAGTTGTGGAGTAAAAGAGTGACTTCAGATCACAAATAATGTCCTTAAGATTATTTTTTTTCCTTTTTTTTTTCAAGGATGGTTGAGCTAACCAAAAAGAATTAAAATTCAAATATAGCAATAGTAAAGGCAATAGAACAGGAGTTCTTCACCTGACATCCATGGACATTTAACAATATTTTGATAACTATATTACAATCTAATTTTCTTTGTTGTTCAATATATTTCATTTCCTGTTTCTGAAAATTTTATTTATTTTTAACATAAAAATATATAATGTCATTTTCTTTCATTTAGTCATCATTTCAAATCGTAAAAAATGAGGTTCTTAGTTCATATAATAACAAAAGATAAAAATTATGAAAGAAAGAGGCCTTTGTGGCATGATGGAAAGAGTCCTAAAGTGCAAGTTAGGGGAAATAAAGGTGAACTTAATCTCTAATATTAATTTCTTATGTGACATTGAGAAAAATCCCTTGACTTTTCTGGATGTTTTTATTCTTTACAATCAAATCAGAGATTTAAACTACAAAACCTGTAGGGTTTCTTAGATCTCTAAATCTGTGGCCTTGTAAATACAGGAAAGAGAGAAAAATGTGGTTTGAGGAAGACACAGGAACAGAATCAGTTAGAAAATGTAGTTCTAGGAAATAAAATCCCAATTGTTAACTTTAGGACTTAAAAATTTGTCTTCTTATTCATAATGGAAAAATGACTTAAATATAAAGAAGTAAACTTTAAGTAAATTAAGAAAACATAGAATAGTGTACATGCCAGATCTATAGGAAAGGAAATAATTTAATACCAATCAAGAGATAGAAAATATTACAAAATATAAAATAAGTAATTTTGATTACATTAAATTAAAATGGGTTTGTACAAACAAAACCAATGCAAACAAAATTAGAAGAGAAGCAACAAATTGGGAAAAAATCTTCATAATAAAAACCTCTGTCAAAGGTCTAATTTTTCAATTTTATAAGGAACTAAATGAATTGCACAAAAAGTCAAGTCATTCCCCAATTGACAAAGGAGCATGGGACATTAAGAGGCAGTTTTCATATAAAGAAATAAAAACTGTCAACAAACACATGAAAAAGTGTTGTAAATGTCTCATAATTAGAGAAATACAAATTAAAACAATGCTGAGGTACCACTTCACACCTAGCAGATTGGCCTCTATGATGGCAAAGGAAAGTAATAAATGTTGCACTGGATGTGGCAAAATTGTGACATTAATATATTGCTGGTGGAGTTATGAATTGATCTAACCAGTCTGGAGGGCAATTTGGAAATATGCCCAAAGTGCTTTAAAAGTCTGCTTGACTTTTGATCCAGTCATAGCACTGCTGAGTTTATACCCCAAATAGATAATGAGGAAAAAGACTTGTACAAGAATATTCATAGCTGCACTCTTTGTTGGTGCAAAAATTTGGAAAATGAGAGTATGTCCATAAATTGGGGAATGGCTAAACAAATTGTACCTTATTGTGGTGGAATAGTATTGTGCTAAAAGGAATAATGAACTGGAGGAATTCCATGTGAACTGAAAAGACCTCCAGGAACTGATGCAGAGCGAAAGGAGCAGAACCAGGAGAACATTGTACACAGAGAGTGATAAACTGTGGCACACTCAAATGAAATGGACTTCTCTACTAGAAGGAATGGAATGATCCAGCACAAATCTCAGAGACTTATGAGAAATAACACTGTGCACATACAAAGAACCAACTGTGGGAATAGAAATGCAGATGAAAAACATTTGATTGATCAAATAGGAAGTTGACCTTGAATGATTACTCTATAGCAAATATTAATAATATGAAAATAGGTTTTGAACAATGATATATGTAAAACCCAGTGGAATTCCTCATTGGCTCCAAAAAGGGGGAAGGAGGAAGGGATGGAAAGAACATGAATCATGTAACCATGGGGAAAAAATACTAAATTAAGTAATTAAATAAATAATTTAAAAAAAAAACAACTTAAAAAATGATTATTATTTAATTATTTCTGTCACATCCAACTGTTCAAATACCACTTAAGTTTCACTGGCAAAGACACTGAAGTCACTTGCTATTTCTTTTTTTATCTCATTTTACACAAGAGGAATTCACCAGATAAGGTAAATAGTGACTTGCCCAAGGTGAGGTGGCCCAGCTAGTAAGTATTTCAGGCCACATTTGAACTTGGGGAAATGAGCCTTCTTGACTCTGGATGTCATAAATTTATCTTTCACTAAACCAAAAAAATATATAGATAAATTGATTTACTATATCATTATTAAATGACTAAATCAAAATGGCTGTCATAGTATTGATTAATTTATCAACTTTGAGTCATAAAAATCTGCCATATTTTTGCTGAGGAATCATAGAAAGTTACTTAATCTCCTTGCCTTGTGTACTGAAATGATCTATCTTGCTACTTAAATGCTTCTATATTCCAATTCATTTTTAATATATTTCCTAAGTGATTTACTTTAAGGAAATACAAATGCATGTATGAGTTATGTACACCCACATACAAATGGATACAAGACAAAATTTATTCTGATATATAATTTGATTTATAATATTGTTCTGTAATATTACATTTAATATCAATGGCTCTATAACATTTCATTTTATGCTCAAGCTTTTTCCTCATTCTTTTGTCCTCAGAGACTAAGGAATGTACCTTGCATTCCTTTCCTCAAAGCATTTATTTATCACTCACTGCCGGGCATTGTGAATTTTAATACAAGTACACAAGTAAATATTATTTCTCCTGGCACTTGCATCCTATTAGAGGTTGACATCCCATATTGAAGAGATGGAATGAGGCTGGGGTGTACTGGAGGAATGATGAGGATAAAGTTTTGTCAGTGGTTTAGAATCCTCATTCTTTCAAGATAAGTTAAAAGGTACCAAAAATAGTCTGGCCTACTGAGATGCAAGTCTAAAGGTTTGGAATGGAGATGGCTCTTTAATGTTCTACATTACACTCTTTCTTCCACCTACTGGTCCAGTCAATACCTTCTTCTTTTTTTACCTCAACATACCATCCCAAGCACAGTTTCATGCATTATTAATATTTGAGTCTGGGTGCAAGATCAAAAGATAATAGATCAATTTTTTTAATAGTAAACCACACATACTTGAAAGATAACTTGGTGCTATAGATTTATCAGGTGTAAAGATGACACCCTTTGCTTTTACATACATTCCCCAAGGTCAGTTACATTCTTGAGTAGGATGACTAGATTTTTAAACTTAATCCATTACAAGATAGATGAAGTCTGAACTAAGTTCAAAGACAAATAACGGTGACTTAAGAAGTTAAAGGTCTGGCGGAGTCAAGATGTTCCCTTAGAATCACCAAAAGCCCAGAACTCACTGAAAACCCTTATACACCAATAAAAAATGGATTTATTCAAGGGGACAGAATACCAAATCAAACAACAGGCCAGAGCTGGGGGACCCTCCTGCTGGATTCAACTTAAAAGGTACATGAAAAAGAGGCTTAATTTTCAGGTTTAAGGAAAAGGAAGAAGGAAAGTCCCATGACTCTGGTGGTTGCTGAAATCTCCAGGCAGTGAGGGCTCTAGCCTGGAGTTAATGACTTGATGGCATAGCTCTGCCAGGCTCAGGGAGCTGACCATAGTAGGCAGGAAAGAGTTGGAGGAGAAGCATGGAGAGGGCAGCCTAGTTACTACCAAAACACTCGATCTTGGCACCCCCCTACTTCTCAATGATTTGGCCTCAGGGCACATCCAAAAAAAGAACTGTGGGAAAAGAAACACAGAAGAAAAAAATTTCCTTGAAAACATAAATGATTGGAGATATGATTCAGGATGTTATCATTGGAGCACTTGGAAGAAATATTCCTAGAGGTTACAGAAACAAATTGTATAGGATGATATATCAAAAAATACATACATATATATATATATATACATATATATATATATAAACTAGGGGTAAAAAAGAGGAAAGTACTAAGAGAAATGAGAAAAGAGATAAAATAGGATAAATATATATTACATAAAGAAGTACACAGCAGGAAGGGGGTAAAGACCAATAAAATGGAAGGGAGGAAGAGGTTGGCAATAGGTAATACTTACATCTTATGCTCATTGTAAATGGCTGAAAGAGAGAGAAAGCAGTCAGATCCATTGGGGCAGAGAATTTTATTGTGCCCTATAGAGAAGTAGATGGGTTACAAAAAGGCTAGTGGGGAAGGGAGCAATATAAGGGAGGGAGAGGTTGGGGGTGATTTAAAAGGCACTATAGTAAAAAGGGAATAATAAGAAGGGTGGGATGGCAAAAGGAGTAACATTAGGTAGAGGAAAGAGGGAAGACTGACTAAAATCAAAACACTGGAAGGAGGGTAAGAGGGATGAGAAAAAAGGTAGAATGAAAGCAGGAAGTCAAAATGGAGGGGAATATACAGATAATAATTATAACTGTGAATGTGAATGGGATGAACTCACCCACAAAAAGGAAATTGATAGCAGAATGTATTAAAAACCACAATCCTACCATATTTTGTCTACAGGAAGCATACATGAGGCAAGAAGACATAAAGAGGATAAAGGTAAGAGAGTGAAGCAGAATTTACTGGGCTACAACTGAGTCAAAAAAAGACAGGAGTAGCAATTATGATCTCAGATAAAGCTAAAGCAAAAATAGATCTCATTAAAAGAGATAAGGAAAGTAATTACATCTTGATGAAAGACAGCATAAATAATGAAGAAACATCAGTATTCAACATGTATACACTAAATGCTATAGAATTCAGATTTTGAAAGGAGAAATTAAAGGAACTTAAGAAGGAAGTAGATAGTAAAACCATACTGATAGGGGACCTCTACCTTACTCTATCAGAATTAGATAAATTGAACAAAAAAAAAATAAATGAGAAGTAAGGGAAGTGAAGGAAATGTTAGAAAAAAAGAGTTAACAGAATGGGGATAAAAAGGAATATACCTTCTTTTCAGCAGCACATGGTACATATACAAAGATTGACCATATGTTAGGCATAAAAACATTGTAAGCAAATGTAGGAAAGCAGAAGTAATAAGTGGAATAATTTTCATACCATAATACAATAAAGATCATAATCAATAAGGGTTTTAGGAAAGGCTAATTTAAAATTAATTGTAAATCAAATAATTTAATTCTTTAAAACTTGTGGATAAGAGAACAAAAAAAAAACAATTACTGATTTCATTGAAGAGAATGACAACAAGGAGACAATACATCAAAATCTATGGGATTAAAGCAAATGAGTAGTCTGGGGAAAATTTATATCCCTGAATACTTATAAAAACAAATCAGAGAAGGGAAAGGTAAAAAAATAACTGGGAATGTAACAAAAAATAGAAAGAGAACAAATTAAAAATCCCCAAGAAAAAATCTAATTTGAAATTCTAAAAATGAAAGGATAAATTAATAAAATTTACAGTAAAAAACTATTGAACTAATAAATAAGACTAGGAGCTGATACTTTGGAAAAAAAACAAATAAAATAAAGTACTGTTTATTCTATTTTTAAAAAGAAAGAAGAAAATCTAATTAACAGTATCCAAGACTAAATGTGTGACTTCACTTCTAATAAAGAGTAAATTTAGGTAACTATTATGAATTATTTTGCCCAAATATATGATAATAAATATGACAAATCAACATGAAATAGGACAAAATTATAAACTGTCTTGATTAACAAAAGAAGAAATACAATACTTAAACAATCCCATCTTAGAAAAAGAAATTCAACAAGCCATCAAAGAACTCCATAAGAAAAAATTCGCTGGGCCAGATGGATTCACAAATGAATCCTTTCAAACATTTAAAGAACAACAAATTCAAGAACTATACAAACTATACAAAATAAGCAAAGAAGGAGTTTTACCAAATTTCTTTTATGACACAAATATGATACTGATTTCAAAGCCAGGCAAACCAAAAACAGAGAAAGAAAACTACAGACCAATCTACTCAATGCACATTGACACAAAAATCTTAAAAAGAATACTAGCAAAAAGACTCCAGCAAGAGATTCCAAGGATTATTCACTATGACAGGTGGGATTTATACCAGAAATGCAGGGAAGATCTAATATTAGGAAAACTATGCATATACTTGATCATATCAACAACCAAACCAACAGAAATCACATAATTATATCAATACATGCAGGAAAAAAATGTTGACATGTATAATTTTCATAAAATTCATGATTTGAATTTTTTTTTAGAAAAATTTCAGGAAAAGAAGCTCACCAACTCCCTGAAACAAGAAAGTGAACTTTTTGAAGGAGGCTTCATAAAGGAGCCTGTAGAAACCAGCCACTGCATCAAAAGATACAATATGAACTTTGGGAAGTAATGAATTGAACCAAAGAAGGTTGAACACATATACTTTCAATGTCAACTCAAATGCCAAAGGGGATGGCTCCTGGTTCTGCTCACCTCCCTCTGCATCATTTGATATAAATCCTTCTAGGATTTTTGTGAATCATTATGTTTGTCATTTCTTGTATAGCACAATAATATTGCATTACAAGAATATACCACAACTTGTCTAGCCATTTCCCAACTGATGGACATCCCATCATTTCCAGTTCTTTGCAACCACACACACACACAAAAAAAAAAAAAAACCCTACTACACACAGTTTTGGCACAGTTACATTCTTTCTTTGGTTTGGGATAGAGAACTCGTGCTGGTATTTCTGGGTCAAAGGATATAACCAATTTAATTCCATATTGCTCTCTAGAATGGTTGTATCAGTTTGAAGTTTTACAGGCAGTGTGTGTGTGTCCTGATTTTTCCAGATTTCCGCTAACATTTATCAGTTTCCTTTTTTTGTTATGTTGGCCAGGCTATTGTGTGTGATATGGGTACTCAGAGGAGTTTAATTTAAATTTCTCTAATCAATAATCATTTGAAGCATTTTTATATGACTAAAGATAGTTTGGATTTCTTTTTTTTTTTAAATCCTTACCTTCCATCTTGGAATCACTACTGAGTATTGTTTCTAAGACAAAAGAGTGGTAAGGGTTAGGCATTGGGGGTTAAGTGAGTTGCCCAGGGTCACACAGCTGGGAAGTGTCTGAGGCCAGATTTGAACATAAGACCTCTCTTCTCTAGGCTTGCCTTTCCATCTACTGAGCTACCCAGCTGCCCCCAGTTTTAATTTTTCCACTTAGAATTGCCTGTTCATATCCTCTGAACATTTGGAAAAAGATTCTTAATGAATAAAAGAAAACACTGGATATTGCAAAGATAATGAATTTTAGTGAAAAAAAAGGGATATAATTTCACCTCCCTCTAATTTCATGGGCACCTTACTCACAGATGCCTTGTGAGTCTGTGAACTCTAGTAGTAAAATGTGGATAAAAAAGATGTTGATACCTTTTTTCAAGACAACATAAGCATTGTACTCTAGTGTGATTTGTGTGTGTTTATATAAACACACAAAATAGGAAAACATTGAGAAAAAAGAACTCCTTACCTTTAGCCTTTGCAGAAGTGATTATTGGTGAACATTTTTGACAGCATAAGCCTTATATTATTTATTCACTGGTTTTGGAATCTTGAAAAACTCATGTTCAGTTCTATCCATGAGTAGATCTAGTATCAAAGGGCACATTTCCAATTAAAGGGTTTTCAGAGATCGTCCAATATGGTTGCTTACCATTATAAATTAGGAAATCTGAAGAAAGAAAGAAGAGAAAGATGCTAAATTGAAGAGGCCAGAATGCTAATCTGAGTTTTCTAGCACCAAATCCATTGGGCTATTGACACCATGCTTGTCATCCCTACCTGTAAACAAATGCCAAAATTGCATAGTAATACAAGTAATATGTTGTTGAAATTGGTATAGCTCTTTAGGTTCCTTATATACATTATCACATTGAGTATAAAATGTGAGAAGCAGGCACTATTACTATAACTATTTACACATGAGGAAAATGAGTGGGAATAAGGAGGAGAAGTTCAAAGAATTTTCAGTCACTCAGTCATGAGCACCTCCTCATGATCCCATGGACCATTGGATGCCAGGTCGTTGTATCCTCTGCTGTATTACAGAAGTCTGTCCAAGCTCATGTCAATAGTTTCCATGGCACTATCTAGCCATCTTGTCCTCAGTCATGCCCTTATTCTTTTCCCTTCTCTTTCCTAATTTCAAAATCTTTCCCAGTGAGTCCTATCTTGTCAGTATGTGGCCAAAAAAAGATTCAATTTCAGTGATGGTCCTTTAATAAATAGTCTGAATTATCTTCTCTAAGTATTCAGTGGTTTGAATTTTTGCTGTCCAAAGGATTCTCAAAAGTCTTCTCCAGAACCACAATTTGAAAACTTTAATTTTGAAACCTTCATTTTTCCTTATAGTCCTACCTTCATAGCCATACATTATGACTGGGAAAACCATAGCTTTGACTAAATAAACCCATGTGACAGCAAGGTGATGTCTGCTTTTATTTTTAAACAATAATTTATTTGGTCATTTTCAAACTTTATTCATTGAAAACAAAAATTATTTTCTTTTCCTCCCCCCCTCCCACCACCTCTCCCATATCCAATGCA
Organism: Monodelphis domestica; assembly: GCF_027887165.1. Taxonomy (NCBI): domain Eukaryota; kingdom Metazoa; phylum Chordata; class Mammalia; order Didelphimorphia; family Didelphidae; genus Monodelphis; species Monodelphis domestica. Next base: position 25,285,350 of record NC_077232.1, on the reverse strand, counting down.
TGATTCCACTAGGTATCACATGTGTTCTTGACTCGAACCCATTTCCATGTTGTTGGTATTTGCACTAGAGTGTTCATTTACAGTCTCTCCTCAGTCATATCCCCTCAACCCCTGTAGTCAAGCAGTTGCTTTTATTCAGTGTTTTTACTCTCACAGTTTATCCTCTGCTTGTAGATAGTGTTTTTTTAGTTTTTTAGATCACTGCAGATTGTTCAGGGACATTGCATTGTCCCTAATGGAGAACTCCATTACCTTCGATTGTACCACAGTGTATCAGTCTCTGTGTATAATGATTTCCTGGTTCTGCTCCTTTCGCTCTGCATCACTTCCTGGAGATTGTTCCAGACTCCATGGAATTCCTCCACTTTATTATTCCTTTTAGCACAATAGTGTTCCATCACCAACAAATACCACAATTTGCTCAGCCATTCCCCAATTGAAGGGCATCCCCTCGTTTTCCAATTTTTGGCCACCACAAAGAGTGCAGCTATGAATATTCTTGTATTCATTATCTCTTTGGGGTACAAAGCCAACAGTGCTATGGCTGGATCAAACAGCAGACAGTCTTTTATCGCCCTTTGGGCATAGTTCCAAATTGCCCTCCAGAATGGCTGGATCAATCACAACTCCATCAGCAATGAATTATTGTCACTACCTTGCCGTATACCCTCCAGCATTCATTACTTTCCATAGCTGTCATGTTAACCAATCTGCTAGGTGTGAGGTGATACCTCAGAGTTCTTTTGATTTGCATCTCTCTGATTATAAGAGATGTAGAGCACTTTTTCATGCGCTTATTAATAGTTTTCAGTTCTTTGGCTGAGAACTGTCTGTTCATGTCCCTTGCCCATTTATCAATTGGAGAATAGCTTGATTTTTTGTACAATTGATTTATCTAATTGTAAATTTGAGCAATTAAACCTTTGCCAGAGGTTTTTGTTATGAAGGTTGCTTCCCAATTTGTTGCTTTCCTTCTGATTTTAGTTACATTGGTTTTTTTTGTACAAAAACTTTTTAATTTGATATATTCCAAATTATTTATTTTGCATTTTGTGACTCTTCCTAAGTCTTGCTTGGTTTTAAAATCTTTCCCTTCCCAAAGGTCTGACATGTATACAATTCTGTGTTTGCCTAATTTTCTTATAGTTTCCTTCTTTATGTTCAAGTCATTCACCCATTATGAATTTATCTTGGTGTAGGGTGTGAGGTGTTGATCTAAACCTAATCTTTCCCACAGTGTCCTCCAATTTTTCCAGCAGTTTTTATGAAATAGTGTATTTTTATCCCAAAAGTTGGGTTCTCTGGGTTTGTTGTATATTGTCCAGCTGAGGTCATTTACCCGGAGTCTATTCCACTGATACTCCTTTCTGTCTCTTAACCAGTACCAAATTGTTTTGATGACTGCTGCTTTATAATATAGTCTGAAATCTGGGACTGCAAGGCCCCCTTCCTTTGTATTTTTTTTTCATTGTTTCCCTGGGTATCCTTGATCCTTTGTTCTTCCAAATGAACTTTGTTATGTTTTTTTTTTCAAAATCAGTAAAAAAAATTTTTTTGGAAGTTCAATGGGTATGGCACTAAATGGATAAATGAGTTTTGGTAGAATGTTCATTTTTATTGTATTGGCTCATCCTCCCCATGAGCAGTTAATGTTCTTCCAATTGTTCAAGTCTAGTTTTAGTTGTGTGGAGAGTGTTTTGTAGTTGTGTTCATATAGTTCCTCTGTTTGTTTCAGGAGATAGGTTCCTAAGTATTTTATTTTGTCTAAGGTGATTTTGAATGGGATTTCTCTTTCTAGTTCTTGCTGCTGAGCTGTGTTGGAGATATATAGAAAAGCTGATGATTTATGTGGGTTTATTTTGTATCCTGCAACTTTGCTAAAGTTGTTGATTATTTCAATTAGCTTTTTGGTTGAATCTCTAGGATTCTTTAAGTAGACCATCATGTCATCCACCAAGAGTAATAATTTGGTCTCCTCCTTGCCTATTTTAATGCCTTCAATTTCTTTTTCTTCTCTAATTGCTACTATTAGTGTTTCTAGTACAATGTCAAATAATAGAGGTGATAATGGGCATCCTTGTTTCACTCCTGATCTTATTGGGAATGCACCTAGTTTATCCCCATTGCAGATGATATTAGTTGATGGTTTTAGATATGTACTGTTTATTATTTTTAGGAATGACCCTTCTATTCCTATGCTTTCTAGTGTTTTCAATAAAAATGGATGTTGTATTTTATCAAAGGCTTTTTCCGCGTCTATTGAAATAATCATGTGATTTTTGTTGGTTTGCTTGTTGATGTGGTCAATTATGTGGATGGTTTTCCTAATATTGATTCAGCCCTGCATCCCTGGTATAAATCCTACTTGATCATGGTGAATGACTCTTCTGATCACTTGCTGGAGTCTTTTTGCTAGTATCCTATTTAAGATTTTTGCATCTATATTCATTAGGGAGATTGGTCTATAATTTTCTTTCTCTATTTTTGGCCTGCCTGGCTTTGGGATTAGAACCATGTTTGTGTCATGAAAGGAGTTTGGTAGAACTCCCTCTTTGCTTATTATGTCAAATAGTTTGTATAGTATTGGGATTAACTGTTCTCTGAATGTTTGATAGAATTCACAGGTGAATCCATCAGGCCCTAGGGATTTTTTCTTAGGAAGTTCTTTGATGGCCTGTTGGATTTCTTTTTCTGATATGGGATTATTTAAGAAAACTATTTCTTCTTCTGTTAGTCTAGGCAATTTATATTTTTGTAAATATTCATCCATATCACCTAGGTTGCTATATTTATTGCCATATAGTTGGGCAAAGTAGTTTTTAATGATTGCCTTAATTTCCTCTTCGTTGGAGGTGAGATCCCCCTTATCATCTTTAATGCTGTGAATTTGCTTTTCTTCCTTCCTTTTTTTAATTAGATTGACCAGTACTTTGTCTATTTTGTTTGTTTTTACAAAGTACCAGCTTTTTGTCTTATTTATATGGAAAGAATCCACAGATCATTTCCTGCATTAAACCCCTGCATGACAACTCCATTAATGTTATAGCTAAGTTCAAGAACTCCCAGGATAAGGGGAAGATACTACAAACTCCTGGAAAGAATTAATTCAATTATCATTGAGTCCCAGTCAGGATTACGCAGGATCTGGCAGTATCCACACTGAGGAACTAGAAGGCATGGAATATGATATTCCTGAAGGCAAGGGAACTGGGTCTACAATCAAGAATCAACTACGCAGCAAAACTGACTATATTCATTCAGGGAAATTATGAGTATTTAATAAAAGAGAGGATTTCTAACCATTCCTAAAGAAAAGACCAGAACTAAACAAAAAAAAAATTGATGTCCAAATATAGAATTCAAGAGAATCATAAAAAGGTAAGTAAGAAAGAGGAAAAAAAATAAGTGCTTCAATGAGGTCTAATGGCATGTATTCCTATATGGAAAGATGATAACTTTAACTCTTAAAAATTATCATTATCATAATAGCTAGAAGAAATATACAGAGAGGGTGCAGTGGTAAGCTGTTTAGGATAATATGTCAAAAATAGAAAAAATCTAGTAGTGTAATAGAGGATACACTAAGAGAAATGGGAAAAGATGTAAAATCGGGTCATATATATTACATAAAGAAACTTCCCAGGGGGGAAGGTGAGGAGAAAATTAATGCAATGGAAGGCAAGAAGAGATTTGTGACAGGTAATACTTAATCCATACAATTGGTTCAGGGAGAGAAGAATAGGTAGATCAATTTGGGTATAGAATGGTCTCTTGCACTATAGAGAAGTAGAAGGGCAATAAGAAATGGAGTTATGGGGGGGGAGTAATACAAATGAGAGAGAAGTTGGGAGGGCTTTCAAAAGGCCATATAGTAAGAGGGGAATAAGAAGAGAGGTGGTGGGAAGGGAAGTAATATAAGAGAGGGGGAAAAGGGAATACTGACTAAAACTAAAACCCTGAAGGGGAGAGCAAGAGGGAAAGGAGAAAGGTTAAAATTACAGAGCAAATACAAATGAAAGGGAATACACAGATGGTAATCACAACACTGAATGTGAATTGGATAAACTCATCCATAAAACAGAAATGTATAGAAGAATGAATTAAAAAAACAGAATCCTAATATATGATGTCTACAAGAAAAACACTTGAGGCAGGTGGACACATCCAGGGTAAAATTAAGAGGTTACAGCAGAATCTATTGGGCTACAAGTGAGGCAAAGAAGGAAGGAGTAATGATTATGAACTTGAATGAAGCTAAAATAAAATAGATATGATTAAAAGATATAAGGATGGTAATTACTTCTTGATAAGACAGTATAAACAATGAAGAAATATAAGGTCTCAAGGTATATGGACCAAATGGTATAGCACCCAGATTTTTATTTTTTTATTTTTATTTATTTTAAAACCCTTACCTTCCATCTTGGAGTCAATACTGTGCATTGGCTCCAAGGCAGGAGGGCTAGGCAATGGGGGTTAAGTGATTTGCCCAGGGTCACACACCTGGGAAGTGTCTGAGGCCAGATTTGAACATACGACCTCCTGTCTCTAGGCCTGACTCTCAATCCACTGAGCCACCCAGCTGCCTCTGAGAACCCAGATTTATAGAGGAGAAACTGAAGGAGCTTAAGGAGGAAGTAGATACAGTTATAAGGATTTCTTAACCTTTAATGATTATTGGTATAAGATGGCAACACCAATAATTATGTCCTGTGTGGACAGGTTGTTGAATCTGATTGTTTGAGAAAATGGCTTCTCAGATCAGCCTAATAATTCTGGCTCATCCAGTTGTACAAAAAATATTTTTATTATGGTAAAAAAAAAACAACTAAAGAAAGGGGTAGTAAAAGGAAACTATTGGAAATGAATTCTTATGATGTTTAAGTCCTTAAGCTATAATTCCTTACTTCAACCAAACAAATCTGATCCTCAGAGATCATCTTCCCCAACAGAATTGAGGCTACTCTCTTTCTTCCTATTCTATCTAAATCACCAAAAATCCTTAAATCTATCTATCCTATATAAATTATATGCAAGAGAAATAAGTTAGGTCTCTCTCTTTTTGCTGTATAGATGACAAACACCTTGAATCTCCACAGCCTTCTCCACTCACTCAGCAAGCCTGTTCAACTTACACTGATGTTCACAAACAATCTAATTCACTAGTAAGATCTTGTAGATAAATATTTGACATAAAAATCCTAGAATGTTCAAATCTCACCGAGCTGCTCTTGGACCTCCTTTTGGTACAGGGTTATCCTACAGAGTCAGTGTCAGTTGGGTAAACTGTCTCCCAAAGCTAGGAATAAGAAAATTCCAGGAAAATTCTCTCTTACCCATGAGTCCATCTGATATTCTATTCAGATTTTGAAAAAAAATCATAGTTATAAATATATTTATAAATAACTTATGCAATTATCAATAACTTATTTCTACTTGCTGTATTTCCTAATGAACTCTTAATTAATTCTTAATTAAGAAATATCCTACTACAATAGTAAAGTCATAGTAGTGGGGGGCTTCAAACTTCCCCTATCATAACTAGGTAAATTGAACCTAAAAAATAAATTATAAAGAAGTAAGGAAAGTTAATGAAATGTTAGAAAAATTTGAGTTAATTGAAAAGGGATAAAAAGGAATATACCTTCTCTTCAGCAGCACATTCTACACATACAAAAATTGACTATGTACTAGGGTATAACAAATATATAAATCAGAAAAAATAAAAGCAATTTTTTCAGATCATATGACAAAAATCACAATTAATATGTGCTAATGGAGAGGCAAATTTAAAATTAATTAAAAACTTTAGTATCTATTACTTCACAAATTGTGGGTCAAAGAACAAATTATAGAAACAATTATTGATTTCATTGAAAAGAATGACAATGAGGAGACATCATATCACAATTCATGGGATACAGCCAAAGCAGCACTCAGGGGAAAATGTATAGCCCTGTGTGCCTATATCAACCAAATAGATAGAGAAAAGATCAACAAATTGGATGTGCAAATTAAAACACTAGAAAGAGAACAAATTAAAATCCCCAGATAAATTAGAAATCCTAAAAATCATGGAAAAATTAGTTAAAAATTTTTAAATTGTAAGTAAAAGAAGTAGTGATCTAATAAATAAGATTAGGATTTGAAAAAAAACAAAATAAAGTACTGGTTAGTATAATAAAAAAAGAAAAAAGAGAATCAAATTAACAGTATCAAAGATGAAAAGGGTGATCTCATCTCTAATGAAGAGGAAATTAAGGTGATTATTAGGAGTTATTTTGCCCAATGTACCACCTTTCTGCCAAAATTAATCCTATATTCACACTTCTCCATGAAATCTTTAATAATGAATCAATTCCACAATATTTCTGTTCTCTGAATTCTTATTGCACCAAATGGAATGGTCTATCATTTGATTACAAACTCTCTTCTATTGGACTATAAAAATTTCAATATGTGAGTAAGGAGAGCATCAATTCTTTGGCATTGGGTGCCTAGATACTCTGTTAGTGTTGTGATCAGACTGAAATCATGAAATATTTAGTATCAGTAAGTTCTTTCTAGATGTATGTTTTCTTACATAAATTCATTAAATTAAGTATTAATCTGGGTTTACCAATTTATAATAATCAACACCTAATATTCTTCCACAAATTTAGAGTTATCCCAAAGTAGAATTGGTAATCTCAGCAATTAGTGAGTTTCCCATTATCTGATAACTTCAGGCAGAGACTACATGACCATTTGAAAGGAATATCACTAAAGAAATTTCTGTTTAATTAGAAGTAGTATTATATAATCTCTGAGGAATCTTCCATATTTGACAATTGATCATTCCATTTTTGATATGCCAATATCTTTCTGAGATGGTAATGTTTTCCAGTCATAACTATTTCTTAACATTTCTGTTTTTACTTTCAGTGTTTAGTGCCTCGCTACCCAGAGAACTGGGATGTAGCAAGTTCTTAATAATGAACATTATTACAACATATTTAAATATATTGTATTTCTATATGTCCATGTATAAAATACAACATATTTAAAACCTTTTCTGTTTTCTTTTCTGTTTACCAAGATAATATCCTCCATTAACTTAGAAATATTTTATATATCTATATATAAACATATCTAAATAATACATACATATAATACATACAAAGACACGTACTATCTCCTCAAACCGAATATAAGATTTTCAAAAGAAAATTCTTATTATTTTTCTTGGACTCTCAGCACTCAGTTCAGTGCTTGACAAATGGTAAATATCAAATAAATGCTTATGGATTAATTAATTTATTTTATTGAGAAGGTAATCATCCTCTTAACATGGAAATAGCCATATTTTGAAAATTAATAATAGATACTAAGATAAAAGCATGATTGTATATTATCAAGTGCCTATATGAGAGAGAAGACAACAAGAGTAGGCATTTGAAAGCATAAGAAAATTACATACTTGAGATAAACACATCTTATTTCTGCTTTCAAATTGTGTTCATTTCAGGAGTTGGATGGAGAATAAATATCTCTGATATCTTTGAAAACCTATAAGAGATCACAACAGAGCTTTTAAAAAATGGATGAGTATCTCAGTAGTATTTAGTTAGCAGAAAGGTAAGGATAAAAGCATTGAAGACCCGTTTTAAAGACATCCCAATTTTGTCTATGACCTAACCTCAGTGAAAGCCAAAACTATTTGTCTAAAGGGGTTTGTTTTAGTGTCAATCAAAGGCAAATAATGTGAACTATGTATTTACCCAAGGGGGGTGTTCCTTAGCCCCTGGAGAAACAGACAGCTCCAAAACTTTGAAGAAATACACATAAATATCACTTAGAAGAAATGGTATATATTTGACTCTAAGTATTCTGTGTAGAAATGAGTCTGAGAATAGGGAAATGGAACCATATAGATATTACATGTAGGAAATAGAAGACATCATTTTTTTGCATATAGATGTAAGTTTTTTTAAATTAAAATGATAAATATCTGGGATTCTTTTTCTGACAACTGCAGAATTATCATATGGTATAATTTCTTGAAGTTCCTGAAAATGTCTCTATTTGTTGCTGAACTCAATTCTCCATTTATAAAGAGCACAGTCTGACCTCATAGCAAGCAAGTATTGATACCTCATCATCTGAAACCTCAGTGATCTTCCACCAAAGCAACTGGAGATACAGAGATGGAAATTATAAATTGGAAGCAACTGTTTTATACTAACATGGTCCAGGTAAGTTTTGTAACATGTATAATTTATTTACACACATTCCCTGAGAAGTTTTCAAACCCAGTTTATGCATTCTCCTTTTTTCCAGCTGGATGAGTATATGAAAATTCTTCCATGAACTTTACATTACTGATATAAAGGATAAAGATAAAAATAAGACCTTGACAGACGTATCTTCAAGACATCTATGTTCTTGGGCATAGATATTCCCAGCTGTTCAGGGCACTTAGGCAAAAGGTGACCGAGGGTATATGTATATACATACATTTTTACCCCTTATGACTTGCTTTTCTTCCTTACTTCATTACTTCCTTCTCTCTCTCTCTCTCTCTCTCTCTCTCTTTCTCTCTCTCTCTTTCTCTCTCTCTCTCTCTCTCTTTCCTTACCTTCCTATTCATCACAGTTCTTCTAGGAGAGGGAACAAATAAGTTTCAGATGGTACATATTTTGTTTGTTTATTTGTTTTGGAATGTTAACCAAAATCACAAGTCAAATCTTAAGGGTTGGGACTGCGAAACAGCAGAAAACAAACATTATCAGTGAAAGAAACTAACAGAGAATAGATTTATCACTGGATAAAAACTAATAGTGTTGACATGTAATCTGGAAAAAAATAAAGTTTACCATTATAGTAATACTGAAGGTTTTCTTTGCCAGTGTCTATTTCCATGAATACATCATATTATGGGTGGAAGCTCTCTAAAGTTAAAGGAGTGCTGAATAATTAAAAAATATGACATTCCCTAACAACTCACTTAATTCTTTACTCCTAAAGTTAACTGTTTTAACAATCCTATATTAATTTAGGTTCACCTTTATATGTAATCACATAATTAAAAAATTATACCATGTTCCTTTATTATTGATACCTCCTGCCCATTACTCATTACTCTTCAGATGATTAGTTTATCAATTTCCTATTCTATTTAGCCAAAGAACTGATGAAGTTAAGGGGTGTAATGCAAGGTTAGTTTTAAAATAATTTTAGATTTTATTCATTAGAAGACAATGCTATTTGATCAGGGTACTGTTATGACAGAAGTGTTAATTTAGGTAGATTTATCATCAGGCTTGGGCAAAATATTTCTCTGTTACTTGATTCAATTTAACTTGATCCTCCTTTCAATAATAAATAAATAAAAAAAACATTAACAGCAAATACGCATCTCTCTCTTTCTCTCTCTCTCTCTCTCTTTCTCTCTCTCTCTCTCTCTCTCTCTCTCTCTCTCTCTCTCTCTCTCTCTGTATCCCTTTGGATCTATCTTTTTTCTTCCTTTTGATCTGCCTGCCTTTTTCTGTATATGTACTTGTCTCTATTAGTTTGCTTTTCTTTAGATATATTACATGCTACACTTACCCTACAGTGAAATTACCTTTTGCAACAATGAAAATGATTAATTAAAACTCATTTACTGATTAAATATTTCTTATTATATGTACATTGTTTAACAGGTATCAACAAGCATTCTTTCCCTTGTAAATCTAAGGAAAATGCATGTCCTCATTTCTGATAGAGGTTCAGTATTGGTATTTGCAGTCATTCCATATATCTAGCTTTGTACTTACTCAGTTAGTACTTTTCCTAATGTATTCACTTCTACCCTGCTTGCCATGGGAAGAATTAGGTTCTTCATCCCTGAAAAGTTTTCATCAAAACTTGGGTGATCAGATCAAATGTATTTTGTAGTGAGATTCTACCTTAAACATAGGTTGGTCTATCTGGTTGCTCAGTCAATTAATCAGTTCATACACATACATTAAATATTTACTGTGCACCAGCACATCAACAACCACTGAGTATACAAAGAAAGAAAAGGCCTCTTTGGTTTTAGAGAGACCACAATTTCATTCATCAGTCAATGAACATGCATTTATTAAATACTTCCTATATTCCAGAAATTGTATGAACGGATTGTTGGGGAAATAAATGAAAAAAATAAATTTGTTATATCAGGGATATCCATTAAGTAACTTGTCCATGGTCAAAAACTTAGTAAATGTCCAAGTCTAGATGTGAACTTATATTTTTTTGATTCCAATGTTAATGGTCTATCCCCTGCCCCATCTAGTACTCAAGTAGATGGATAGATACACCTGAAAAAATTGATAGGTAGATGGTCATAGTTAGATATATCTATTTGGATAGAGATTGATGTGCATATGGCACATATATAGTTACATGTATGCACAGTATATATACTATATGAATTATTAGGTTTATCTTTTGAATCATTTTGTATCATATTAAAGGGACCCTCTATTGTTATCATGCTTGGGAAAAGTGTCACAATATTATCCCAACCAGCAACATTTGAACAACCTGACCATATCTAATAAGCTCTCTTTTCTCTGTGGTATGCCCTACAGAGGACATTCCCATGACAGTAATAAGTGCTTCAATTTAGATGTTAGAAATCTATAGGTTCAAGAGTTATAACTGTTGAATTGATCAAATAACCTAGATAATCCAAATATTTTAATATTTAATTTTATTTCATCAAGTCAATCCTTTTTTTGTACCTAAAAATACTACAGTACTGCTTTTGTCTTCCTTATTTTTTAATTAGCTGGAGATATTGTTGCTGAAAATGTTGCAGCGAAGTCTTTTTGTCTGTCACATTCAGGTGTGTGTATGTGAATTTCTGTGTACATCAGTTTGTGTGTTTGTGTGTAGATGATAATGGACTAGAATGTGGAGAAAACTGAGGCAGAAAAATTACAATGTTATTGTAGTCATAGGTAAAGGGTGATAACCTTCTTAAAGAATTAACAGAAGTGGCTTTATGTTATGTTCTTCAATCACTGAAATGTTTATTCTGTGTAATGTCTTCATATTGTGTTCTCTTCTTGAATACACATGATCTTGTAGATTATATGCAGAAAGTTGAACTCTAAGGACCTTAACTAAAAGCTCTTCAAAGATAGATAGAAAGATAGATAGACAAACAGACATGAATATGTATATATCTATATATTTCAATCTCCCTCTATAAGTATATAGATATATAGAAATATAGCCCATGACTTTCACGTAGAACATCAATATGTTGGAGTTCTATTTGGTGGGTCAAGAAGGTGATAATGGTGTCTGTTTTTTAGCCCCATTTTTAGCCCCATTTCTTTGTTTTCTTTACTTGTCCAAGATAGCTTTTAAAATAAGTTCCATGATATTGCAGGATAGAATCACATTCAACATGAAGTTCTTCAGTGAATTCTTAGTCTGGTCCATCTACTTTTCTTATCATTTTCATGAGTGATCTTTCAAATTCAATCCCACACATGTGATTAAGGCATAAATATGGTGACAATGTGTTTACTGAAGTTGTCAATCAGTCATTATTTTAAGAGAACACTTTGGGAAGATCTATTAAATTTTCTAGTAGTAGTCATCCTGCAATATTCATCTTTAGTAGTCCTTGGGATGAGGTGACTCATTTTGGCCTCATGAACTGATTTGGTTTATTTTGAAATGTGAATATATTTATATGTGCATGTATATAAATACAAACTTGCATGCATATATACACATGGGTGTATGTTTACAATTTAAAATTGTATGCTTGTTGAATCATAGTAATACATGACAAAATTTCTGGCAATTTGGTCATGATCTCTGAAGTGGATTGGTAAGGGAATATTTGTCTTTTGTCTCTTAGCATTTCAATATCATTTACAATTAAAATGTTTCTCTGCCAGTGGTTAAAGTAGATCTTGGGACCCAACACAAATCCAAAACTATTTGAAATGTATGTAAGTATGTGTGTTGTGTGATATATGAACCTTTATTCATATCTTCACTATAGCTGGCTTACCCAAACCTACCTCTACTCCAGGGTTATTTCTCCATGTGTCACTTCAAAATGCGGAAACATCATATAATATGAAACTTTAATCACAATGATCAAATAATACACATTAATAACATGTCTTTATTACCTTCTCAGGTGCCCTGTGATCAAGAAATCATTATCCTATAACCTTAAAATCATGGAAAATCAAAGTTATGTTACCGAGTTCATCCTCCTGGGACTTTCACAGACTCCAGCTGTTGAGAAAATAGTGTTTGTCGTCTTCCTACTTTTGTACCTTGCTACTCTAATGAGAAACTTCATTATTGTTTTAACAATCACCAAAACTCCCTCTCTCATAGGCTCTCCCATGTATTTCTTCTTATCCTTTTTGTCTTTCTTTGATGCATGCTTCTCCTCTGTTGTAACTCCCAAGGTAATTATGGGCTCCCTCTCTGTAAAAAATACCATTTCCTTTGAAGGCTGCATGACCCAGCTCTTTGCAGCACATTTCTTTGGTGGTTCTGAAATGATTGTCCTCACATTCATGGCCTTTGACCGATATATTGCTATTTGTAAGCCATTGCATTATGTAACTATTATGAACAAGAACTTGTGTACCATACTGGTCAGTGTAGCCTGGGTAGGGGGCTTCTTTCATTCTTTGATCCAGGTCCTATTCATGGTCCAATTGCCTTTCTGTGGGCCCAATGTGATCGATCACTTTATTTGTGATTTGTACCCTTTGTTGAAACTGGCCTGCACTGACACCCATAACCTGGGTCTCATGGTTATTACAAACAGTGGGCTTATCTGTACAATTAGCTTTTTTCTTTTACTTGTATCTTATGGGGTCATCCTACACTCTTTGAAAAAATACAATGCCCAGGCTCGTCACAAAGCTCTCTCCACCTGTGGTTCCCACATCGCAGTTGTTGTACTGTTTTTTGTTCCATGCATCTTTGAATATGCACGTCCTCCATCTACTTTCTCATTCGATAAGACAGTGGAAATATTTTACACTATTCTAATTCCTATGTTGAATCCCTTTATCTATACTTTTAGAAATAAAGAGGTAAAAAATGCCATGAAGAAATTGTGGACAAGACCTGTGATTTCTACCGTAAAATAAATAATCAAGAAGAAAATTTCTCATCTGACATATGCATAAAAAGATCATTGTTGATTCACTGTTACGTTTTAAGATTAAAAATGTCATGTACAACACATATTAGACTGGGAGTAAGATAGTGACATTGGATCCAGATGATGATGAGATTCAAAGCAATGGAATCTGATAAATTCCTGAAATAAGCATGTTTTTTCTCTTGTGCAGGAATTATGATTTCAGCCTTCACAAATTTGAAATGTCCTAAAATTTGATTAATTTTAAATTTTATGTTTCAAATTTCTACTGGCTATGATCCTAGGCGTTGGGAATATAGAGTAAAAAATTCATGGAGTCCTTGCCTTCAAGTATCAGACAAAATAAACTTATTAAAGTGTATATTGCCCAAAAACCCATATACATATACAAATTAATTAAAATTAAGTTGGGGAAGAAGCAGAAGGTGAGATTCAAAAACACTTCTTGTGATACTTGAAAAATAGTCTGGACAAAATAAGGAAGTGTAAAGTGAACCTGAGTGGGAAACATTGCTACATTAATTATATTGTCTTTACAAAGGAACTGATGAGGACTATGGAATGTCATTCACCCTGCCAATAAAACAAACAAACAAACAAACAAATAGTGAATAAGTCAGTTTAGGTAGACTATTAAATGTATCAAGAGTAGTAATATACAAAAAGGCAAGACATGAGCATTAATAATATTAATGATTACATAAATAAGAGAATCAGGACAAGAGACACCCTTTACCCCTTTGTCTGGGACAAAGACAACGTGACAAACAAGGCATATGTTAAATATTCAGGGATAAAGTGGATAATTTTATATATATGACATTTTAGAGCTTTTGCACAATCAAGTAAATGAAATTAATATTTAAAGGGAAACATTTAGTAAGAAAAAAACTTTTTCTCTGTAAGTTTCTTTCTCAAAGGTCAGACAACTAAGATTGTTAGAAAATATATTTAAAATATCAAGAAAAGTGATTCCCCAGTGGATAACAAGACAAAAATAAAAGTTGGAAAATCTAAATTAAAAAAAAGAAATGCAAACTTCCAAAAGCCAATTTTTTTTTAAAAAAAGGAAATGTATATAAAAGATGCACTCAGAGTGTTCCTTATACCAATTCCATTGTTAAAAATACCAGTCAATGAGTCAAAAATAGTTATTAAGAACATATATGCTTGGTTCTATGTTAATCCCTGGAGATATATTTAAAAAAACCCTGTGGAGAAGGAATTTGTATTCTAAGAAGGCATGCAAGCAACTATTCAGAAAAAGAATGTGTATACTAGTTAAATTGTGAGTAATTTCAGATGCAGGCACCCAGAAAATCCAAGAAGATCAGAAAAAGAGGGAGATCATATTGCCCTTTATGGGAAGTCAATGAAAAGATGTGGGAGATAGAATGCTTTATGTAAGGAGTATCAAGGGAGCCAGGGTCATTGGATTGCCTAATACATAAAAGACAGTAAATATATGGGACTATCAGAAGAATTAGGAACAGTCTAATTTGATAAGAACTTTTTAAAAAAGCAACAAAGACAATAGTTTTATTTTGTTTTACTCTTAATCTTAAGGACAATAGAAAACCATTGGAAAGCATTGATTATGGATTTATATTTATTGTTGAGGAGGAATATACATTGTTATACTTTAGGAAGGTGGCTTCCACAACTAATTAGAGATTGGTTTGGAGTAGGGAAGGATTTAAGTCAGGGAGATTAAACAGAAGGCTGTTTACAGTGTGGTGCTAAGCGCCTGTGAGTGTTAGAAGAGAAAGTACCTACATATTAAAATTATTGGGAAAGTAGAGTCAACAGCACTTTGCATCAGATTATATAAGGGGGATGAGAGTGAATGAATAGAATAAAATGAAACATAGGCTGCAATCTCATGGGAGGATTATAGAGTCCTCAAAGTAATAGTGAATTTCAAACAAAAGAGAGGGTTTATACAAAAATATAATGAATTGTGCTTTTGACATAGTGGGTTTAAGACATATAGATCAAGATAACCAAGATTCCAGTGAGGCTTGAAAAAAAATGAAAATACTAAGGAAGGAGGTGATTTGGGTCATTAATACATAATCATTTATTATTGGTGGAACTGTGATTTGTAAATTTAATCAAAGTATGACTATACTGAACTTTCCCTTTGGTAGATGACTATGTTTGAGGAAAAATGGCTCCATCCAGCTACAGCCCCAACAGTGGATATTATCTACTATCATATCTGATGGTCTTGCATCCCATGGCATTCCCTGATGTTTCTGGGCGTCAGCTTGAGCATCAACATGCAACATTGGTCATGGAAGAAAGAGCGAGGAGGATATATAAGTCCAGCAGGGGAAGCTCCAAGATCCTGGACTTCCAATCTTAAAGGAAATAACTGCTGGCACTACTCCAAATGGTGAACCTTTTGAAGACAGTGTGCTGGGCCCTGCCCCCACACTGAGTGCTGGACATGTCCTATATCCTTTACCCTCCTTATCCAGGGGGTAAGGGGAAGGGGAGGGGGAAAGTGGTCCCATTGGGCTGCTGGCTGGAGGGGCCAGGGGAGGAATATCCTAAATAAATGTAGAGAGGGTGAGGAGAGAGTTCTGAGCACTTTGCTTCCCTCCAGCTCTGCTGCCTCTGAACTACCCTCCTTACCCCCTGTGCACTCCCATTGGACTGTTGGGCAGAGGACTAGATGATGTGAAAAAAATGTTCTCAGGAATGGTGGAGATGAGGAGGGGAGTAGCTCCACGCAAGTCCCTTTGCCTTTCTAGTAAAGAATTCTGGGTGGAGAGAGGACAGCTGCATGCCTACAAAGATCATTCTATGTGCTACCTTTGGTACCCATGCCGTTGGTTCACCATCACTGGTACAGGCTTTAAGTTAGCTAAACGGAGACTCTATAATCAGGTTAATTTCTTTTTAAGAGAAATGTACCTCTATCACCTCTGTCTTCTCTACATCTCTAATCTTCTCATTTTATTAATAAAACACTTAAAACTGTAGTTGGATTCCCTATTTTTATCCTAAGTAATATTATGAGATGATATGTATCCCAATGGTGATAAAAGACAGAGATCAAAAACTTATTTTTACCAATATATTCATAGCAATTTGTATCGTGTCAAGGAATTTGAAAGCAATTCAATGTCAATTAATTCAGAAGAGGTTGCATAAATTATGATATATGAATTAAGGGAACATTATTTCAACAAAAAATGAGAAATTTATTCAACTAAAATTAGAAATATACATATGAATTAATGCATGAGAAGATGAGCTGGTTGAGAACAATTTATATCACTTCACATCTGTTTATGTCAGTTTCCTTTATTGTAAAATGGGAATATTTATAATTTCTACCTGCCAGGGTTGTTTTGAAGATAAAAATAAAATATTATTTACAAAAGACAACACAGTATCTGAAATACATAAGAGTTGAAGTTGTTGTTGGAGGTAATATTGTTCTTTTTATATTATCCTACTCCATTATTTTAAAGAAAGGCAACTTTGAAAGTCTTAAAAAAGTTTTCATTAAAAATGCAATATACCATATACATAATCATTCCAGTGAATCACATAGTCAGTATTCAAAAATATTTTGACACCTTTGAAAAAATTACGTTTAATGAATTAAAGTGTAGGGTAGAAATAAAAGTTTACATATGTTTTCAACAATCAACTTCCAAAGTACAGATAAGGGAATGATTATTATTTCTATGGTACACAGTGTTACTGGATTCAGTCTTGGAGATACTCTTTTAGTCAGAAAATCTACAATCTATAAATTTTCCAGAAGAAAAGTGTGAAGTTGGTGAAATGCCATAGAATTTTATTTAGAGCAATCAAAGCTGTTAGGTTGGAGAATAGAAGACTGGTGAGGGGAAAGAGAAGCATGATAGCTGTCTTAAAATATATGAATATCTCTCTATTGCCAACAGTCTTCTCTAACTGGTCTGCAAAAAATGTTTTTTTTGTACAATAGTAGAACCACGTGCTAAGCTTCAAAATGGTTATTATGAACTGCACTGTCATTATGAGATCATTCACTTACCTATCTTAACAGCTCATATTGTTGTGGCCAAGAGTGGTCACATTTTACATACTTCCGAACTCCATGCTCCCTGACTTAAGACTTTAATTAAGAACTATGGGGGAGGGGGCAGCTGGGTAGCTCAGTGGATTGAGAACCAGGCCTAGAGATGGGAGGTCTTAGATTCAAATCTGACCTCAGACACCTCCCAGCTGTGTGACCCTGGGCAAGTCACTTGATCCCCATTGCCTAGCTGTCACCACTCTTCTTCCTTGGAACCAATACACAGTATTGATTCCAAGACAGAAGTTAAGGGTTTAAAAAAAAGAACTATGAGGAACACAGAAAGAAAACAATGGCTCAAGAATGACAGGAATGATCAGAGGAATTCTTTATGATGAATATAGCATGTCACATGATCTTAATGTGTTCAGATGAAAATGTTGTGTTGAATAATCTGTATTCTTTAAAGATTCTCAATCACTTATATGACAAAGGGAATAGTCAGCTCCTGATTAATGAAAATCTCCCCCCCCCCAACATCAACAGAAATCTTAGGAAATTCCCTTTTGATATATTGTTCTTATAACTTATAAGAGTCAATAACTCCTCTTTACTCTGCCCTCAAGTTGCACTCTCTCTCTTGGAGGCTCCCTTTCCTTGAGATTGTCTAGTTTCTCTTTGAGCAAATCCTATTCCTGGCATATTGTTACTAGCACTGATGAAAAGACCATATAAGACATATAACCTTGTAATATTAATGAAATTGTTTTCTGGTCACGAGAGGGTACAATTTTTCTCCCTACCCCTATGATGTATTCTCAAGGACCTGGATAAGAGCCCTCATACATTTGCTTTTTCACCCCTCAAATCCAATCTTGGTACTGCTAATATCATAATCCTTCTTATCCATATTTCTGTTTATATTTTTGCTTTGAAAAAATATCTAAAAATTAATCAGTTTCCTCTATTTCCCTATGAGTAAAGTTCAAATTTTTATGACTGGAATCCAAAGCCATTCACAATCTGGTGTCAACATACTTTTTTCCCCAAATAAATCTCATTTTTTTATATCCACTCATGGTCTTCAGTCAGACGAGGAAGCTGTCTGTTTTCCTATCCCCTGCCCTAAACAAGTGTTGTAAAATGCTGTTTTTGTGCATTTTCTCAGTTTGTGTTCTGTACCTAAATGCCCTACCTTTTTCCATCCTAGGTTTTTTTTTTAAGCTAAGAGGGAGTATAGAAGCTGGGTGGGATTTTTTGGAAAAGGACTTAGTTAGGAGAGATGACCAGTAACACCCTGATAAGGGAAATAGGATATCCCTCCCCTGGACTGGGATTTGGGGCAGGGAGTTTAAAGCTTACCAGTAGTAGCAACAGTAGAAACAGCAGAAGCAGTTAGCAGGAACAGCCTCTGTGAGGGAGAGACCAAGCTACCTGTCTCTCTTGGTGGGCAGCTGTAGGCAATTGAACCTGAGAAAGCTTTGAAGGGTTTCCCAGAGGGAAAAGGAAGAGAGGAGAGGTAAAACCATGGCAGGAGAAGAATTTTGGTTCCTCTAATTCTGAAATCCCTTTGTGGTTGCCAAAATTTTGTAGGATTTTAATAATAATTAAAAGAGAAGGAAAAAAAAAGTTCTTTCAGTCAAGTGAGCAGAGCAAAGAGAGCCAGAGACTCACACCTGCAGCATATTACCAAAAGCACAAGATCCAAAAAAAGAGCCCTTCAGCTTGGGTCTCAGCCAAATAAAATGAGGACCTAACTTAAAAAGACGCTGGGAATGTAGCTCAGGTGTGGCAAATTTTCCATCTGCACATACCAATTTGTTAAAGCCCAATTTTAGGTACGGTTACTTCTTCCAGAAACTTTTCCTGATTCTATATTTGGTAAATATCAATCCCCTCTAACTAATATCAGACTTTACAGCTTTGCCTTATATTTATGTTTCATATTATGTTACTTTTTACATTCATTTATCCATACTCTCCTAAACACATTTATGCTATGTGAGGTATAACATTCTATGTGTTCCTTAATTTGACATAAGTTTTTCACATAGGGAATTATTAATAAAAGTTTGTATTTCTGGATTTAATGAGTGTTGGACTTAGAGTCTGGTGGAATTTATTTCAAATGCCCTCTCATATTTTGTACTTCATGACGACCATCAAACTTTCTAAATTTCAGTTTTTTCTTGCATTTGTGTAATGGAGATATTTCTTCTATTTTCTTTCCATATTTGTTGTTGTTATGAAATATAATTACATATATTTATAACTTTAAAAACATTAATTTTTATAGAAATTCTATCATAATTATCAACATTTGATGCTTAAAATTTCATCATTATGGATCTATTCCTTTGAATTAAGCATGCACAATAATCAATAAGGGTGTAATATATCAACTCCATGACACATAAGTGTGAATAGGAAATAAGTGTGAATAGGAACTTGGAATCATAATTCTTCATGGGAGTTTGTGTGTCATCTACTCTGTACCCTCTATTTTTCTCTGATAAGGAATCTGAGCCTCAGAGAAATTCAATGGCTTTCCTAAAGCATTTACTAACTTTCCTAAAACTAAACTGTTACCCAAATCCCTGGTCAGGCTAAATATCACTGATTTGTTAAAAAAAAGGCTTCTTTCTTAAAGTAGTGGCTGGATCATCATGAGAGCAATTGGAGTGAATGGTCAGAAGTGGAAGAGAAATTAGACATCAGCACATCTTAGCTCTCCATTTTATTCATAAGGAAGTTGATTGAGCTAGGCATATTAAGTGTCAATCAGATTTACAGGATTTGTCAACTTTTTTATGTACAATTTAAATCTGGGTCTTATGGATTCTAAGACCAACATCGCTAACCATTATACAACATCATGTAAGGAAGGATTTAGGTGATGAGTGGACCTGGAAGGCAATGATACTAATATTATACAGTAGTCCTAAGATGACCTTAAAAGTCTTCATAATTCTGTCTAGAACTTGGCACTTAGCACCAAGAAGGATAACCAAACAGCTAAATGAGTCTATTACAATTCTTGGGGAATTCACAAGAAATTTATAAATGATATTGTTTTTCCTGCTGCAGTGATTCTGGGAAGAAAAATGGTATTAGCTGAGGCATGATGGAAGTCACAGGAATTTATGAAAGGTTATCTTTATGCAAAGAACTTTTTTATCTAATCCCCTTTGGATAACCAATGACATCCTTAGGGAACCACAGAACATTCAGTGACTTTTCAAATATACCAACTTATTTTGCTCAGTGGCTATTTTGGGAGATTACCCACCCAATATGTAATGTGATGACATGTGATTCAATGGAGAGCAACATCTCAGAGGCAGACATGGAAATTGTTTCAATTTGAGCCAAAGGTATGTGCAAAGGGATTAATTAGAAGCAGAGAAGAAAGTATCTCTAACATTCAAATGTTGATACCCATAATAACTATTTTATAAAGGAAATTTGAAATCCCTTTGGCAGAGAAAAGATTATTTAAGTATTAGTATAATTCCCTGAATTGATCTATGAATTCTAATATGCTTTTGCAAAGTCAAGGAGTGATAGATTCTCCTGATTGATAGACTTTAAAGAAGTCATGATTGTCAATGAAACTTCCCTAGAGAAATAGTGTAACTGATAACACACCCCAATTTTTTTTAATAAAATCTATGGATTCAGTGACTTGATGAGCCAATGGGATACAATATGATATACTGGGAACTACATTGGTTTATGGATCAGGAGATATATATTTTGTCAATAATTGGCTGTTTGTCATTAGGGAAAATACTTAACCTCTCTGGGTTTCATATTTAGTAACTTCAAATAAGAAAGTTAGATTGAATTAGCTCTCTGCCCTACCCGTCTTTAAACACTATTGTTTATACATCAAGGAATTGAAAGCAGATACATGTGAACATTGGTGGAATCAGTAGGTTTGTTGGTGTTGGAATTCTGAGATCAGGAGCTGCCACTGAGAGAATTGTAACCCAGAGAAGCCCTTACATATAGAGAATAACCATATGGTCAGTCTCATGTAAGTTTTCTTCCAGAAATAAGTCCCTCTCAGAGCATTAAAAAGTTTAGCAGAGAAGTTTGCTGATGGTTTAAGAAGCTATATATATTTTTTCTTACCCAACTGGCATGATATAAATTTAATTAGAACAGATGGACACCTATCATAGTACTTTGGTGTTTTGATGAAAGTCAATCATATGTAAAAGTTATTAACATATAAAGGAACAGTTGAGGTAAGTTTTTTTTTCTTTTTTACTTTTTTAATGGTTGCTCAGAATTATTGTGAATGTATGGGAAAAGATAAAAAATAATAAAATACTATTATATTAAGCTTAAAGTTAATTGTCGCTAACATTTATTAGTTAAACTAAAAGGACTTCCTTCATTTTGTAATTTTAAATCATTTTCTTTTTTTTAATTGAACCTATGAATTAGAAGCTCAGGAATTATTATTTTGCAAAGAATAAGGTTTGTTATACCAAATATAAGTTTAAACATGTTTCACAAATATAGACATTTTTCTTACCTCTCAAGAACATGAATAGAGAAATGGTGATTTGTGATTGTTTACTAATATTTCTATTTTCCTGCTTGAGCCTCTCCCCTTTAAAAGAGAGAGGTGAAAGAAGCAGCTGACTCCAGATGTTTTATCTTTGTGTGATATATACTTAGTCCTTATACTATTAACAAATTGACTACATCCTCAGCAAGGGAAAGGATTCAACTGTATAAAAATAGCTTAACACAATTTTAAAATAGTTTAAAATCTTAAGTAAAGGGAATTAAATGGTGTGACTATGCCCTACATAACACATCGATTTGCTTTAGGTGAAGGTATGAAATCAAGAAGTTTTGGAATTTAAATCTCATGTTGGTTGTCTAGGAAGTCACACTTTCACCTCCAATTTATCTACATCAAAAAGGAGATTAAAAATACTACCTCCCTGACCAATTTTCATGAGGAGCAAGTGAGTAAAGAAAGTACTTTGAAACTGTGAAGCAGTGTATAAATCCAATCCATTTTGTTACTTCCCCTGGTGAAATGCACACAACATTTTGTATATACCTGTCTAATTTATCATGTATTAATTTATATAATATATATATAAATAATATATAATTATATATAATATACATATAATATATAGTAATTAGTCATTTTATTAATGACTTTCTCCATGTTTTCTTTCAACAATCTTGTGAGCTCCAGAAGGATAGAAACGTTGAATTACTTACACTTCACATTTGTGTGGCCATGAAAAAAATGCTTTAATTTCTATGTCTCAAACCTGCAAGAGATATCTGTGCTTCATCAACTGTGAAATGGGACTTGTAATGACTTTGGCACCCAATCTCCAGCTGTGTTTTGAGGATCTAATGAAGCAAAACAGGTAAAGTGTTTTGAAAACCTAAAGAAATATATAGGTTGTCCCAAAAGTCTTTTTTCGATTCTAAACCCATAGCTTGAAATTATGCTAAGACATTAGGGAATCTCTAGATAATGCCAGATGTTATTATTTTTAACTTTTTTTAAAGAGATAGTGTGGCATAGTAGAGAAGAAAGTCAGCCTCAGTCAAGAGCATGCAGGTTTTGAACCTATCCTGATTTCTAATATATATTACCCAGTTGACTTTAGCTGAATCACTTAACCTCCCAGTTCTTCCAGGAAATTTTCTCAAAAAAGATGTGTTTTGCTAGAAGATAATTCCTCATTAGCAATTATTTAAGTCAGTGAGAAATGATAGATATGGAGATTGATAATAGATGAAAAATAGTAGTAGATCCTCAATAAGTAAATAGAGAATATGTAGAGATAGAAATTGATGGAGAGATAGAAAGAGGGAAGTGAATGATAGATGAATAGAAATATAGAAAATAAGATATACAAGTGAATATAATAAATGGATAAGCAGGTGAACAGAAGTGTGTGGTGGGATAGATAAAAATAATAGACGGATAGAAAACTTGATAATTAGGTAAATGATAACTGGATAGTTAGAAGATAAATGTTAGACATGATATAAAGCATCAAATATAGAAGAGAAAAGTACAAGAAATTATCATATTTCATTTGTTTCAAAAGTCTTAGTGCAATTTTAACCAACTAAAGGCAAAACTACACTAAAACTTTTGAGACACCCTTTTTTATTCTTCTTGAATTTGCTCCTAGCTGTCTGAGAGGCTATTTTCCTACTCATACCAAATGAACACAAGAACAAGACATTCTTGTTCATTCATCTTTATGCTTCACATATTTGTTATCTATATTATCATTCGTAATAATATTTTGATACTGCTTATTCTCAGTAGGTACTTTATAATTCATTCTTGGATTGAATGATCAAAATACTTGTTTTTACATAATTTCTTATTAAAGAGATTCTGGACTTTGGAAAGTTTTGAATCTTAGTGGAGTAGTTGAAATTGTTCCCTGTTATTCTACTTGTTATCCCTACATTAATCATATATGCTTCAAGAAGTATCATCTTTAAGGTAAAAATGTTGTTGGTAAGACCAAGACAAATGAGTTGTTAACAATTAAAATAATTTTTTACATTACTTTAACAAACATTTATTTAATCAATATCTAAAGATAATGGACAGTGCAGGGATGAACAGAAATGGTATGAGCTCTGGTATTTAGTTCTAGCATTTCTGAGAGCTGACTACCAGCATGGCTTGGGATATCACTTTAATTCATTGGAATTCAGTCCTCCAATTGAAAATGAAAGGATTAGGCTAGATGAGTTCTGGAGTCTTTTTCACATTTGGTCTATAATCCCATAGTTATTTCCTTTGATACCTATGTGAGACCAGAATAATGATGACAGAAAAAGGATTTTGATTGTGGGGCAAAAAGGACAGGTTGTTTTTGAACTTGTGGCTTTGGAGACCAGGAGACATGGTATTATGGGAACCCAGACTAATGGAAAATACAGTTGTCCTCAGATGATCATGAGATCAGTTAGACAACCATCTGGTGTTTATTAAGTACCTAATATGTGCCATATACAGTGCTAAATTCTAGAGATACAAAGAAAGGCAAAAACCAGTCGCTGATCACAAGGAATTCACCGTTTGACTGGGGCCATAACTTTGTACAATAAGATGTATGCAGGGTAAATTGGAGTTATTCTTAGACGGGAAAACATTAAGATGAAAGAGTGCTGGAAAAGGCTTCTTGTAGAAAGTGAGACTTTAGCTAATTCTAGAAAGAAGCCAAAGAGGCTAGAGGAGATCAGGAGGAAGAGATTTATTAGTATTTGGGAAAATAAAACAAAACTTGTGAAAGGGCTTAGAATAGGGAGGAGTTGTCTAGTGTGAGAAATAGCAAAGAGTGACTGGATTTCAAAGTACATTTTGGGATATAAGTTTGAAGAAGATTATAAAATTAGGAAAAGATAGGGTTATGAAGGTCTTTCAAAGCCAAACAGATGATTGGATATTCAATTCTTAATGTAATAAGAAGCTGCTGGATTTCTGGGATCCTTTAAAGGTAGGGGGAATAGAACCCCAAACAATTTGACTTTTGTTGAAATTTCACCTGTTCCTGGTCTTCAAGATGTTAATACCTCTTTATTTGGACTATAGGTAACTTCATACTCATGGAGCATCAAAGGAATGTTACAGAATTCATTCTTTTGGGACTTTCACAGGTCCCAGAGGTACAAAAAGCATTGTTCCTTCTGTTCATTATTATATATGTCATCACCATTGTGGGCAATCTCCTCATTGTTTTCACCATTGTTAGTAGCCAGTCTCTATCCTCACCCATGTATTTTTTCCTGGCCTACTTATCTTTTGTTGATACCTGCTACTCCTCCTCAGTGGCCCCAAAACTCATTACAGATTGCCTATATGAGAAGAAAACCATTTCCTTCAATGGGTGCATGACCCAACTCTTTGCAGAACATTTTTTTGGTGGTACAGAGATTATTCTGCTCACAGTGATGGCCTATGACCGCTATGTGGCCATCTGTAAGCCCTTGCACTATGTGACTATCATGAACCAGCGTCTTTGTGGTCTTCTAGTGTTAGTGGCATGGGTAGGTGGCTTTCTACATTCCACAATTCAGATTCTTCTTGTCTTCAGGTTACCCTTCTGTGGGCCCAATCTGATGGATCACTTTGTTTGTGATTTTTACCCACTTTTGGAACTTGCTTGTACTGACACCTATGCTATTGGCATCTTGGTGATGGCCAACAGTGGAGTAATCTGCCTGTTAAACTTCATCATGCTAGCAGCTTCCTATGTCATCATCTTGCATTCCTTGAGGTTCCACAGTGTGGAGGGGAGAAGTAGAGCCCTCTCTACCTGCAGTTCTCATTTCACTGTAGTTGTCTTATTCTTTGTACCCTGTATATTCACATATGTACGGCCCTTGTGTACTCTGCCTATTGATAAAACTGTGGCCATATTCTATGGCATTCTCACTCCTATGCTGAACCCCCTGATCTATACCCTGAGAAACTCAGAGGTAAAAAATGCCATAAGGAAATTCTGGGGATAACATCTTAGAAACACATCAGTGGGTCATGGAAAAGACAATGGTTTAAGAGCCCAAGGGCTTATCATATGACAATTCTACTTTCTTCATATGTTTCTTCTTCACCTACACATATGAGCAGGTTGAACTAACTAATGTATAAGGTCCCCTTTAGCTCTTAATGCTGTAAACTTGTGAGAAACTACTTTAAATAAAGAAATGGTAAGGTGAACTATGAAAATCTTTTTGTTTTCTACTGTTCTTAGATTACAATCTTTATTCAAGAAGAGACATGCATGGAATATAATGGATTGATGTTTTTTCTTTTTGTCCCACTGCCTAGCATAGTGCCAAATATATAGAGACCACTTACTATATGATTGTTTATTCATTATTTGACTGACAACAGAAAGTTTCAGATGTGTGGCAATCCAACCCACAGAGCTATTCAATATATATATTTGTAAAGCAAAGAAATAAAAGGTGATTAAAAAAATAAAATTGTCAGTAGCATGACTGAGAGCTGGAAAGGAGTTTACATATTATCCACTAAAAACAAAAAAAAAGCAAAACTCATTTTCTAGATTAAATGATGATAGAGGAGTTAAGTCATTTTATAAGTTACAAACTCTTATTTGTATAAGCAGGGAAGAGTAACTCAGTGAAAAATTGTTGAATTCACAATATGGAAAGCTGGTTTGAATCCTTCCTCTGTTGCTTTCTATATATATATAGATATAGATATAGATATAGATATAGATATAGATAGATATAAAGTTGGAGAAGACACAACTCTGAGTCTCAGTTTTCTCAACTCAAAAATGTGAGACTGAAGTACCAACATAATCTTCTTATGGTTTCATTATTAAAACATAAAAGTTGATATCCTACATAAATTAGAAGAGCAAAGAAAAAGGGCTTTTTATAGCTATAGATGGGGGTAACATTCATGACCAAATAAATGAGAGTTCCACAGAAGATAAAATGGAAAATTTTGATTTTACATATATATATATATAAGTTTGTGTGTACATATACATATGTGTATATGGTTATGTATATTGTTTGTATATATTGTATATGTGGTATGGCTGTGTGTAGATAGATAGATATGTAAGAAGTTTTTTTATATGTGGGAGAATGGGTAGTATGTATAAGTGGGGTTTGTGTGTTATTAATTACAGTTCAGAATGTGTGTATGTATGTGTGTAACATATATGCTTTCTTTTCCCTATCTACCCTTATCCTTCCTCTCTAAAACTTGTTTTTTGAGAAGGAAATGTAGGAAGTCCTGAGAACAGAAAGGCTCATTCTCCTCATCACATTCCCACTTTCTTCCCATCATTCCTTCCCCCAGATATCTAGGAAAAAAGAAAGGAATCTGCAATGGCTTTCTATACTGATTACCACTGGCAAGAGTCTTCCTTTTGGCTATCAGTTATACATTCTCAAGTAGAAGTGACAGGAGGGTAAGGGAATCTTCTAGTAGGCTAATTGCCTCCATCCTTTTATCTCCTATAGATTCTCTTGAAATACACAGAATAAAGGGATATTATATATATATATATATATATATATATATATATATATATCTTTTAAGATGGAAGTGGGGTTGGTACTGGGGACATTACTTTAAGACTGAGGAAAAAGTCTGGGAAATATCACTTATGGTCAAAGGATTACTCTATTATCCTGAAAAATCTGATTTAGAAGGGTGAGATCAGTGCAAGTTCTCTGATGCCTTCTGTTTACACTGTTGATTATAACACAAGATAGATAATTTCTTAAAATTGTTTATACTTACCAAGTCAAATTTTATTGTTTTACTAATTAATTAATGATTCTTCATTTATTAAAAAATTGTTTGAACATATTTTGGGCTTTTAAAGCCATATAAAAATAAAGATTTAAAAATTATTAGTTAAAACAAAAAGAAACAATAATATATGAGAAAAACATAATTCAGTCAAACATAGAATAAATGGGCAACTTTGAAATTTTTCATGTTTCTCTGATAAAGATTTACTATTTAAGTCATGAAAAACAAATAAATATATATAAGACCTAAAGTTATTCTTCCAATAGATAAACAACTGAAGTATATGTATAAGTAATATTCAAAGAAAAAATATACTCTGAATAACTATATGAAAAATACTCCATAAGACTAAAATTTAGAAAATGGAAACAATGATATTTTGCCTTTTACTAACAAAGTTTTACATTTATTATTAAAGGAGAAAAAAATGACAGAGTAAAAAAACAACAAAAAACAAGGGTCATTGATTTACCACCATTTGTGTAGATGCACATTGGTCTAGATATTATATAAAATAATTTAGAACTACACCCTGAAAGATACTAAAGTGTGCATATGTAGCATGATTCCACTATATCTAATTATGCCATTACTAGAACTCTCTTGAAACATCTTAACAAAGGGAAAGTATCACTATTTATAGAAGCTCCTTTTATATATTTGCCCTGAGCTAGAAATTAAGTGGGTACTACTACAAAATTAAGGAGGAAACAAACACATATTAAGTATCTATTATGTACCAGGCATTGTGCTAAGCTATACAAACTTATTTAATTAAAGAATAAATATTAAAAATTTGAAAATGAAAAGAAGAGAACATAGTCTGAAAATATTTGGGTGAGTAAGCTTAGATTCAATCACTGGGAACATGCTAGAAAAAATCATTAACAGATGTTTGATGAACATCTGGAGAGAGAAATAATGATTACAAAAAGTCATCATAACTTTTTCAAGAATAGGTCAAAGAAGATAGCAGAGTAGAAGCAGGAAAACTAGAATCACTCAAATCCTACTGACCCAACTTTACAAAAAACTCTTAAAAACAAATACCAGATTTGTTGAACCAACAAGGGAATGGAGTGAAGGAACTTTCCAGCAGAAAACAACTTGAAAGGTAAGCAGAGAAGTTCTGATTCACTAAGTTAAGAGGAGAACACAGCTTAACAGCAAGGCTCATCAATGAGTCCTGGTATAGACCAATAGAATTCCTCCCATTTCCCCCCTCCATCCTCCTTTGCCCACACACACCTATCTACTGTTCCAGGTTCTGAACCTGGGCCCAATTCAACATAAAGACTGAGACTCTGCCTCAGTCAGGAGCAGTGCAACCCCCACAAACACCATTAAAGTTTCAAGCACCAACCTAAGTTTCAATGAGGTTCCAAGCCATGGGGCAAGGCTTTCTGCAGTGTGCCTGACTGAGAGAGGCCCAGAAGGAGACTGTGAGTCCTACAGAAACAAAAACTGATTCCCTAAATCCTAGCACTAGCTAGTTGCAAGAAGCACAACCAAGTGGGCTGTGAGTCTAAGGGGAGGTTCAGAACCCTCACTCAAGCAAGCATAATAAGATCCAGAATCCAACCACAGGGCAGTTTGCATAGTAATCCTGGTCTGGGTAAATCCGGAACTAGGCCTGGAGCTCTTACTCAAGCTCATGATCAGGTTACAAGCCCCAGGGCAAGGCCAGTGCAGGACCAGTCCTCAGTCCAGCTGATCTCATGGAGCCCAGAGAAAAGCCCTAAGCCTCTACCCAAGCTTGAGATTAGAACTCTGGGCCTTAGCACAGGATAGCTCACAAAGCTATGAGTTCTGCAAGCCAACAACTGTCCAAGGAGGCAATTAAATCAGCAGTAAGAGGAGGCTTTCAGAGCTCCTAGACCACAGTCATCATGCTACCTTGGAAGAACTATACCTTGCAGAAACCCATCTAAGGGTAGGAGCAAGGAAAAAAAAAATTAAGTTTGAGAGAGTCCTTTCTCTACCATGAGAAAATAGCCCACCTTTAAGATAAAAGTGAAAGTCATGAAAATGACTGGGAGAACGAGCAAAATCAACCACATACACACACCTAAATCTAATAAAATTTTTGTGGACAAAAAGAAGACATAGACTCAAAAGGGGAAGGTGAGAGCAAAGCAACCACACACAAAGCTCAAAGAAAAATATGAATTTGTCTCTGACTCAGGAAGATCTTAAAAAGGATTTCAAAAAACATTTAAGAGAGGCAGAGGGATAATGGGGAAGAGTAATAAAACCAATGTAAGAATAACAGTTTACAAAGTAGAATTGGCCAAATGGAAAAAAAGAGATTTAAAAGCTCAAAGAAAATCTTTACTTAAAAATGATAATTGGCCAAGTAGTAGCTAATAGCTTCACATGACATCAAGAAATGTTGAAACAAAATATAAAGATTGAAAAAATGGGAGAAGACATTGACTATCTCCATGAAAAAACAATTGATCAGGAGAGATAATTTAAATTTTTTTGGTCTACATCAAAGCAATGGCAAAAAATTTACACTTCATATTATGAGAAAAAAGTGATACCCTAAGAAAATTAGGGGAACATAGAATAGTTTAAATCTATGGAAAAGGGAAGAATTTATGACCAAACAAGAAAAAGAGAGCATTATAAGATGTAAAATGAATAATGTTGATTATCTCAAATTTAAAAAGCATTAGTACAAACAAAATAAATAACAAAGATTAGAAGGGAATCAACAATCTCTCAGCAATACAGTGATCTGGGACAACCTTGAAAGATTTATGACAAAAAATACTAGTTAGAGTCAGATGTATGATCAAAGAACACTATCTTTCACTCTAATTTATTTGCACTTTTATTTTGTTTTATATTAGTATTCTCGACCAAAATGGAGTTATGTTTTGCATGATAATCCATGTAAAATACAGATAAACATGTTTATCATCTCTGAGAGAAGGAAAGAGGAGAGAGACAATTTGGATCTTATAATTTTAGGAAAAAATATGTCAAATATTGCTATTAAATGTAATTGTGAAAATAAATCTCTTTAAAAAAAAGAATAGGTCTTGTCAGAATAACCTCATTTTTGACAGAATAGCAAAGTAGTAGATGAAGGAATTGTTGAGGTTATAGCTTGCCTAAATTTTAGCAAAGATTTTGAGGAAGTATTATACTGTTCTTACACATAAATGGCAAATTACACACTAGAAATCAATTCAGACACAAGCAAAACTGTTGGTATTACCACATTCAAGGAATAATTCTAATGGTGCAATATTAAAATTTTAGGAAGTTACATTGGAGTTTTCATGGATAAATGTTAGGCACTGTGCTCATTAAATGGTATTTCTATTTATAATAACATGACCATCAGGGGTTATCATTAACTCAATTTTGAAGAACTTTTTATTCCTGTTTTGGTGGTTTGGTAATAGATGGTAGTGGAAGCTCACAAAAGTAAATGGTCATGAAGGGGAAAATAGTTGATATTGGGATTTTTCAGAGAATAGATTACTACTTTCTATCCATTATGGCTAAAATGACTAAAGGATAAAATAGCAGATGTTGGAGATCATGTGAAAAAATGAGGACATTAATACACTACATGGAGATGTGAACTGATCTGATCATTTTGGAAAGTGATTGGTAATTACCTATAGGGAATTATAAAACTATTTATACCCTTACACCCATCAGCTCTGTTTCCAAAGGAGATTCAGGGAAAGAGAAAAGGAACCTACATATTTCAAAATATTTATTTAGTGACTCTGTTGTGACAAAGAATTGGAAATTAAGGGGATGCCCATCAGTTGAGGAATACATAAACCAACCGTGGAATGTGATTTGTATAGAGTAATACTGCATCATAAGAAATGAAGAGCAGACTGATTTAAAATGACCTGGAAAGAAAAATACCAGACACTAAACAGTGAAATTGGCATGGACATTGTACCCCTAGAAACTCTGGCAAAGTATTATCAGGGAAATTCCTTTGTTCCCTTAAACCCAACCTAAAATATCTGACCCTAAGAGGATTATCCTCTTTTGATTGTCCCATTGATTTGAGATGGACAAAGAGATTCACCTCATCCACCTGTCCTCCAAATCTGGAGAACCACCCCATGCCTTTGGGCAAACATCCTCCCCGCAAACCTCTTCCTCCAGAGTCAATTCATTACTGTGGTAAAAGAATATAAAAACCCCAGAATTCAGGCATTCTGGGAGCAACCTGGAGGGTTGCTCCACTCATGCTGTCTTGCTGTCCTCCCAAGGAGCAGCTTTTCCACCCATGCTGTTCTACCTAAGAGGTAGACTTCCTGCTATGCTGCCTCCTGATCAGATTCATCATTACTTTCCAAATTAACAAATTTATCTTTATTTTTAAGCTAAGTTTCAGAGTTGCATTCTTGCAAAAAGCTTTCCTCCTCAAACCCCAGGGGTGTACCTCTTCACCCCCACAACATCTTGGTGCCCAATGCTTTTGGCTTTCCTGAAAGCTACTCCTGTACCTCAAATCTTCCACAAGGATGACTTCTCAGGTAGGAAGGAGCCTTTTCTTTGATTCCTGAAACCCCCATCATCTGGGTGATATCTTTGTGGGACCTCTTTTGTTCTTTCTCCCATGGGCCCCAGAGGTCAGTCTGGCCACTGGATTTAGGGTCTATCAATTCCCCCTTCTGATACTGGAAGATAGTCTGGTATGTGGGAAGTCCTTTGCCTCAGTGTTAAGCTGAGTGCTATGTGTTGGGCAAACTCTGTGGATGCACAGTTGTTGACCCTCTGGTATGGAATTGTCTATTCTGCATCCACATGGGACAGACAGAACATACCCCGAGATTCCCATTTGGGGTGTATGTTTAAAGATTTGAAAAAAAAATTGGCTCTAAACAGCTTGAAGAAAAAGCAACTAATTTCTTTTTGTAATGTTGAATGACTATGTTATACCTTTGATAAGCAAGAGGCATGGCCTATCCATGGCATCCTAAAATTGTGATATTATCCTCTACTTACAATTGATTATTTTAAATCAGGCCTAGACAGTTTGTATCCTCCCTTGGGTAGTGGCTGTGCTGGACTTTCTCCCTTTTTGGTCTGGGAAGCTTCAGGTGTGTGGAGTAGCTATGAAGCCCAAGTTCTGAGTCAGACAGAGACTAGCCAACCCAATTAAGACAAAGGGAAAAACATCCTCACAGGCACCTCCTGTTAGGAAGAGATCAAATCTAAGCAGCCTGAGAAAAAATTCATTTGGTTTTATAGTTTGCTTTTTTGTTTTCTCTAATATTGCATAGTTGACCAATATCAAATGGGAAAATGAGGAAATTGTCTTTTTGATACCCTAAATTTTAACAACAGGTGGCAATTGGACATATTTTGCAGGAAAGCGGGAATATGGCCAGAAGTTCCTTACTTTTTAGCTTTTTTCCCTCACTAGGCTCCCAGTTCTCCAAACTCTACTCTACTTGGATTTTAAGGGAAGGGCCCACAGAGAAATCCAGGCAGAGATGGGAAAAAAGGAAGCCATCAGTTCACTGATCAGATCTGCCTTTCTCCTCTGCCATAGGGAGAAAGAGAGCTGATTCCTTTTTTTTCACTTTTTAAATTTTATTTAGTCAATTTCAAACATTGTTCCTTGGTTACAAGAATCATATCCTTTCCCTCACCTCCCCCACCTCTTCCCATAGCTGATGAGCAATTCTAGTGGGTTTTAAATGTGTCCTTGATCAGAACCTATTTCCATGCTGTTGATGTTTGCTCTAGGATGATCATTTGGAGTCTATCTCCCCATTCATATCCCCTCAACCCATGTAATCAAGGAGTTATTTTTCTTTGGTTGTTCTACTTTCACAGTTTTTCAAGAGGGCTGATTCTGAACAGAAAGACAACTGGTGAGACACCCCTACTTTTGGGATTTTTAAATGTCTTACTCTTAAAACTAAGAGTTTTTTTCAACTTGTAGAACAACCTATTAATTACCTTCTGTTTTGGGGTAAACAGAAATAGATAAGAAGTCCTCATCAATCTTCTTTCCCTGTCTACTAGCCAAAAGGAAGTAATGCTTAAATCTCTCTATTAGTTATTTATTGGTATTCTATTTCAAAATTGTGATCATATTTATATGTGGGTTTAGAAAATAACATCCTAATTTTAATTTTGTCAGACAGTAAAATTTCAGTCTGTATAGAAAAGCCATAGATCGGTTTTGTAAAACAGGGTTTTTTTTTTGAGCAGTATATACTCAAGAAGATTGTATTCCATCCTTATATGTCTTTCCATCATAAGAGGTTAAGGGGGAAAATGGGCTTAATTGTTTAAACTTGCCAAAAATGGGTTTTTGTTTAAAATTATCAAATGGTTTTCATCTCAGTGGTTTTCATTCCAATGTATTAATGTTGGACAACTTTATTATTATATTTAACTTCCTGGTCTTGAAAACAGCTAATCAGCCTGTTTGTCAAAAGTCTTGCTTTAAGGTTTATAGTCCTTAAAAGGTTTCAAATCTCTAAAATTAAAATAGTTCCTAAAATACTAAATGCTTTATTAAATTTTTTTGAGATGTTATGTGAGTTGCTGCTAAAATATATATATTTAAGTATTGTTTGGATGTAAACAAAAGCTCATTGTAAACCTGACTGTATCATAGATTTTGTTCAATACTCAGTGGTTACCTCAGTTTACCAATTTGTACTACGAACTGAAATTTATGACTAATGAGTACTATGCTAAAGATAGTATTTCAAATATGTAAGCCTTTAAATCAGGATTCTTTTGGGTTACTGATTAGCAATTGAAGTGATACTAACCGAGTGTTTGACTTATGATGATAAAAGTAAGTCAGGGAATGTATGTTGCATTTGAATTAGGAAGAAAGAGGGACCTTGGTCTAAAATCCATTAAAGTTTGAGTAAGCAGATTTGTGAAGGAAAAATGCAAGTTGTATTCTGCTTTTTAAGCAGAGGGTTTTGAAGGAAGAGAGAGAGAGAGAGAGAGAGAGACAGAGAGAGAGAGAGAAGGTGAAAGATAACAGATGGATGTTCTGCTCTAATAAATGAATATTTAACTTAGGTATAATTTCTAGAATTGATGTATGTAGTTTTAGAAAATCACGAATAATTCTGGAAATTCTCTGAATATTTCTTAGAGAGATTCCTGACTGATCTTGTCTTAGTTCCTTCAGATGACCTAAGGCCAGGTCTATATGATCTAGCCCTGATTTGTATTTACTATAGAGTTAATGAATTCAACATTCCTGTAGAGGTGTTGTGACTAAATTGTGATAAATTAATTATTCCCAAAATATGTAAGAATAACTGCTATAATGTAAACTCATAGGCTTTAAGGAATTCTTAGAGAGGGTAACTAATCAGAAAAGCTTTTTTGAGGTATATGGAAATTTTTTTTCTGCTGATAAGCAGAACTCTTCTCAGCTGAAATGGATGAGACTTGTCTTCTAAGTCAAAAAAGGTTTCTGGGATCCAATGGTGGCAAAGTACTCCAAGGATAGAGAAAGTCCTAGGGTAGTTGGAGAAGGCAACCTAAGACTCACCTTGGACTGGACTTTCCTAACAATCTAGGCTGCTAATCCTTGAGTGAAACAATAATGTAATGAGCCAGTGACTGCCTTGGCTTGTACATGAAGCCACTCAATGTGTCCTTTGGGACATGAGGAAATATTTTCCCTTTCTGCCTTTTCCTTTGTGACAAATTCCTATAATTGACAAATAATGCAAATAGTAAAATTAAAGTTTCCATTTCCTCAAATAACCTATTAGGTTAATAATTGAAAATTCTTAAATTGTTAGGGAACATACTTTGAGAAGTAGTTGAAGTTTATTAATAGATTACTTTTATTTGCAGCCTTAATTTACCACAATTGAAGTTTGGATCTTGAGCTGCTAAATATAACCCAAAGCTTTCTGAATTTCCCCCAGAATCTGGGATAAAAGAAATTAATCTATTACATATTGTTACTCAAGTGTTTGTATTAATGTGTACTTTGCAAAAGGATATTCTTTAACAGAAACATCACATACCAACTTTACAAACAACTCAGGAATCCAATATCCTAAAGGGATCTATTCCTTTCAGAAGATGATTTCTGAATATGGAGTCTGTTTAATATCAGTTTGTATTGTACTAATTTTCTCTATTTATATCTGTTGCCTTAATTTTTGCCCCAGTCCTGGTTTCTACACTTCTATATTAGGGGCTGACTCCCCCTTGTGTCCTGTCTGCCAATCAGGGGAAACAGTTGCTGGATGCATCCTTCAGATCTCCAAGCAGGTCCCTAGCCACCTAGGACCCAGATATTCACTGAGGACACCCCCCTAAAGACCCTGTGTCCACAGCCTTTCCCTCTCTTTTATATTAAACCTTTTTACTTTAGCTCTTAACTACCTGACCATAACTATTTCTTTCCTTAGATTTTGAGTCTTCTCCTATATTTTAGATCATATATACCCAGCTAGCTGGACAGATAATTCTCTGATTCAACTTGGAGAAGCAGTACCAAAGTAGGTCTCTCTGACTATTGGGTGTGTATGAAGCTCCCCCAAAGCAGAGAGAACCTGAGGACTCTAGCCTCTGGTCTCAGTGCCTTAGAGGCTTACCCAAAACCTAAGGCTTCAAGGAGATTATCATCCACTCCAGTTATGTCTACTCCCCTGTGGGATATGTGGACCTTGCATTTGTAACCTTGTAACTTCTCTAGTTGTAACCCAGATGCCACTATAATCTCTGCAACCATCCCAGCCTGAAGCCCTGAGCATTGCTTACAGCCAATACCTCTCTCTCCTGACAATAGGCAGGGACAGCTCTACAACCATTCTCACCTCTGAAGAAGTTACAGAGACCATCTACCCTTTCCTCTTAACTAGAAACTCAGGCAAACTATTATCAGGGAAATTTCTGTGCTCCCTTACATCCTCATGACTCCTAACCTAAAACATCTAATGACACCTATAGGACTCTGAGATGATTGTCCTCCTTTGATCCTCCTTTAGATTTAAGATGGACAGAGAGATGCATCTTTAGGCTACACCTCCATTCTACCTGGCTGCATCTCAGACATTCGCCTGTTCCCTAAAACTAAGAAATCTTTTATGAGTGTCATTCCCTATGTCTCCAAGCAGACCCCAGTCAGATGACCAAACCCCTGACTGAATGCCTGAGGTTTTACCACTTTAGAGTCACATCCACACCATGACACAGCATTTGTTGTAAAGAGTATAAAATCCCCAGAACTGATGTCGTCTGGGGGAACAGCTTTTCCATCCATGCTGTCTTCCCAAGGAGCAGCCTTCCATCCTGCTTTTCCACTGTACTATCCTCCTGGCCATTCTCAACATTACTTTCTAAATTAATAAATTTCTTTTTTTTATTTTTAAGCTAAGTTTTGGAGTCTTTCATTCTTGCAAAAAGGTATCTGTCCTGAACCCCAGGGGTGCACCTCTTCACCCCCACAATAAAAGCTAGTCCTAAAATTCGGGATTCATCAGATCTTACTAGTTTATAAGTTTGGGGTGTCTGGATTCCAGTTGACACTTTTCTAAGCTTGATTGTATCCTGTCAGTATAGTTTGATCACTCCCATTTCCTTATAGCTATGGTAATGTCAATCATCTTTCCCTGCCCCTGGATCTCCCCAAATGTTATATAGGTTCCCCAAATTCTTTTGTTCCTTGGAGCTGTCAGTCTAGCGTGGTTGGCTCTCCCAAGGGTCAGTATCCAGAACAACCTAAGTTTCAATCCTCAGAACTCTGTGTGGAGGCCTACTATTGTACTGAACCCCTTTCCTTTATTAAAGACTTTTTTCTGACTATTTAATAGTTCTGTTTTTTTTTTTTCTCAGTCAACAGAGCTTAACAATGAAGCATATGAGCAAGTTATTTCTAATTTCTGTGAAAATGTCTACTGAATTCTTCAGGTACCTTTAGGGAAAAAAATAGTACATGCATAGAATAAGTTCTGTATCTTTTGGAAGAAAGTGAATAATCATTAAAGACAAGGCTACCTTGCTCCTCATTTCTGCCAAGGGCTGGCACTGGTTCCCACCTGGACTAATTGATCAGGTAGATTTATTCTTGCACTGACCACAGCCAGGGATTGTTTTGTGTTGCCAATCCTCTGAAAAGGGACATCCACTAGATCCCTGGAGGCTGAGAGGCCATTCCCTAAGCCTTTGAACCTAGCTGACAATTTGATAAACAATTGGATACTTATTCAGTTCTCAGTATTAACTGTAGAGTCTAGCCTGAGACCAGAGAGACAGAATCTCAAACTCTCCTGGAAGTGAAATGAGCAAGTGAGATGGGACAAATGAAATGAAATCATTTTTGAAAGAGAATCTTGAAAAATGAAATGGGGAGTGCTTTGCCTTTCCCAACAAAGAATGGGAGGAACCTTAATGAATGTTACAGTCTTGTCTGGGATAGAGGTTAGTGAGGACACACATGGAATACATCCAGATAAGCTAATTAGCATGGAGCCTGTAATTGTAGAAGTCTGATCCAGATGCTATGCTCTCAGGAATTCTTAAAAGATTCTCCCACTAAACAGAAGAATATAGGAAGAAAAAAAATTGAGGTGTGTATGATATATTGGATGTAAAAGTTCTCAGTGAAGATGCATAAGGTAAGTTTAAAGTGTTTCTATTATACTTCAAAGGTACTAATAGTGTAGACCTTGTCCATATGCCCACTGTGGGTTGGATCTCTAGGACAACTTCAGCTCTAAAGACTCTTTCATGATCTCCATGTAGAGCCAAAGCAGGAATGGAAACATCATCTTTACCGAAGCTTCTACAGACTTGCAATATTCTCAAGCTAAAGAAATCTTACACATTTTCAGAGTAAGGATCTGCAGCAGAAGGAAACTAAAAGTCTTATAAACAGCTGCATTTTGGTAAACCAGCAGCGATTATTCTCCTTTCATCATCTTTCTTTGATATTTTTTTAAACCAGGACCTTTTGTCTTGGAACCAATACACAGTATTGGTTCCAAAACAGAAGAGTGGTAAGGGTTAGGCAATGGGGATCCAGTGACTTGTCCAGGATCACACAGCTGGGAAGTGTCTGAGGCCAGATTTGAACCCAGGACCTCTCATCTTTAGGCCTAACTCTCAATTCACTGAGCAACCCAGCTGCCCCCCCCTTTTTTGAATTTTTAAGAACTGTGACACACATATTAGAAATAGAAGATAAGTCTCAATGCTCATTTGCTTAGTTAAAATATTATTTAAGGATATAAAAGATCCAAGATCCAAGGGGTACAGGACATTGTATCCCAAATTATAGAAGTGTTTTAGACCAAACTATAAGCAGGAAAATTCCTTTGCTTCCTTGAATTCTTATGACTACTAAACCTAGAACATCAAAAAAATTCCTGTTACGACCCTGCTACATCAAAGGGAAAGTCCCTTGAGAGAATTACTCTCCTTAGATCATCCCCTAGGTTTCCAGATAGACACAGAGATACACCTCCAGGCTATGCTTTGATACCATTGGACTGTATCTAAGACATATATTTGTCCCCTAAACTATGAGGGTCACCCCTAAGTCTTCAGCACCTAAGACACTGCCCTCACCTCAGCCAGATGACCAACCCCTGCCCACTTGTGCCTGAGTGCATACTCTACTCAAATCATGTATTACCTGTTGTAAAGAGTATAAAAACCACTGAATTGATGTCCTCTAGAAGGTAGCTTTCCATCTATGGTGTCCTTCTGGCTGAATTCAATGTTATCTTCTAAATTAATACATTTCTCTTTATTTTTAAGCTAAGTTTGGAGTCTTGCATTCTTGCAAAAGGTACACCTCAAGCCCTCCACAACACAAGGAGTGAGGTCACTGCCTTCAAAGGATGATAAAATTCTTCCTCTTGAATCTGACATTTCTCATTCATTTCCATTCTTTTTTTGTCTAACACTATTCAGACTTTTATTTCGTTGATTTATTATTTAATGGTAGGTAATATGAGGTTAATTAAATAAATGTACACTAATATCTGGAAGCCTGAAATCATTCAGGGTATTTAATATTTTATCTATCATTCATCTTTGCTCTATTATCTAACTTGTATATAGTTAGCTATTTTTCTATACAGTTTTCTGACTATCTGACTAGGTATTTCATTCATCTAAATGTATATGTGTACTTAGAACTATACATTTGGGCATGTATATACTTGTAGAAATAAATTTATATGTGTTTTATCCTTCTACCTCCCTCCATGGAGCAAGAGAAAAAACTCTTGATGCCAGCTATCAATTATTATGCTTCTTTTCCATCTTGAAATTAAATGTTTCAGATTTCCTTCCAAAGAAAGCAAGGCAGATTGGTGAGAAGGCATCTTAACTGATCATTTGGAAACATTTGGTCATTCTATAAATAGGGAAAATTAAACATTAAAAAGGAAAGTCATATATAGGATCACATAATAAATTAGTGGCAGAAATGGTATTAGGATGAAGTCTTTTGATTTTCAGTTCAGATACATGTACATAAATAGTTTAACATATACCTCTATCTCATTATTTACAGTTATTCATTTGTAGAGAGATCACGTTTTGTTTTTGTTTTTTCCCTTCTTCAAGAGAATGTAGTCATGGGGAATAAATGAATCAAAGACACACAGACACATATTAATCAACTCATGTTTTGGGGTAATAGTAAGCATAGAACATATGCAAAACCATTCAGATATAATTTACTCCCTTTTTCAAGAGATAACAAAAACAGTATCATCTTTATAGATTAAGAGGCTGAAATTCATACCATTTATATAATCATCCTCAATCCGAATTTGGGCAGGATTTCTTCACTTACTTTTTTCTTTCTTAAACTCAAATACAGAATTTTACTTTAAATACATTAAATTGTTTTGGGGTATATTATATTCTGGATCCCTTTCTTGTATGAATTATTTAAGATTTTTTGAAATCACTTTTAACTCACATTCTTTTATTCTCTGATATTAATCCAGCCCTCCCTTTAAGAGATAAAGAAATCTCTGGGCCACAATTCTGAGCTGAAAACCGACTTTAATCATGGGTAAATAGAGTCAGTGGTCTCACCATTCCCATCTGTGATGAAAGCCATCCTATGGATGTTCACAGTTGTTTTTATAAACTTTTGACAGTTGGTATAACTCACTGATTAACAAAAAACACAAACTAAAAGTATGTTAACTAATAGTTGATAAATTCTAGTAAGAGGTCCACGAAATTTATTGATTTTATAGTCAATATTCTCAGACAATAACTCTTAAGAAGAGATACAAAGAAAGGCAGATAAGTAGCTCAATGGATTGAAAGTCAGGCCTAGAGATGGGAGGTCCTAGATTTAAATCTGACACTTCTTTAGATACTTCCCAGCTGTGTGACCCTGGGCAAATCACTTAATACCCACTGCCTAGCTCTTACCACTTTTCTGCCTTGGAACCATTACATAGTATTGATCCCAAGGCAGAAGGTAAGGGTTTTAAATAAGAGACGTAAAGGTAAACAGAGTCATCTCTCTGAGTCATAAAATCTGAAGGCCATGTTATTGACATAAATTCCCAGGAAATCAAATACTATTCCTACTATTATCAATGGACTCTGTGATTACTTCTGTTAGCTTTATTCACAATTAGGATATAGTTAAGATGTGTATTCAACAAAAAAAGATTTATAACAGGAACTTGTAAGCAAACTCTCTCCTTATCTATCAATTAATTAACAAATGAGCCTAGTCTTTCTAAGATTAAATATACTCTATAAAGGATTATATAATATGAATTAGTTTCATATTAAAAGATATAAAAATAAATTAAAATAAATAAATACAAGTTAAGCTCTTTATAATTTCAAGCTTTTGGAAACTTTTAGACACAAATGCTATTATGGAATATATAAGCTATCATACCTAGCACCATGCCATTCGCAGGTTTGTTTAATATGCCACCTCTTCCCTCATCAAAGTCATTGATAAATATGAGAAACTATAATGATGCATCAAAGCCATGGGGCCAAATTTATCATTTTGGAACTAACAGAAGATTCAAGTGTTTTAGAAAATAACATTTTTTCTCATATCTTGTGATTTTGAGAGAAATTGTTTTTGTTGTTTCTGAATATAACCAAAAGTACTTCCTTCTTTGGATCCTCATTTATCTTTTTGTATACCTTATTTCCCCTCCCTTTAACTTTTGAAATTCTACAATTTTGAGAGGTAATGAATAAATCTGTGCCCTGAAATAACTGAGTATTATTAAATGTCCATCTAGAATCTTGACTTATAATATTTTCCACAAAGAAAACATCGAATACAGCAATCATAGAAGCATAGAATTGGAATACCCAAAGGAACTTGAGAAGCCTCCTAGTACAATCTATGAGTGAAAAGGAATCCTGATTCCAACATCCTTCAAAATAGTTCGCTATTCTTTTTTAAGTCTCTAAGGACAATAAAATTTTAATAAGACATCACCATACAATTCTGAATAGATTCTTTTGTTACAAAGATTAAAAAAATCAAACAGGAATCTCTCACCGAAACTTTGACCATTTGCTTACTTGTGTCCTGTGAGGTTAAGCAAAGTAATTTGAATCTGGTTCATTCTTGAGAATACTCTAGATTCTTAAAGTCATGATAATCCCCCCTCCAATTCTTTTGTGCTCTAGTAAAAACATTTTAAATTTCTTATATTAATCTTCTTATGGGCTAAACACGAGGCCATTATTTTGTTTACCTCCTGTATTCATTCTCTAGTTTTAGTGGACTCCCCAAATTGAATTTCACTGAAATAAATCTAACCTACAGATGTTGCTTGGAATCATTTTCTAATTGTCAGATTGCAAATAGTGTCATAAATTCTTGCATGTTCCTGCACCACAGGTATGTAATGCACTCTCATATATATGTACATATAAATACACACATATTTTACACCAATATATATATATATAGATAGATAGATACATACATACATACATATATATATATATAT
The DNA here is from genome assembly GCF_027887165.1 of Monodelphis domestica. NCBI lineage: Eukaryota > Metazoa > Chordata > Mammalia > Didelphimorphia > Didelphidae > Monodelphis > Monodelphis domestica. The sequence goes on along the minus strand of NC_077232.1, from coordinate 25,242,868 downwards.
AGAGAGAGATACATATTTGGATTTTGCCCTTTCCACCCTCTTTTATAAGTTCTTAATCATGGAAGAACCTCCAGGAACTGATGCAGAATGAAATGAGCAGAACCAGGAGAACATTATATATAGAAAGTAAAACGTTGGGGAACAATGCAATGGAATGAATTTTGCTAATATAAAATCATCCAAAGGGAGTTGTGATAAAGAATGTTTTTCACATTGAGAGAAAGAACTGTGGGAGTAGAAACACAGATGAAAAACAAATTACCAAACAAATGTTTGTAGGTATATATGATTTGGGGTTTTGGTTTTAAAACACTGCTTTATTGCAAAAATGAAAAACATGGAAATACATATTGAGTGATAATACATATATAACCCAGTAGAACTGCTTATTGGAACTGGGAGGGAGGAAGGAAAAGAGGAGGGAAAGAAAATGAAACATATAAACATGAAAAAATTTAAAAATTAAATATTAAAAAATCTTATTCAGATTACAATTTTTACTTGTGGTCAGTACAGAACCTCGTTTCCTAACCATCTACCCAAATACCTGAAATTATAAATATGTGTATATGACACATCTGGGAGAGAATTTGCTGTGCATTTGAATAATTACTTTTCCTCTGATAATATCCAACTCACCCTCTCCATAATCAACAAACCAATTTGTAAACATTTGTGCCTCCATGCATGTACATGGTGCCAACGCCTAGAGAAGTATTCTGAAATATTTTGGCGAATAGTATATTTCATTTTCTGTTTGTTTTCCTGATATTTCTATCTATACTGAAGAGATCTCTTTTTTATCTCTCAGTTACAGATCATCCAAATTCACCAAGACAGCAGCCTCCATAACAAAATCATGGAAAATCAAAGCCAAGTGACTGAGTTCATTCTCTTGGGACTTACACAAATTCCAGGTGTTCAGAAAATCATAATTATTATATTTTTGCTGGTCTATCTTGCAACTCTTGGGGGAAATTTGTTTATTGTGCTGACCATTATTAGCAGCCCCTCACTCTTTGCATCCCCCATGTACTTCTTTTTGGCTTTCCTGTCCTTTTTGGATGCATGTTTCTCCTCAGTTATTGTTCCCAAAGTCATTGTTGATTCATTTTATGAGAAGAAAACCATCTCCTATGAAGGCTGCATGACTCAGGTTTTCGCAGAACATTTTTTTGGTGGTGCTGAGGTGATTGTCCTTACTGCCATGGCCTATGACCGGTATGTGGCCATTTGCAAACCTCTACACTATGTGACCATTATGAGCAGGCGTTTATGTTTACTACTTGCAGGGGTGGCCTGGGCAGGAGGATTCTTGCACTCTATCATCCAAATGTTCTTCATTTTACCATTACCATTTTGTGGCCCTAACACAATCAATCATTTCTTATGTGATTTGTATCCTTTGCTGGAACTAGCCTGTACTGATACACATGACCTTGGACTTATGGTAGTAGCCAATAGTGGGTTCATGTGTATTTTGATTTTCTCCCTCTTACTTGTCTCTTATGGAGTTATCCTATATACCTTGCGGACATATAGCACAGAAGGACGACGCAAAGCCCTCTCCACTTGTAGTTCCCATATCACAGTTGTACTAATGTTGTTTGTTCCATGCATTTTTGAATATGCAAGACCTCCCACCACTTTCTCCTTTGATAAGATGTTGGAAATATTTTACACTATTCTGACACCTTTGTTAAACCCCTTCATCTATACATTTAGAAATATGGAGGTAAAAAATGCCATGAGAAGACTGTGTTGTCAGAAAACATTTTCTATTAAAAAATAAAGTCTATGAAATAAAATTATTATTTTCAATAAGCTTAAAAATTCCAAAGATATTCTATTTCAGTTTTATATCAAACCCACAATGAAAACATTTACATGTATATATACACATATATTGAAATAGATGGGTAATACGTATGGAAAATGTTGTATACGTGACGTATCTAGTTTGGATACACCACTCAGAAGGTAGGCCCAACAGGACCTGTTTGGCTAAAACACTATCTGGCTAGTTGAAAATTGGTAAAATCATTAAAGATGAGATTTATTCATGTTCACATAGAAGAGGAAGGGAGGACCAAGAAGCAAGGAATCCCTAGCTCTAAACTCTGGATACTCCCTCCACCCCTTTTCTATGGGTTTCATAAGAGATTGTCTTCAAAGATCTTCTGACTGCCTTTCACTATTCTATCTATAAACCCAACACTATCTAGCTTTCTGACCTAACTGGTCCTACAAAGTAATGGTAGAAAAGTTACTAGTTCATCAAAATTATAATAGCTTTGAACTCTTGGTGACTTCATGCTCCTAGGCCTAAGTCAAAGATAACTTCTGGCCTTTCACACAGACAAACTTTACTGGGTACTGGTAGTTCTCTTTCAGCAGTCAGGAAAACCTCGGGACACATGATCTCACAGGAACCCAGGAAGATGAAAATGTGGAGACAAGGTTGACTGGATCTCAGGATAAGAGGAAAGTGGTAAAGCAGAAACACAGGAACCTTTGGCTTCCCAGGGACAGGTAGGCCAACTAGGCTCAGACAAAAACAAGCCCCTGGAAGTAATCTCTCCAATCCCCTTGAAAGACAGGAACAATGCCCCCCCAACTATCTCCTTGTGTTCAGATTTCTCCCTTTCCCAGGCTCTAGAATAGAGAATAGAATAGAGTCCATAAAAGTTATGTGTATGCAGCAAGACCCTATTTTCAAACTGTTGCATTGCTATTTCTTTTTGCAAAGTCTTTCTCATAATATGCATATTTTTATACATAAACAAATAATGATGCAAATATATATATATATACATATACATATATACATATTTGGATTGTATATATTTATGCTTATACATATATATGTAAGCATATATCTATGTCTTTTTATATTATATATGTATACAGAAAGAGCTCAGTGGAATTGAATATGACTCCTAAAAGGATAAGGAAAAATGCCACTAAGGATCTATATCTATACATGAATTTATACAGGTATGAATATACCTAGTTTTTTCCTACCTTTCTACTCTTACATTTTACTCCTCTCCACATTCTCTTTAATGGATACTGGTCTAGCTGTTCCATTAACAAAATGCTCTATCTCCTGACCCCATACATTTTCTCTAGCTGTCTCTCATGCATGGGAGGTTCTCCCTTCCAATCTCTACCTAGTGGTTACCGTGTCTTCTTTTAAGTCACAAATAAAACTCCACTTTCTACAGGAAATCTTTCCCAAATTGTATTAATTCTAGTTTCTTCACTCTTTAAATGTTGGTTTTTAAACCTGAATAATCTTTTCACACATTTTTATTTTTTGTCTCCCCCATTAAATTGTGATATCTTTGAGAATAGAGGTTATCTTTCATTTCTTTTTGTATCTCCAACACTTAGCATGCAAAAATTTTTTTAAATTAATATCAATAATGATAACTCCATGTTCTTATTTTCCATAAAGTTTTATTACTAAAGATAGAGAAAGTAGATTAAAGCCTTATCTAACCTAACTGACCATTCCCTAGCTCTCAGCCAGGGTACCCAGCTACATTCTGGGAAACAGAGAGAGGGTGCCACACTCAAAAGTTGTATCTGCTGTCCCTCCCACACATATGAGATCACATCCATCCATTCATGCAGCATAAGCATGCAAAAGGGTTGCTGGGTAAGATGAGCTGTGTCAGATGAACTCTGAGGAGAGAATTCTATCCACACCTTCCCCCCCTGTGATTCTTTGGTAGATGAGCATGTTGAAATCTCACAGATTTACACTCCTAGTCTCCCCAGTGAATCATTTCAAATAACCAGCTTATATCTCTAAAGATCTCTTACTAGAGGTGCATACAATATTGTACATTTTAATGGGAATTAAAGTAATTTGGGGATAAGAGGGAAATAGAAGAGAAAGAGAGTAAAACCAATGATTGCTAGGCGATTTGACAAAAAAAAAACATTGAGGGGAAATCCCCTTTGCCATATGAGTTTACATTTAGGATAAATGTGTTCAACCCCACTCAGTTCAATTTACTACATCCAAAAGTTCATTCTGGATAGTTTGATGCAGTGTGGGGTTTCTGCAGCCATCTTTATGGTGTCTTCTCCAAACAGTTCACTATTTTGATTAGGGGAGCAAGTGAGTTTCTTTTCCTGAAATTACTCTCAAAACAAAATAAAAAAAAATTAATCTTAGATTTAATGTGATTGGATTTAATTAAATTTTTGTGTCAACAAAAGTTGACAAAAGCACAATACTTTGTTGTTGGTCATGTAATTAGCAATTATCTGAGACAAGATTTAAATTCAGGTCTTCTTAACTTCAGATCCAGTAATCTATCCATTGTACCACCTGACTAGTTTAATATATAATTAAAACATTATTTTCATTTAGTAATAATTAAAAAATGCAATGTGTTGCCACAAATTGATAACTACTTTAATATAAATAGAGTTATTTTAGGAACTGCAAGATGGCAAATTTTATATGATTTTTAAGGACATTGATGTTTAAAGTTGAGCCACAATTGTTTACCCACACAATTCTATGATTAAACAATTCCATAATATTTCTAAGAAATATGTTAAAATTGAGTAACACTGTTAAATTTCCATGAGGTAATGTAGATTAAAAAATGAATGACAAGAGGAGGGAAAACACTGATTTCCAATCCTGACTAACAATTAACAGTGTGTGATAATGACATTTAATTTCATTAATACTCAGATTATTTGAATCAACTAATAAGGAATAAGTCAATATGATTTCTTTTATTCGTAGGTAGGGATGATAAATGATCCTCTTTAGTAGGTGATGTTAATGAAAGGGAACCAGGCAAATTTTCAAATCAAATTTATCCTTTGGACTTTGGTTGTTCAATGAGGGAGTGGGGGTTAACTAAGACCCTTCTTTTTGCTAATAAAATCCCTCTTTGATGCTATCTAGTTCTACCCCAGATTCCTATGGAAATACAAAAGCTTAAGTTTTTCTGAATGCGTTTCCTGTTATCATTGACTTCACGTCCTGTTTAACTTCATTGAAACAGGCTGTCTACATACTGATGGACTCAATATTTTTAGTTGTCATATCTGATTTTTAATTTTATTGAATACTAGTATTTTTAACATTTCAAACTCATGGTTTCCTTAGAAACTCTATGGAAAACCACAGATACTTCTGTTGAGAACTGGAGCTCAGGAAAAAATGGTGATGGTTTCACACCCTTAAACAGATATATTGACTATTTAAATTAAATATCTGGGCACCTCCAACCAAGTCCAATCCCTTAAGACTTACCATAGTAGGTGTATATACGAATCATAGTCATGTGTCTAGGTCTGCCATCATCGTAACACAGAAGTCATGGAGGTCAGAAGCCAGGGGATAAGGCATATGGGGGCTGACTGAGGTCATGGGCCAATTAAAGGGTATAAATTAAATCTTAAATGCTTTGAAATAGTCTTCTTGTAGTCAAACTAATTCAGAGAAATCATTATGCTCTCTCTCTGGCTCTTCATTCTCATTTTAATACTTTCAGCCACATATTTCTCCAAGAATTTGCTCTTGGACTTTGGTCTGTGTCTAAACTACTCCCTTAGCAATTTATTTCATTACCCTAGCATCATTCTTTGACTTAATTCAAGTCAACCTCACTTCCATATCAATAGGGCTATACTGCTTCTGTGATCCCTGCTCATATTCTTAATTGCCTACAGAAATTTCAAACTGAATATTCCAACTGTGCCTCAGAGAAAAAAAAGAAATGAAAACAATCTTTTCTTTTTCTAAATTCAGTGTTTTCCTTCTTCCTTCCTTCTTTTGTTTGTTTCTTTGTTTGTTTGTTTGTTTCTTTCTTTCTTTCTTTCTTTCTTTCTTTCTCTCTCTTTCTTTCTCTCCTTCTCTCTCTTTTTCTTTCTCTCTTTCTCTCTTTCCTTCTTTCTTTCTCTCTTTCTCTCTTTCCTTCTTTCTTTCTCTATTTCTCTCTCTTTCTTTCTTTCTTTCTTTCTTTCTTTCTTTCTTTCTTTCTTTCTTTCTTTCTTTCTTTCTTTCTTTCCTCTTTCGCTCACTTCTGCTTTCTTTCTTTTTATTTTTTCTTTTTGTTTTATAAATTTTTCTTCCTTTTTTCATTCTTTCATTTTGTTCATCTGTTCATTATTTCTTCAATTTGTTCATTCATTCCTCCCTTCTTCGTAATTTCTGTATGTATCTTTTTTCTAGCCTTTCTGTTACTCATGGAAGCTTATAGGTTTTCTTCAGTTTTCCCAAAAGCTAGACTGGATTCTCTCTCTAAGAAAACAAAGCAAAATGAAACAACCTAACAGTCATGTCATATGATCAGTATATGCCCTGGTGATGGTAGCCTAGTCAAGATGTTTCCTTTATTCTATGATCCAAGTGTTCTACATTTTATCATTGCTTTTTTGTGATCCTAATATAATTGATCATTTTATGTGATGTGTTTCCCTTTTGCTACAACTAGTTTGTCCTGACATTTATGTCTTTTCAGCTCATGTTCTTGGACAATTTGCATTCTAATATTTTCCTTCTTCCTTATCTCTTGTAGTATCATCTTGACCACCCTGAGGATATATAACACCGATGTATGGTACAAGAAACCCTTTGCACCTTCAGCTCCCATGTCACAGTTGTGGTCCTACAATTTGCCCCATGCATATTTGATAATGTGACAAAATGGTAGAAATATTTTACACTATTCTGACTCCTTTGATAAACCCCTTGCTCTATACCTTTAGAACTACTGAAATGAAAAATGCCATGAAGCTGTTTTAAAGAAAAGTTTGTTCATTTGAAACATGTTTTAAATGCATGACAATTATTCTGAAAAGGAAAATATCAAAATGATGATCATAAGAAGAATTCTCACAGGTTATTAGGAATGGACAAAATGCAAAACAAAACAATTCTGAAATTTCACCTGATATTTAGAATTTAGAGAATATGCCCAAAGATATGAAGTTAGTATGAAAAAGCTCCAGAAAAAATGCATTTTAATGAATAATTAGTGGAGATGTGATCTGACCCAGCCATTCTGTGAAGCATTTCTTGACTCTACCAATACAATGTATAAACTATTCTAAACCTTTGATGCAGAGATTTTTGAAGATCTATATTAAGAATTTCAAAAGCAGAATGAAAGAACATATTAAAATATAAATAGAAACTTTGTAATAACATTAAATTGAAAACAAGAAGGATCACTTCCAAATGATGAAAGTTTTAGGCTAACCAATTATAACATAAAAAAATGTAATGACATTTTTTTCTTCTGTAACAGAGAAATCATTGAATGTGCTTATATAACATTATGAAAGCAAAACCATGAAAATAATGTATACAGAGTTTAGAAAAATATTAGGGAGGGCAAAATGAAATTATGTTTTATAATTACAACTAAGAATGTTATTCCTGAAGGAAAAGATACAAAAATGCTTCTTCAGAAATTTTATAACTATAAAGAACATAGTTACAAAATATCCCATATACTCCTTGACTCTCTAGTTACATTGGATTAATTTTTATAAGGTGTTTTCATTTATTTCTCTTTATCTTTATTATGTAAACTATCTTGGAGGTGGAAAAGCTTGGAAAGTGGCCCTGACCACTGAACTAATCTAAAATTCTGAGTTATTATTCATTTCCCCACCCCTGATGCCCCCAAAACACATGTGCTTTGGTAAAGAAACTTGTTGAAACATGAGTTAGAAGGTGAAGAAAAACAATTGTTCAATTAGAATGTAGCACTCTTTGCTTCTTCTAACTAGGGAAGTATCCCATGTATGTATAAGCATTAGGTGTCTGGTACTCTATGGAGCAAAGCACACTCACCCATATTCATCCCCCAAGAAAGCATATCAATGGGACAAACTTGTACAACTCAGTGACCCTACTTTATTGTAGACAAAACTCCCTTTAAATTTTTTTTGTTTATATGTTTGTAGATTCCACTTCAATTCTTGATATAAAAGTCTAAGGTTTACAGTGAAGTGCATCTCTAGGTTTCCTCCAGCATAATAGGGGAACAGAGTGTGGGAAATGAACATCCTACTAAGAATGAGCATCCAAAGCCAGTGGGAGCTGAGAAATAGAGATTGTTTTGAGAAAGTGGAATTCCCCTGGCCTCCAACTGTGGAGCTGGTACTATGATTCATAGTAGGGATGTCTTTTGGGGAGCTGGGTCTTCACAGATTTGTTTAACCTTCTCTTAATGCCAACTTACTTTCAAATATATTCAAAAACATGATGAAAAATTATAAATTGAATAATTGACTATATTTGTTTATATATGTTTCTTGATGGATGTGGGAATATTATACATATAGTGCACAAAGATTATAATTAAATGATTGGATTTTATTTTGGTGTATTTTTATGTGTTATGGATTTGAGCAAGTCTTTGATGTAAAATTTTATAAGGATCAATCTATAAGCATTTATTACATATTATGTGAATGGAAATTGACAACTCTTGGAAATTTAATCTTAAGAAGCTGAAATTGTGTATTGAGATACTAAATGCTTTACCCATAGTCAGAGAATTAATGTGTTAGAGGAAGACCTTGAACTCATGTTTCCTTGACTTCAATATCAGCTCTATATTGACTAATTATTTTAAAAAAATGGATTTAAAGTTCATGACTATAATAAAGATTAAATACTTTTTTCCACTTATTTTATTTTAATTCTTTTTTAAATTTTATTTTAATTTTTCCATTATAAGAAGGAGATTATGGCCCTGGCTATAAATTAATAATTTTATTAATTAAAAGTAGTAGGGGGAAAGTATGGAAAAATAAAAGAGAAATGTATAGTTTACTTTCCTTATTGTTCCATTTGGCTTGCTATTCTGTGGCCATCATTGGGGAAGTCCAGCCAGCAATAAAAACAGAAGATTGTGGAAATCCGCTCTTGATTCAGTTTATCAAAACTTTTCTCGGTCCACTAACTCTCACAAATCATGTCTTGGGAGCCAAATATGGCTTTCTATTTTGCCTAGGCTGCCCAGGGTGGCATTCTAGGGGAAAATGCAGGGGTTCACCCTGCCCCCTCGATTAAATCTCTTGATGCCTTTTTCTGGCTGCCATTCCATGCTCGTGACCCAACTCACTCAGTGATTTCCTTCATATAGTCCTTGCCTTTGGGTCAAGTAGTTGACAAATGAGGATGACTTTCCTTCTCACCATGGTTACATAATTGTTGTCTCCCTCTCCTTTTCCCTTCCCCCTCCCAGAATTGACAAGCATTTTGCTGGGTTATATAGATATTGTCATCCAAATTTTATTTCTATATTATTCATTTTTGTAATAGAGTAATCTTTTAAAACCAAATCCCCACATCATATACCCACATTAACAAGTGATATATCATATTTTTCTTCTGGATTTCTACTCCCACAGTGCTTTCTCTAGATGTGGATAGCATTATTTCTCATAAGTCCCTCAGAAATGTCATGGATCATTGCATTGCTATTATTAGCAAAATCTATTACATTTGATTGTCCCACAATGTTTGTTACTGGGTATAATGTTCTCCTGGTTCTGCTTATTTCACTTTGCATCAGTTCACATAAGTCTTTTCAGTTCTTTTAGAGATCAAGCATTTCATCATTCCTTATAGCAGTCTTTTCTACTTATTTTACAAGCAATAGAATTATCTCTAAGGATAAAGCACTTGTCCAAGGTCATGCAGAAACTGACAGAGGCTAGATTTGAGCCTATGCTCTCAGACCCCCAATACATTCTTTTTTCCATTGTATCTCAGGTCTCCTTTAAGTCAATGGATTTTTGTTGCCTTCATATTCAAAGAAGACAAAAATGACATCACTGTTAATATCTTTAACTTATGCACAAAATGAATTTAAGCAAGACAGAATTGCACAAATTATTGACCCTCACTCTTTTTTTCCCCAGAGGCATTGTAGTTGAGTGACAAGAAAAAAGTCAAGAAAACAAGAATACTTAGGATAGTGATGATAAACCTTTTAGATATAGAGTGCCATACCTGCTACCTCCCCCTAGACAGAGTGCCTTGCCCCTCTGCAACACCTCATCCAATGATGTCCCTTACCCCCAGATAAGGGAAGGAGGAGGCAATTCCATTGGGCTGCTGGGCAGATGGGTGGGTGATGAGAGGCATGTGTGGAGAGGGAGAAGAGAGTGATACACTTCCCTCCAGCTCTGCTCCTCCCCAGCTATGTGACACACTTAAATCCAGCTCCTCTCCTAACACAAGACAGGAATCACCTTCACCACAGACTAAACAGATTGCCTTATATGCCACCCCCTAACATAGCATATGAGACACCAGCATCCCAGTATCTTACCCCAAACAGGGGAAGGAGGAAGTGCTCCCATTGGAGTGCTGGCCAGAGGGGTGGGTGAAGTGAGGAATGTCCTCAGGTGGATTGAATGGGGAGGAGAACAGCTCCTTCCTGAGTCCCTCTGGCTTTCTAGTATCAAACCCTGATGGGTGACTGCAGGCATGCCCATAGAAAGGACTCTGTGTGTCCTTTTTGGAATATGTACCATAGGTTCACCATCCCAGGTTAAGGCTATAGTGGATGACTTTGGCTTCTTCAGTATCTAACCATATTCTAAGCACTCCACAGTGCCTGTTTCTAGTACCTTTATGACTGTTGCCACAAGTTGTTCTCATCCATCCTTTCTGCTATGAGAAGTCTTCATATGTCTGGGGTAAATAACCTCCTAACCACCAGAGAGTTTTAAGACCAGTTAGTTACCCTTCACCTAGTTTAGCCTGTCTACCAAAATGGTTTACCAGGCTGAGGCAGCTGGGCATGCCACAACTTCCTGGGGTCTCAATTAAGACCTAGATGGCAGATGGGCACCAAAGTGGTAAAATAGCCATGAAAAGAGCTTGGCAAACCCTCATAACAGAAATACTAGTCTTCTCTGAACATGTCATATATCTCATATCTATATGACACATTAATTCATTATGAAGTGCTACCTCAGAAGAATTGAGCACATTAGTCATTCACACTTCAAACTACCTAATCATCATTCTATTTTGGTAGAAATTAGCTAAAATTATCCAAGATGAACAAATTATATACATAGCTTAAAATGTCATTCCTTATGAATGAGGTAATAAGGAGATATATATTCATTATTTTGGGGAAATTCCACATTAATAATCTTTTCCTTAAAATCAATAAAAAGAATCAGGGAGAACAATAATCACTATCACTTTCTTCAAACAAAACACTTGAAAATCAGTTTTCCAAAAGGAAATATACATGTTTTCTCCCCCATTAGGCAAAGTATTTTGAGAGTAGGATGGTTTTTGCTTCCTCTCTCCTGTTTGGCTCAGTTTCTAACACATAGCAGCATATAAAATTTATTAACTTGACTTTTTCTGGAAAAAACACAACAAACAATTCTGAGACTACTGAAATTACCTAGTAAGTCTTTCAGAATACAATAAATGTCCTCAAAGATAATAATATTCATGAAGTGGGGGCTACCTGCCAAAATGGGGAGGAAAGTGTCACTGAAGGCCTAATTGGCCTCCTTTATGATTTTACCTAAGTAATACTTCCTCTTATACAGACTAAACTTGAAAAAGCCGAGTTAATTGTTTCTTGTTGTATATGATATCCACATGTCCTTAGAGACTGAGAGTGCATTGGCCAAGTTTTTGAACTTAGATGAAATTTCTATAAATACCTATTTGACTGGAAGAGATATTATTTGGCTCTAAGTAGAGGTGTGAAAAAGAAGCTTAGGAAATGAAAAGGATAGAGCCCCAGAGTTGTTGCTGTTTATATTACAAAAATCTCTTTGATTTCTGGATAAAGTTTAAGATATTATGAGGAAAACAGGCTCAGTTTCTTTTCCTGGTATCTTTTCTGGAAGGGAAGATTTGAAAAATGCAGAGTTCTCAGATTTGAAGAGACTTATCTTTGGCTTCGATTCTTGAACAAAAAGATGTTATAATTCCTAAAGAACTCATGACTTCACAACTAAGGAGCTTATACCTGGCAGATGATATCCTGGAAATTATATTTTTCTGCTAAAAGTTTTGTGAGTTTTCAATAACTTTTGTGTTGTTGTGTTTCTCCATCTCACTCTCAGTAATGTCAATACTGTCTCTGAGGGCATAAATATGTGTGTATATATCTTCTTGGTTAGCAAAATCTGTGCAAGGCTTTCCAGGACCCAAAGTTCTGGATCAGAATTCCGTCTTTGACTCATGGGAAATTTTGCCAGAATTTTACTTCCATCCAAACATCAGGTCTAAAAGTGTGACTTATCGTTATTATTTTTATTAATGTTTTAGCATATATCTGGAGGAAGCATAAAAAATTTTACTAGCATAAAACACTAACTTGCTTTTATCTCTTTATATTCAGTCTTCTAACAACCATTGGGCAGGTGGAGTAAATACCCACTTTTTGACATTAAATAAAAAGAGATTTAAGATAATAGTGATAATATCACCTATATATGCACATATCATGCCTATTGTATAATCTATAGGAAAATTATGATGATAATAAGATGACATATGCATAATTCACACAGCAATGAAAATTTTGGCTTTGTGGAGTAATCATTTAATCTATCAGTTTCTTCCATTCCCCAGATTTGCTTCAAAAACTAAAGGAGTTAGAAAGATTCATAAATTTTGGAGAAATATAGATGAATTATTATCCTTGTTGCCCTTTCTTTCAGCAACTAGTGTTGTTTCTTGGGGAAGGAAAGAAGTAAAAATTGTGATCTCCCTTTAACTACTTGTGGGCAAGTCCCAATGTAACCTTGTATTGCCGTTCAGCACTAGAGTACCTGATATGGAGATAAAGAAAACTTAAAATAACTTTTTAGAAGAGTGAAAATCATTCTTCCTCAAAAGTTTCTTTTCTCTATACGCTCTGACTTGAGGTATTCTTTTTCTTCTCCAATGTTTATCATTTACCATCTTGGAACTCGATATTTGGATATATATGCATATTTTTTATTTTATTTATTTTTTATTTAAATAGTTTTTCTCTCTTCCTTTCCTATCATTGACATTCAGAGGTTAATTAACATTGGGAAAACATGCCTGTCTATAGTAATTATCTTTGTAAAGAGAGAAGTGTGAAACAAAATAAAAAATAAGGTGAGATTCTAGAATAAAAAATCAAAATCTTTATTTCATTGATAATTGGGAGCTATTGAAGTTTTTGGAGAAGGGAAATACATGAGAGAAGAAATATATAGGGTTCTACAAACAAAATTATCTACTAGTTCTTTGAATGCCTATTGTTTACTGGTCTATTAAATTTAATACGTCTCTCTGTCTCTTTCTGAGTGAATATATTTCCTTCACCTTTGTGTATTACATTTTTTTTGAATTCCAGTAATATATTTAGAGAAGGCATTATTCTTACTTAATGTATATATTGAGGGAAATGAGGAACATCTAGGTCAAGTAACTTGACCAACAACCTGAGTTAAATCAGCAAAAGCAAGACCACCTGATTATTATCCAGGATTCATGCTATTTCCCCTATAGCACAGAGTCTTAGAAAAGGTAGTCTCTGTTACTCTCCAGATTTATATTTCAGAGGAAGAATTCACTGACAAGTACAGAGGTTCCTTGGCAAAGACAGTATCTGCCTTTGTTACTTCCCCAGATAATTTCAAAGACATTTCTCTTTTAATTATTCTGTGTACTTATTGTACATTTGATAAATATTTGATGCGTTCCAGTTTAATACAGGAAAGATATATTTTATCTATCCAATATTCCCATAAAATGAATGGATTCCCATAAAATGAAACCAAGCCTTAGACATAGGGAAGAAAAATAAAATTACAGTTTTCATTTTGATTTATTTGGAAGAGGTAGAACAACACTCTTCATTTTCCATTTAAAATGAAAAACAATGTATGTCATATTTTAGTTGATGAATATGACACTCAGAAATAAACTGTACAAAGCAATATGTTGTTTAGAGTAATAAAAGGTGAAGAATGAAAAAACATATGCATCTATATGTAAATGTTATGCATACACATATGTGTATAAGTGTGTGCCTTTTTGAACAAAGGGAGATTAAAAATAATGACCCTAAAATATGTAAGAAGAAAAAGAGAGATGAAGAAAGATGGATAGACATTGAAAGAGAAATAAATGGTAGTTGAGAAGTTCAATTGTTGTAGTACTTACAGTTCACCAGCTTATTTCATGGGATCCTTCATTTTAAAATGGAAGGGATGTTTGGAATCACCTAGTTGAGCTCATTCATTTGCAGATGAAGAAAGAGACTCAGAGAGGCTAAGGAATCCACACCTGAACACAAGGGTAAGTTGTTTTTAAAAGTTATAACTCCTAATTGTCCCTCCACTCCTTTTTTGAGGCTGCAATCTTGCTGACAAAAAAAAAGAAAATCTGTAAATGGAATGTACTTTGATATTTCCCAGATCTAAAAAAATATAATAAATTAAAACATCTTCTAGAAGCTGGCCAATTGCCTGAGAGGGAGGCTGACTGGAGAGGTTGGAAGTGGTAAAAATTGTGCAGAGAAACTATTGATTCCTTAATCAATAAGTTTTCTATTTCACTAACTCTTAATATACTTCTGGCTACCCTTATGTATCTCAAAGAATCTCCACCCAGCTTGAGAGAAAGAACTAAAACAACTACCTGATCTTTATCCCTTGGATCAAAAAATACATGAGCTACAAATGAAAGAGATAACATTCTGAACAAAATATTCACTTGCAAACTATAGCTGTGTATCATCTTCCTTCCTCCCTCACTTAGTTTAGAATTTGAATTTCCTTCTCATTATCCTCTCTATCTCTTGTTTTTTTCCCCTTTCTTTTCTTCTTTATTTTAATGCAGTTTTATAATTTCAGACATATAGGGAATTTCTAGTGTAGAAGTGTATACTCATGTATATGGGTAAGTCATTTCAGAGAGTATTTTGGGGTATCAATGAATAAATTAACTTTCTCCTGATAACACAGATATAGTATATTATAATTATGATTAGAACCCTTCTCTAGTTAACTCCGAGTCATGACCCTTCATTTACTAAGCCACCTATTTTGTCTCTCAAAATGCTAGCATATAAGAACTTATATACCAGCGTATAAGGAGAAAGTGATCGATATACATTAAGATGGCAAATGTTCTTCAATTTTAGCATACACTCTTACATACACACACATAACACATACACAATCTTCTATCTGTCATCAGCAATCCTGAATATCAAATAATGTTGTATATTGTAAGGCAGCTAAGAGAAATAGTAGACAGAGTATTGGAATTAGAGTTAGAAAAATCTGAGTTGAGATCTTGCCTTATACAACTGTCTAGCTCTATGGCCTTGGTTACTCATCCTCTGCAATTTAAACTTTCATTAAAAATTCAATAGATCAGATTAGTGATATGCCAACTCCAATATTCCATCCTTGATATGAGTATCAAAAGTAATGAGGTAATAAGGTACTTTTTATGTGTTTGATTATACAGATGTATATGAAGTGTTAACAAAGATTTATATAACCATAGAATGTTAGAGTATACATAAAACTTTGGTCACTAAACAATTGTATTCACAATCTAGAATATAATACAGTATGCTTGTCTCCTTTTTGAACTCAACCCAACTAAAATTTTGAAGACTATAGATAAGTATGTGGATATGAAGGTTTACATCAAGGAATAATATTCTTCTGTATGACTTTCCATATTCTCCCATATTTATGCATTTCCACAGTTGATTTTCACTTTTGAAATACAATCTATCCTCATTTATGCCATAATGAATCCCTAAATACCTTCCAGTATGAAGATCTTGGTGGTTAGTCTTTTTACCTTTTAAAATATTGCATTATTTTGCATATTTTTCTACCTATTGAATCTATCTTGGATTCCATATACATCTTTCAAACTCTTTGAGACCAAGAATGATGCTTTGTACGTTTTTGTTTTAAATCAGTACCTGTGATTGCAACAGTGTAGTCAACCATCAGCACAAAAAGTAATTCAAGTAATGAAAGTTAATAATTTGTGTATAGGTGCATAAGATTTATAGGTATGTCTCATAGATATAGAAATTTAAGGAAGAGATCATAGCTATTCTTGAGTATAAAACGCTCATTTTGCAGATGACAAAACTGATGTAAAGTAATTTGACTGACCCAAACTTGCAGTAAGTCATATAGATGATATTTGAATCTAATATCTCTGATTCCAATTATAATGTTCTTTCTCCTATACCTCAGTATTGGAAGAATTGTTTCGAGAATCAGAAGCTTGCTAGCTCATGGTTTAATATAGAGGACTCAAAAGACTTTTATTAGTTATAGGTTATTCTCTTCAGTATAAAACTACTGCCTATCACCTTGTAATCAGTAATTTGTTAATGTCTATGTTCAATTGAATTTGTTTTCATACTTCTTTTCAGACATTGGCTTTCAGTTAATTCTCAACTGAATCCTTCCTGTAGCAACAAAAGTCATGAATATACAGAGCAATGTGACAGAATTTGTCCTCCTTGGGCTGACACAGGACCCAGGAAGGCGAAAAATCGTATTTGCTGTTTTCTTGGTCTTCTACATTGCTACTGTTTTGGGAAACCTGATCATCATTGTGACCATCAAAACCAGCCCCATGCTTGGGTCCCCCATGTACTACTTCCTGTCCTACTTGTCTTTTGCAGATGCCTGCTTCTCCACAACTACAGCTCCCAAGCTCATTGTAGACAGTGTCTCCAAAAAGCAGACCATCTCTTTCAAACATTGTATGACTCAGGTATTTGCAGCCCATTTTTTTGGTTGCATGGAAATTTTCCTTCTTATCCTCATGGCCTATGACCGCTATGTGGCCATCTGTAAACCTCTGCACTATTCAACTATCATAAGTCCCAAAGTCTGTCGTATATTAGTCATCTTGGCCTGGGTTGGCTCTTGTATTCACTCCACAGCCCAAATTTTTCTTGCTTTAAGTTTGCCCTTTTGTGGTCCCCATTTGATTGACCACTATTTCTGTGACTTGCAACCTTTGTTGAAACTGGCCTGCACAGATACATATGTGATTAATCTTCTTATTATCTCTAATAGTGGAGTTATATGTATGGTGAGTTTTGTGTTACTCATCATTTCCTATATTGTTATCCTATACTCCCTGAGAAAGCAGAGTTCTGAAGGGAAGCGCAAAGCCTTTTCTACTTGTATTTCCCATATAATTGTGGTCATCATCTTCTTTGTACCATGTATATTCATATATACCCGTCCCCCAACCACCTTTCCTGTGGATAAATTAGTGTCTGTATTTTACACAATTGGCACTCCTTTACTCAACCCTTTGATATATACTCTGAGGAACAAGGATGTAAAAGATTCCATGAGGAAGTTATGGAGGAAGATTGTAGGATCTTAGATGAGTGGCCACCTCACAAATACTAGTGGATGTCTATATTCAACTCATTTTAGAAAAAAATTGTGTCTACTTGGCTGGACACATTTGAGGATAATTTTGATATTGATGGGGAACTCTGTACAACTTTACCTCAGTGACTGTGTCAGGATCACTTTGGAAGCTGGAAGACTTAGAAGGTTTGATCTTTATGCCAAAATCAGGTAGAGATATGAGATACCACAAGGTACAATTGGATATTTAAGTCCACCATGGTCAAAACTCTCTCTCATTCTCCTAGTATTACTACCCTCATTTTCACTTCTAACTTAATTTATTCTCTTTCCTGGTCATCAGCATACTCCAATAATCTTGTTTTAGCCTGATATCCTGTGCCTGAGATCTTATTACTGTTATTTTTTAAAACCCTTAACTTCTGTCTTGGAGTCAATACTGTGTATTGGCTTCAAGGCAGAAGAGTGGTAAGGGCTAGGCAATTGGGGTCAAGTGACTTGCCCAGGGTCACACAGCTGGGAAGTGTCTGAGCCAGATTTGAACCTAGGACGTCCTGTCACTAGGCCTGGCTCTCAATCCACTCATCTACCCAGCTTCCCCCATTACTGTTATTTTTAAATTTGTACAATCTTGAAACAAGTATTTAACTCACCTCATAATTAAACTTATCACCAAAGTTCTCTAGAAGTTGTGGAAACCTGATTTTTGCATGGCAACTTGATTTCTGTACTGAAACAGAGACTAAATGGTTGACTCTATCTCTAGTGACTGGTTTGGTGATGATGATAGACAGTACATTATATAACTTCAGCAGCCATTGTTCTGTTGGTAAATACTTAATAAATAACTGGATTTCTAGAAAATTGATTTGGGGGTGGTGCCCACAATACAGATTTAAGTTTTATCTTCAATATTAACATTTTCTATATACTTTTAAACATCTAGATGGTCAATGAAACAGTAAATCAAATCCTGATTTGGAGTATTTTCCCATTTCTCAGGAACATGTAAATGGTCACACTGATAATTTTATAATTAATTGTCTTATATTGTTTGGGCCAGAATTCAACTCACATGTATCAGCCCTTCTTTTGGAGAGCAATTCATAGGTCCTCAAAGTTCATCAATGCTCCTCCAGTCAGAATTTCAGCCCTTACTAACCCTGGATGAGTGGGAGTTCCATGAAAGTTGGAGGGCCATCTTGGGTTTAACTGAGGAAACTAATTAAGCAAGTAACCAAATTAAAATAGATATGTCCATACATTTGTATTTGTATTATTACATGGGTCTATGTACATTTGATAGTGTGTATCTGTATACATATATCAGTTGTGGGGAGGGGGTGCCTGAAGGTTGGAGTTTAGGGGACATTGAGGCAATATAAAATGACAGTATGCACAAGAGATTTACATATCAATAAAGATTTATATGTAAAAAAGCATAAATTGTTTCACAATATGATGAGGTTATTGGGAAGAGCTGAATGGGGTTATTTAGTGAGATTGTCTCTAAGATTCTTTGAGATATGAATCTATAATCTTATGATCCTTTGCCAAGAAAGTCTCTTAAAGTACTGTTTATTCTGAAGAGAATCTGTGGCTTCAGGTCTATCCTATATCCATTGGTGGTGTACTGAATATAACTTTAATAAGCTATTAAGTATTTATTTCGTTTTCACTAAGAGCATGTAGACCTCAGAAAACTGCAAATGCTATATATATATATATATATATATATATATATATATATATATATATATATCATAGCTTATTTCATTCCTTTATTGGTTATCAACATTTAATAAGTCATGGGTAGATTAAACTTCAAAATGTGCCATGCATATACATAAACACATTCATTCATACATACATATATATACATATAAAAATAAATATATACACACAAATATGTGTGTATGCCTGTGTTTGTGTTTCTCCAAGAGAGCCAGATGATTAGTTACCAGCACACACACTGCTGCTCCATCCAAGTCCATGAAAGTAAGATTTTGACTATCTTTTAAAGGTTTCCCCTAATGAATCAATTAAGCCTTCTTCTTTTCATTAAACACAGATGAAAAGCAATTCACTGAGTTAGTTAATTACTTAGTTAGAAGGGGAAATATCCAAATTAAATACCTAGGCTCAAACAAGGTAATTTATATTTATCTAAAGTGGATACTCATTCCCTAAGACCCATTTGGTGGTATCAAAGGTTATGTTGACCTACTATCTTATGCTTGATCTCCATAACTTTTCTATCTGGTCATCTGCCTCTGGTGAGAGTGGAAATGTCTTGCAAACTTGTCTTGCATATTTTCTGCCTGCTCTTGAGTCTCCTTTAGGAAGAGGAAAAACACTGTCCTATTATATGAGTCTTTCAGCACTGAACTGATGAAGGAAGGCAGCATTCTTTTGTTTCATGTCTAATCTACCTACCTTAGAGATAGGGAAGTATCATAACTTCTGTTCCAAGTATTTTCACCTTCACATGGACTGTCCAAGGTTCTGAAAGGACTTCACTCTAAGTTCATAATATAATTGACATAGGACATCTCTCTAAACTTTTCTCTTAATAATTAAGAAACTACCACCTCATCAAACTCTATCTCAGTGGTCATGAATCTTTGTAAGTCATCATAAAATCTCCATATCCTACCTCACATTATTTCTTATGCCTATTCCTCTCAACTCATGTCCAACCAAAGTCTCAAAAGCAAACACCTCCTTCCCTAGTGTTCTCTGTTTGAGGATCTCTGGCCAATTATCATTGATAACTTCTTGTAATATGATATCCAAAGATTTTTTCTTGATTGTGGATTTCAGGTAGTCCAAAAATTCTCAAACTATCTCTCCTAGATCTATTTTCTATGTCAGTTGCTTTTTTTAAAATAAGATATGTCATGTTTTCCTCTATTTTTTATTCCTTTGATTTTGCTTTATTGTTTTTTAATTTCTCATGAAATCATGAGTTTCTAGATCAGTGGTTCTCAACTATTCTAATGCCATGACCCTGCAATACAGTTCCTCATGTTGTGGTAACCCCAAACCAAAAAGTTATTTTGGTGGCTACTTCAAAACTGTAATTTTGCTACAGTTATGATTCAGCATGTAAATACCTGATATGCATTATGTATTCTAATTGCTACAAACCACAGGTTGAAAACCACTGTTCTAGATGATTAATTCTGATTTTTAAAATCTGATTTTCCTCTGTCAGTTTTTAATTCTGCTTTTTCAATTGGCCATTTCTTCTTGCATTACTTTCCTTTCTTCGTGTATCACATTCATTTCTCCTTGCATCAGTTTCTCCCCCCCCCACTTTTCCACTTTTCCTCTGCCCCTCTTAAATGGTTTTTGAAGTTCTTTTGAAGTTTTTCCAGAATCTGTGTCCAATCCATATTTTTTCTTTTGGACTTTGTGTGTGTTTCATTTGCTTTCACTGCCTCCTTGTGTGTCTGTATCTTGCTTTTTGTCTTTATAAAAAATTCTTTAGAGTTAGGTACTTTTTTGTTGTTTGCTCATTTTTCCTATCTAATTATAGGTAGGCTGGGGGGGATGATGTGATGGTCTGAGGGGTGAGAGCTTTGAGTGCCACCTCCTCCTGCTAATTAAATTGGCCCTTGTGATGCTGACAGCTTAATGACTTGACTCAGACTTAGTTGTAAGCTTTTGATCTCACTCTGATTTTGATAAGGTCAGGTAGAATTCAAATTCTGGCCTCAGTCTCAAGTTTTTGGTCTCACTGTGCATTGGATCCAATCAGGCACACCCTTAATTGTCCTGTCTTGGAGCTCAGCCCTGAGCTTTAAGCAAAATGACACCCCAAGGTTTCAATTAATTCTTTGTCCCAAGCCCAGACTAGAATTCCCAGACTTCTCCACAGGTTTCAATTTTCAAGGACTTTTAACTCTATTTGCTCAGGCAGGATTTCAGGGTCTGGATGCTGGCTCAGGCATAGATTCCTAAACTTTGGATAGCAGATTTGGGGTAGGTTTGTGTGGCTCACTCTTGGATTGCTTTCCCCTCCTTTCTATAGCTTCTTGCTGGATCTGTTCTCCTTCTACCCCAGTGCCCCAGATGCTTCTTGCCTGCCTTCTGGGTTTTTCTTTTCTTGAAATTTGTTTCACTCCATCCCCTTGTTGGTTCTTTCACTCCTATATTTGCTTTGTGGTGATATTTTAATTTTTATTTAGGAGAATTCTCATGGTGGCACAGAGCTGCTAAGGATTACTCCATCATCTTGGCTCCATCTCCAGAACTCTTCCTAATGCTCTCTGGAATGCCTGCCAAATTGGTGGCAGACTTGTTTTCATCTTAAATATCTTTCTTTCCAATACCTTTCATTTTTTTGTCTCTTATTGAAGCCTGGTTATCTCTTAATGACACAAACTTCTTGATTACCTTTCCCACCCATTACTCATTTGTCAAGATACAGAAATTACTATTCCTTGTTCCCCATTGCCACTTCCAGATTCTCTTCTTGCCACTATTATACAATCACCTCACTCCTTTGAACTTTATGCATTCTATGTTTTGTAATATATATTTGAGGGTATATTTGATGGATACTAGATAACTAATGGATCAGGCAGTTATCTTCCTTTTGCCTACCCTCCTTCCTCTGTACCTCCCTTCCTTACTTTTTCCAATCTCCCTTCCCCCTCTTCTTCCTTTCAGTTTCCCCTTTCCCCTTCTTTTTCAGCCTCCTTCTAAGTCACTCAGGGTGAGCTATGATGTTTCAGAGGAAATATTCTTTTCTCTTCTTTGTCTAAAGTAAGGATTTATTGGGGAAAACAAGAAAGATGGAGGATAAGGTAAGAGTGGTGGGATATCTCTGTTATCTACAATGAGTGTTAGGTTGAAGGATATTGAGAGGAATGGCAATTCAGCCACTAGCATGAAACAGAGCCAGTCAGAGAGAGAGAGATATAGGGACTATTGTCCTTCTTCTGCCTTCAAATCAGCCAAGGTCATCCCCCAACTTGATTATCCCAAATCCCAGAGAAAAATCCAGCTTCTTCCATCAGTTAGCCAGAAAGCCCAGAAAAAGTCCAGCAGTTTGGCTTGGCTCCAAACTGCTTTTCATGGCCACATTCCAAAAGGAATCTTCATTTGACTAGACAGCTGACCCATCTCCAGATTCTGTCCTTTGCATGCATTTTCTTATGATTTCTCTCTTCTCCACAGTTTTTCACTCAAAGAAAATCCTGGTAGATATTGTCTATAAATATTCAAAATAAAATTTTCCTTTCTCAGTCAGTCCTTTGTCTGACACAGTCTTTTTTCTTCCCCACTTCTTAATAGTTAGCTTCAATATACATATAGTACTCTTTCAAATAGCCTAATCTCACAGTTATTCAACTTATTTATTTCCCATGGTCTACTCTTCCACTCCACAACAGCTACAAAGAAAGGTGATCATAGCCTTGATCTTTCCAATATCCATAAACACAACAGTACCACATCCCCAAAATTCTGGAATTTCCTTATTCATTCTGAGTCTATTGGATGCCCACTTTTACCTGTGCCTTCCATTTAAAACCTTGTTTTTCTTGAAAACTGTGACTCCCCCCATCCCTTGAATCCTCAGTTTTTTTTTTCCATTCTTGTGCTAACCATGCTTTCTTATTTTCTCATTATTAATCTCTCAGTAAACCAAGGCAACTCTTCATTCTTTCCAGTCCCTTCCCTCTTTATCATAAAGGCAATAATACCCAGCAAAGCTTTAGTCTTGGGCTACAATTCTTTCTATTGTCTTTGCAACCCCCACCATTCCATGTCAAATATGTTGAAATGGCTTGCCAATTTTTTGCCATAGTTCTAGAATGTAATTACTTTCCCCTTTGATATTGGAACCAACCTAGTACAGGCTCTTATCACCCTTCTGGACTATTTTAATATATTGATAATAGGTATTCCTGTTACAAATATTCCTGTATTCTGTATAAATGGAGATTTTGAACATTTCGACTTCATTGCCCAGAATAGCCTTAGTATTTCCCCAAATTCCTTTTAATCTCTCCACCACTTTGCGTGGTCATGTTTGTATAAATTCTGAGGCTCTGCCTATCTTGCTCTCTCTTCTTTTTTGTAGTCGAGTTAGGCAGGTTTCATTATAGTTTTTTTTTATTTTAATAAATCTAATAAATATAATACTTGAGTTATTTGACATTAATTTTAAACACAATTCTCAACCATCCTCACATCAAACAAAGTGATTTTTATAAAATGCAAGTTTTGACCATGTCACAGAGCTCACTAAATTCAACTAACAACCTATCTCCTCCATTATACAATATGTCATCCATTTCGCATTCAAAGTCCTTTGTGCCCTAGTCACCATGTATACATCTCCAATTTTATTACATATAATATATACCTCCCACATACTCTTAAATTCATTGTAACATGCCTCCTTGATGTTGCTCAAAGAAAGCACTCTATAGTTTGGCTATAGGCATTCTTATTAACTATATCCCATGAATTAAATAAATTGGCTCCTCATTTCTGTCTCCTGTATTATGTGATTTCCTTCAAGTCCTAGCTAGAATCTCATCTTCTATAGGAAGACTATCCCCAATCCATCTTAATGTTCATTACTTCCCTTTGTTATTTGTTTTATATTTAACCTATATGTAGTTTTTTCTGTATATAATTGGATTATGTGAACATCTTATTTGTCATTTCTTTTTTTATTATAAACAGACTTTATTACAGGAGAATATGCTTATGAAGTTGGTTTTAGGCAGTGGCAGGATGATGGCAGAACACCACACTACATTTAGATCAGGCCAGATATTGTACATAAACAGAACAAAGAAGGCTTAGTGCCAAGAGATGGTCCATGATCATATGGGTGGTTACATGTAAATTTTCCCATGTGAGTGATTTTACTATTTAAAATAACTGTGTTCCATAGGTCAAATTCTCAGACTTTTGTTCTCACCAGACAAGGGCATAATTTCAAATTGCTTTCCAGGATGGCAGGACAAGTTCACAGCTCCACCAACAGTGAAATAAAATAACTGTTTTCCTACAGTATCTTCAGCATTTATCATTTTCCTTTTTTGTTAATTTTTGCCAAGCTAATGAGTGTCAAGTAGAATTTCAGAGTTGAGCTAAGTTAATGCTTCTCTAATTGTTAATTTGGTTCATCTATATTACTATTGATAGCTTGGATTTCTTATCTATTCATATCCTTTGACCATTTTCAGGTAGGGAATGGTTCTTCTCATGAATTTGAATCAGGCTTCTATATATTAGACATTGATCCTACTTCAGAGAATTTGTTCCAGTTTCCTTGCTTCTCTTTTAATTTTAGCTATGCTGATTTTTTTTTCTGCAAAAAAAAATTATTTCATATAGTCAAAACTATTTTTCCATTTTTTGTTTATTTATTTAATCAATTAAATTAGAATTAATTAGAATATTTTCCCATAGCTACATGAATCATATTCTTTACTTCCCCTTCTCCTACCCCTCCCATAGCCAACAAGCAATTCCACTGGGTTTTATATGTGTCACTGATAAAGACATATTTTCATATTATTAGTATTCACACTATTTTTTGTCACTTCCTACTTCACTACAGTATTCCATTATAATCATATACCATAAGTTGTTTAACCATTCCCCAGTTGATGATAGACATCCTATCAGTTTCCAATTCTTTGCCACCACATAACATAGATGCTAGGTACTTTTCCCCTATTTTAATCTCTTTGGGATCCAATCCTGATATTGGTATCATTAGGTCTGCAAATAATTGTTTTCATGTGTAAAAAATAGACTCGAATACAGGACTACAATCACCACGAGCCTTTGCTCCACTTCCCCAGAATGCCTTGTAATCTAACCTGGGCCGAGATCGAGAAGGGATTTAAGCTGATTCAAAGGCTTTTGAGGGGCTCTCTCTTGGCTCTTTTTGGACTTCTGTTTTGGAGCAGGCACGTCTCTTGTGTGATGTGGCGTTATTTTGTCTAGGCCTCTGGCCTAGGCACATGTTTCTTACTTGTATACTCTTTAATCTTTAACCTTTAATAAACCTCTAAAAAATATAATACTCCTTGCAGAGAGAAACTAATTTCTACCTGCCTCAGTCTCCCTTTCTCCCCTAAATTTTAATCTTTACACATGTTATTTCCTCCATTCCATTGGGTACTCTTCAATGAGAAGAATTGTTCTTTGTCTTTTTTTCTATTCATAGTGCTTAGACTAATATAAGCCATATAATGGACATTTAATGAAATGATAAAATGACTAAGCTTAACAATGGAGTAAAGTCAGGAAACAGGTTATATATTTTTGTTATTGTTTTGTCGCTAGCTATATGATGTAGACATAGCACAATCCCCAATGCCAGTAATTTTCAAACTTTTTTTTTTGTCTCAGAACACTTTTATTCTCATAAAAATCATTGACGAACCTAAAGAATTTTCCTTTTATGAGTTTTAACTATTAATATTTTTGGCATTACATATGAAAACTATTAACAAAATATTTATCAATTAATTTAAAAATGTAAATGATAAATGTGAGTCATAATAACATAAATAATTTTTAAGAAATACTATATTTTCCATGAAGAAAAACAAAAGTATTTTAATAAGGTGAAAATCCCCCCCAATCTCTTTAATTGTGGGTTTAATAGAAGAAGCTGTGTTCATCTGCTCCTTTCTCCAACCCATTGTGATATGTTTTGGTTAAAGTATATGAAAAACATCTGGCCTTAAATTTGTAATTAGAAAAAGAGTATTTTAATTTAGCAAATGCATTTCTTTTAATTTTATGGCTTCTCCAAAAGTGTTTCAGGGAAACCTCGCCCCTATAATCAAGATGTTAAGAACCATTGTCTTATACATAATGCCTGACTAGATAATTCAGTCCTTTCTGGGTTGAATTGATGCAAAATCCATTACCTCCCAAACCACTGTAGTCGGATAGTTTTAATTGCTAGGAAGGATTTCCTTAGGGAAAAAGATATCCCAGGTCCCTCATGATTTACTTCATCCACTTAAATATACCTGCTAAGATTAAAAAGGTATTCTTCAAGATTCAGTGAAGTATGGAACTTCAAAAAAAAATTCAAAGGGGAAACTACATGACTCAGTGGATGGAGATCCAGGCCTAGACACAAAAGGTCCCAAGTTTAAATCTGGTCTTAGACACTTCCTAGCTGTAGGACCCTGGGCAAGTCACTTCACCCCAATTTCCTATCCCTTATGATTCCCCTGCCTTGGAACTAATAATAAGTATCAATTCTAAGGCAGAAAATGAGTTTTTTTAATGAAATTTAACATTCAATTTAGCTTCTAATAAATCTGAAAAGTAAAAAGTCTTTGTTTTTCAGTGAACAAAAATCCTGATTACACAACATTTTCTGAGCCAATGATCCTCCTCAATTTTTTCCTCAGGAAGAAACAGAGGGACAAAACATATTCCAGCAGTTGAAGATCTCTGGTGAGGTACCCAAAGTTAAAAATTATGTAAAAGAACCTGTATGTCATGGAAGGGAGCTGGAAAGAGGTATGTACTGAATTATTGACATTCAAAATTCTTTTCATCCCTGAGATGAAGTTCTTCTGGAGGAAAAGTAGATTTTTTTCTCATATTTATTTTTTTACAATTATATGTAAAATACTTTAATATTATTATTTTTTTATTTTGAGTTACTAATTCTATACCTTTTTCTCTCTCCTCCACTCCATTCCAGCAATGCAGCAATTTCATATATATTATTCATGTGAAATCATGCAAAATATTTTTATATTAGTCATACTGAAAATGAAAACACAAACCAAAAAACATTGAAAGTATACTTTCTTTAGCATTTAGAATCTGTCTGTTCTTTCTTTGAAGGTGAATAGAATATTTAATCTAAAATCTTTTGTGTATAAATGAATACTTTGGAAAAAGGCAGAAAAGGGGAAAAAAGGTATATGTGCTTCCCAATGATATGATTTTTTTTCTGACTTGCAGAATTTAGTTTCTAATGGGAACTTTGACACCTTGAAATAACCCAGATCATTTCAAATTCTACTGCTTTATTTATGGACAAATAGTATTATATAGTGTAGAATGCTGAATTCAGAATTAAAAAAAAAGAGTTAGAATCCCTTCCTTGAAGCTCATATGGCTAGTCATAAAATCATTTAATCTCTCTGAGTCTCACCTTTCTCATTTGTGAAATAAGGGCCTGACCTTATTTTATCTCAAAGGCTCTTTCCTATTTTATCAGTGGGAAAACTAGGAAAATAAAATCTGTTTTGATAGAAAAAAATGAAATTATGTGCATGCTTCCAAAAAAAAGCTATGTTTCTAGATCAAGAAATATTTTTAGATCATTGATATTAGAATATTTCCAATTTTACAATTGAAATTTTGATTTAATTTTTAATTTGCTAAACAATATTTTCAGGTGGATAGTTTACTGTTGAAACTAATCAGCTGAGCTCATGGCTGCAAGTCAACAAGATTCCTGTGGATAATCATGATTAGTCAGTCTGTCAGATCCTCTGGGATCATCATTTTATGGAGATGTCAAATCCAGTAGATGAAGTCTACAGTCTCTTATCTCTAAATCTTTCTAGGAGATTGGTTTAACTATCCTATACAGGCCAGGAAATTGGCTATATTGTAGTACCCTAGAGAACCACCCCTTGGTAACACTGTGATGAGATATTTCAAGGAAATAATTAGATTGAAATGCAAGTTTCATTAAAATAGATGATAGAAGGATAGAGATAGATAGATATAAAAATGCTTATTTTATATTATACCATTATTTTTATCGCATTTGCCAGAAATTAAGGGGAAAAATCTCTAAATTTCTATTATTAGCAATGGGATAAGATTATGGGATTTCTTTATAAATTCATATAAATTCACAATTTCTAAAATGTAATGTGATATTGTGTATAGAGAGAAAGTCTCAGTATTAGGCAGCTTTGAGATCAACATGTAGCAGCTGTGTGATCCTAGGGAAGTAAAGTCACGTAATCCCTCATTTCTTTTTATACATATCTCAAAATTTCCTGACCTCAACTCTCTTTGTTCAGGGAGGTTACCTAACATAATATCACCTACCTCAACCTATTTGTTGTCTATTTTTGAGAGTCAAATAAATTGCTATATGCAACGTTTCCTGTAAACTGTAGCAACATTATACAACTAGTCATTATTATATTCATTCTTCCTCCTATGATAATGGGAAGACAAAAAATTAAATTTAAGAATTATGACCCTTTATCTTAAATAGAGTGAACAGCAATTCCATACAGTTTTAAGTTTACTGTCTGTAATAGTGATTTATCATGAGTGAAAGTAAGTGTAAGGGAAAATTCCCCAAATGTCAGTTCAAAGCTTTTTATTTTAGTGTACTTGTTTTCTTATACATGATTGCTAACATTATACCCCAAACAATTTAAATAAATGTTTATATATATATTTAGAACATCTTAAAGCCTTTTATTAGAGGAAAGGTAAGGAATTTATATAATTATAACTGTGGGAAAATCATTGAATTTAGACCATTTGAATTTCTCCTTATCATTTGCCTGTGTGTTACACAAAATAAAACCTGGCATAATATAGCAGGTTTTTAACCTGAATTTAGAGACATGGATAATTGCAGAAGAATTCAGTACAATAGTTTGTAGCCTGAGGGTTCATGATTAATCAGAATTTAGAAAAAAAAGAGAGAGCTGAGAAAATCCATTGGGAAGTACTGAGAACAAGAACTTAATTCATTTTCCATTAAAAATCGCAAAAAAAAAAAATAGATGCTGCTTTAGATGTTCTCTAGTGGCCTCAGCTGGGGAGACGTTACCTAGGCAGCAAGAATCAAGGTCAAATGTCACAGGGGAGAGTAAGAAACCCAATGTCCCCTGCAACATGCCTTTGAAAAAAAGAATATGGATACTATTTCTACTAGCTACAGATCAGAATTTTCCCACTACCAACCTGCTAAATCTATTATACCCCCCATCATCCCTAATTCACCATAGCCCACCTAGGGCACCTAGAGCACCTCATCGTTTTCCAGACTGGTAGAGCTCATGATTGTAATCATAGATATTCTCTGATGTTATTTAATATAAACTCCTCATAATAAGGGGAGCAAATGTGTTAGAAAGATCCTTCATGTGAAATGAGCAGATCAGTTTTGATCTCCAGATCTAACATTTCCTTGTAGTTATAAGGAAACCACTTCAATTCTTTGTCTATCATTTTCTCCATCTATAAAATCAAGAAAATAGTACTTATACTAATTACCTCCAGTGATGGAGAACCCATCAGAATACTTTTTAACATGGTATGTAATGATTTTATGATTTATCCAATTTCTGCTGTTGCTAAATACATGCTTAAATAAGTTTGGCTACATTTTCTTTATTTAATTTTAAAATATATTATTTTATTATAATTAATATATAATAATTATAAAATATAATTTTATTAAAATTTAATCATATGTGGATAAAATTTTCAATAAACATTTTCTGACATTTTGTGATTTATGTTCTCTCCCTCCATACCTCTCACCCCATTCCCTTCCTCAGAAGATCAGGTTAAATTATATACATTGTACATATATTATTATATGATGTATATTTCCACATTCATCAAGTTGTGAAAGAAGACACATATAATGAACATGAGAAAAAATTCACAGAAAAAGTTTGGCTATGTGTTTATGTATTGAGTGTATCAAACCAAATTTTGGCTTTCTCTTATATGATGAAAAATTATGAAATTTTGATGCAAGTCCTCAAGTACAGACGCACTTAGAAAGCATGACATTTAACAAAGAAATACTAGTTCCCTCTCTGTATACAATTTCCCCTATATATCCCCCATATTTATAAAAGCACAGGGAAACAAAATCCTCACTTGATCCTACCAGCTCCTAACAGTATTTTCTTTTCTTTACAAGATCCTGGAGATTTTTTTTTATTCATTACCTTAAATTCATTTACTTCTATTCACTTCCCCAAACCTTGAAATATGGCTTGCTCTCCACAAGGTATCAAATAATCTCTTATTTATTAAATTCAATGACCATTTTTTCATTCATTTTTTAACTCCCAGCAGAATTTCAGGTGATTGATGACCCTATTTTCTATTTCTCTTCCTTAGGCTTAAAAAAAAACCCTAGCCCTTCTTGGTTTTCCTCTTACCTATATGACCTACTTTGTACTGTTATACTCCAGTTCTCAATTTTAGACCTTCATTTCCTCAGAATGAATTCACCAGATCCCATAGGTCCAATTATCATCTCTATGTAGATGACTCCCAAATCTATGTATTTAGACTTCATATCTTTCTCATTAACTCCAATCCTGCATCACCTAAGTCCACTTTGTCATCTCCTGGGAACCTAAAAATTGATATGTTGCCAAAAAATCTCATTATTGCTTCCACTCAACCCAGTTAATCTCCAAAATAAATAAATAAAAATGTATTTAATTAATTAATTGATTGATTAAATCTCCAAAAAATATTGAATTTGTCTATTTCATTTAGATTTTTCTAGATTCTTGGCTTCCTAATAGTAGAGTTGTCTTCATTCCTATGTTTCATCCCTCGGAAAACTGTGTTGATTTTGCTCCCACAACACATTTGACACCAATACTCTTCTCAGTGGCACAATTAGCACATGAGTTTAGCCCCAAGTAATAACTTAGGTGGTATCCAGATGATTATACACAAGCTCCAAACTGTTGCTGCATTTTTTCTGTCCCTTCTCTAATCCATCTTTTATTCATATGTCAAAATGGTATACACAAGGCATAGACCTAACCATGACATTTCCTAACGACAAAATTCTATACATCTGATCGCTTCTGGGACAAAATAAAAATTCCTCCACTTAACTAAAGATAGTTATAGTTTTACTCCAGATTAGCATTGCAATTTGATTTCACCTTACTCTCAGTCACTCACTCTACATTTCAGCTATCTGTCCTATTTGATGTTTCGTGTCAATGGTATTTCATGTCCTATGTCTATACCTTTGCCAAATATGTTCTCTTTCCATACTTCTCTATCTTAAAATTCTTAGACTCATTTTTCCAGTGATTAGTTCAATTACCATCACCTACATGAGCTCTTTCTAGCAATGTTAATTTTTAGTGCTATTTCACCTACAAAATGACTTTATTATTTACTTTGTATACATTTTGTATTTACTCACCTTTCCATATTTCCAGGCACTAAAATACAAACACTTAAAGAATAAGAGTTCTTTTTCCTCTCCTTTTTATTCTCAATACCTAGAATAATATCTGTCACACAGTAGTGTACTTCTTTAACTTAACCCAAATAAACCTTTTTCTATCCATTGTGTAAAGAACAACAATAACTATCAACCTAATCAATACCATCAGTGCTCAAGGCCATATTTGTTATATATATATATATATATGATCTTAAACACATAACCATATCTATATACATATATGTGTGGAGAGCTTATGTCCATTTTCTCTTTTAGTCTTCCCTTTACATCAAGGGTTTTTAAGCCAAAGAGAACATAATTTCATGCAGGATGTCTCTTTGATATGTATATATATACATATATATACATATACATATATATATATATATATATGCACACACTATGGAATAGTTCTCAGAAGAACTTAGTTTAACTCTAAAATCTTATATTAAGTGGTTTTTGTGACCTAATCCTTTCCTTAGATTTAAATTGCTGACATAAAATATGCAAAGTCTATCTGAATGCTTATTAGTATTATAATTAATGACATTGTTTTTTATGTATCATTTCAGATAAACTGATTTTTGTCCTGGTTATGAGTCTGCACATAGAAAATCCATGGAGAATGTAAACAATGTGACTGAATTTATCTTCTGGGGGCTTTCTCAGAATCCAGAAGTAGAGGAGATATGTTTCGTGGTATTCACATTTTTCTACACCATTATCCTTCTGGGTAACCTCCTCATAATAGCAACAGTCTGCATTGGCAACCTTTTCAATTCACCCATGTACTTCTTCCTAAATTACTTGTCTTTTGTAGACATCTGCTATTCCTCTGTCACTGCCCCTAAGATGATTGCTGATTTATTGTCACTGCGGAAAAGCATTAGTTATCCAGGTTGTATGATGCAACTGTTTGGTGTCCACTTCTTTGGCTGCACAGAGATCTTCATTCTCACAGTGATGGCCTATGACCGATATGTTGCCATCTGTAGACCTCTCCATTACATGACCATAATGGACCGGAGCAGGTGCAATAAGATGCTACTGGGGACATGGGTGGGTGGGTTTATTCATTCCATCATTCAAGTGGCTCTGGTTGTCCAATTGCCATTCTGTGGTCCAAATGAAATTGATCACTATTTTTGTGATGTGCACCCTGTACTGAAACTTGCCTGTACTGACACCTATGTTGTTGGGGTTGTTGTTACAGCCAACAGTGGAACCATTGCACTAGGAAGCTTTGTTATCCTGCTAATCTCTTACACAGTCATCTTGGTATCCCTGAGGAAGCAATCAGCTGAAGGTAGGCGCAAAGCCCTCTCCACCTGTGGTTCCCACATAGCTGTGGTCATTATATTCTTTGGACCATGCACATTTATGTATATGCGGCCTGACACAACTTTTTCAGAAGATAAGATGGTTGCTGTGTTTTATACCATTGTCACCCCCATGTTGAACCCCTTGATCTACACATTGAGAAATGCAGAGGTGAAGAATGCAATGAAGAAGTTATGGACCAGGAAAATTTTTCTACAGAACTAAATGGTAAAATGGTAGTGACATTCCCTTCAATTTTTTCCAAAAAATTTCAGAAGTCACTAAGCTGAAGGACATTTTCAAATGACAAATATGTCTTAGCTTCATATAATTCATCCCTTTTCCTTTTGTACTTTCCCTCTTACTTGAATAACTCCCATAATAAGTTATAAGAATGCATTGTTTACTATTTATCAGATACTGGGACAGCTAGTTCGTATAATGGTTTGAATGCCAGAGTTGGAATCAGGAGACTTCATCTTTATGAGTTCAAATGTGGCTTTACAAACTTACTTGCTGTGTGATCATAGGCAATTCCATTAACCCTGTTTACCTCAGTTTCTTCATATGTAAAAGGGACTAGAGAAGGAAATGGTAATTCACTCCAGTGACTTTGCCAAGGAAAGCTCAAATATGATTGAGCAATAACAAGGCACTGTGTTAGATTATGGGGATATAAAGATAAGAATGGAACAGAGAAACAAAAATTTAGAATTGTAAGAGAGGTTAGTGGCTGTACTGTCAAATGACTGGAATGAATATACTCATCAACAATGAAAAGAGAATATTCCTCCTTTTACAGAAGAAACTTTAAGGCCCATAGAGTCAAGTCAACAAGCTTTCATTAAATATTTATCTTATGTTTGAGACAGTGTTAAGTACTGATGGAAAAAGAAAAGCAAAACAGTGACTACTCTCAATGATCTCACAATCTAATAGAACTCAAAGTGGATAAGGAGTTACCTAAGGTCATAAAGCTATTTACTATCAGGGAAGGGATCCATATGGAAGCCTTTTATTTGATTGCTTTGTTTCTCTATTAAGTTATGCTGTGTTATGTTTGAACTAGTCATTCATGTTGTAGACATCTGTTTTAACTTTCTTCTATCTGAAAATTGGGAAACTATCTCACTATTGCTTTATTTATGTTACCAATAAAAATTCTATACAATATGGAATCAAGTCCAGAACCATATTGTAATTCATTAGAGTTGTCCTTTCAAGTTTCCATGTAGATATTGATGATATTTCATATATATATATATATATATATATATCACATATAGAGACAAAAAGATAGATGATATATACTATGTGACTATTGAGCAATGCTGATATTATGTAATTTGAAATATCCAAATTATCTCTAAGGATATAATAAGAAACTTTGTCAAATACTTTGACATATCATAACTATCTCTTTACCACTATCAATTCAATGACTATAAAAAAAGCAAGGATGTTTGTACTTGATGAAGGCATACTATTCCAATGATAATTGCTTTCTTTTCTATATGTTCACTAAAGCCTCCTTTAATAATACATTTTCCCATGTCTGAGGTGTTCCCTACCACTACCAGTTGCAATAACGGTAGTTCTTTTTTACATGACACAAAAATTAGCAATCTACTCTCTTCGTGATAGTTTTTGAGGTAATAAACTGTAAAATATTATCCCCATTTTCCCCATGGGAAAGTTGAGTTAGCGAAAGATTAAGAACATGAGGTCACATAGATAATTGTTAGAGTTGAGAGAGTAATTTTCAGGTTTTCTTACATGTTCATTAGTCCAGAAACCTTGGAAAGCATCTCCTAAGATCAATCCTTGTAAAACATTGCTTAAGGTAGCCTACAAACTGGGCAACCTGAAAGCTTATACTTGGAGGCTTGTTTCTGGTGTCCTATGGAATTTCCTTGTACCTGACCCTATATTTTTGAATATTAGAGGATAAAAGCTTGTTAAGGACACAGATCTTCATAGACATCAGGGAACATTCTTAATCAAACTATCAGCTTCCCAAGATTTAAAGCTGGAAAAGAAATTTCAAATCACTTAGAAATCTCTGACATTTTTAACACACTGACTTGTTGTCAATGATTCCTCACAGATACATGAAATGTTTCAAGGGATTCTGAGGAAGAATTCTAACTGTAGACCTAGAATAAAGTTATTGTTTTGATTATTGGGTTTTTTTTTGGACACAGACCCCATTTTACAGATAAAGAAACTGAGGTCTATAAATGAGAAGTGACTTTCTCAAAATTAAACAGTCAGTAAGAATTGTTATGGGATTTAGACCATGGTTATATTATGCCAAATTCAATGTCCATTCTAATGTGTCAAGTAGTTTTTCATCCATATGAATGAGAACAAAAATGAAATTTAGGATATGGGTATCAGCACAGAAATCCAGATGATAGAGGGAAAGAAAAATTAGTGTGAACCAAATGACCTAAACAGTAGCAAGGGGAAAGAGGCTGGTCCTGGAACAAAGACTTGATTCAAAAGCTAAAGGTAATATAGAGATGAATTACCAAAGACACTAATGATGTGCAAAAATTGTCACATATTGATACTCCCTTCTCCCTCCAAAAAGGAAAATAAAACACTTCATAATTTTTATCAGAAATATAAAAGGGGGAAATTAGTTTTGTATAATAGCATTAATGCTAATAATAATATTTAGCATTTATATAGTGTCTAATATGTGCCAAGCTAAATCCTTTATAAATACTATTATTTCATTTCATCCCCACAACAAGCCTAGGAAGTAGGTGCAATTATTAGTCTAATCTATAGTTCAGGAAATTAAGACATAGATTTTTAATAACTTGACCCAGATCACAGATCTAGTTAGAGCTTCAGGTCAGATTTTAAGTCAAACCAAATCAAGCCCAGTGTTCTAGTCCATTAGGCATCTATCTGAAGTACCTAGAAAATAATTATGCATGAAAATTTTAAAAATAAAAGGATAACTCTGGAAAAATAAACTTAGGAGGAAAGAAAACTGCTTACAGGAGGAAATGGTAAACCTTACCCCAGAAATAGAATCTCTGAAAATTAGACTAACCAAAGTAGATTTCAATGACTCCATAAGATGCTAAGAAATAATAGAATGAAAGAAAAAGATATAAAAATAAAATATAAAATATTTGATATTAAATACAACTGCATGGGATAGAGGTCAAGGAACTCTTATTTTGGACAGTCCACTGGAGGCCAGCCAAAATGGTGGAAGTTATCAAGAGTGCACCATAGAAAAGTCAGGCCCAAGAACAAGATGTTACTTAAGCAGGAAAAGTGAACATTTGAACTGTGTTATTAAAACGTGTTTATGGGGCCATCTAGGGGGCTCACCGGATAGAGACCCTAGAGATTGTAGGTCCATGATTTAAATCTGACCTCAGACACTTCCTAATTGTGTGATTCTAGGCTCTTAATACTCATTGTCTAGTCCTTGTGGCTCTTGCCTTAGAACCAGTACATAGTATTGATTCTAAGACTATAGGGTTTTAAAATAAATAAATATAGTTATTTATAACCTGGCTGCTTCCTACTTTTCCAGGTTTGTTAAATATTACTCTTCTCAATAGAAATTTTGATTCTAATAAAACTAAATTATCTGCTACTTCTCATACCAAACATCTCTCATGATAGTTGTTTTTTCCTGAAATTTCCAGTGAAATCTCATCTCCTCTCATCATGAGTTTCATCAAACTTGAAACTCATACAGATGGCTTACTCTCTACTCCTGGGAACTCTCCTCTCTTTTTGGAGAGAGTGGATAACTGTGGTGGGATGTGGGACCCCTCAGGAAAACTTGGAGATGTGATTAACAGCCTGGTCTATGACCTCAAGAACGATTTGGCCAGGAAAACCAGACTTGGTGCAATGCAAACACTGAGGTCTATTAAAGAACAAAAAAAGACCTACATACCCCATGCATATGAAGAGAGAAATAAAGGCCTTATTTCTCATATATATGGAGAACTGAGTCTAATTTACCATAATAAGAGCTATTTTATAAGTGATAGTCAAAATACATGAACAAATAGTTTTTGAAGAAATTAAAGCTATTTATAGTTATACAAAAAATATTCTAAATAACTACTAATTGGGAAAAATGATTTAAAGCAATTCTGTGATACTACCGTACACCTATCAGATAAACTAACATGACAGAAGAAGACAATTTCTAATGCTGGCAGGGATGGGGGAAAATAGAGACAAATGAATAGTTGATAAAATCATGACATAGTCCAATCATTCTGGAGAATGTGGAATTATGCCCAAAATTCCAGTGCTATGCATACACTTTGATACTGCAAAACCATTAAGTCTTTATCCCAAAGATGTCAAAGAAAAGGAGAAATGGTCTATATGCAAACAGATATTATAGTATTTTTGTTGTTGTTGTTGTGGCAAAGAATCTAAAATTGATGGAATGCTCTTCAAGTGGAAAATAGCTGACAAATCGTACATTACATGATAGTGATGGGATACTAATGTGCTATATGTAATGAGAGGAAATAAAACTTTCCTAAAATGAACTTGGGAAGACTGATACGAATTCACACAGAATGAAATAAACAGAAACAGGAGACCACTATAAAGGCTAACAGCAATATTGTAACAATGATCAAATGTTTAAAAAACAAAAGGAAGTTACTCTTCTTAAGATAATGACCCAAGACAGTTCAGAAGGACTTGAGATTAAAATACTATCCATCTCCAGAGAGAGAAACGGTGAATGCTGAGGGCACTAAGGATCTGCCTCTAGAGCTGTCCTACCTATACTAAGTCTCTTCTCCTGGAGCTCTTCCACAGTGTGACTCTTTCCTAAATATAAGCCAGCAATGAGTTCTCCTTCCAGTGAAAGCCAGTACAAGCCAAAGGGAAATCCTGGATTAGGATAAATCAGCAACTAAATCAGCAAATACCTAAAGTTATTTAGTGTTTAATATACCCAAAGATCCAGATTTCTGGATTAAGGATTATTATCTCAGGTTAATATCTTTTTTTTCTGATCTGACAAAAAACATGATGGGATAATTGCAAAAAAAAGGAGACTGAATATAGACAAACATTTCAGAATCTATATCAAGTTAAGCTAAAATGGATGCATAATTTAGACATAAAGGGAATTACTCTTAATTAATTAAGTAAATTAAAGGAGCAGAATAGAACATTTCTATTAAAGCAGCAGAGAATAGTTTACTTGTCAAATCTATGGATGAAGAAAGAATTTGGGACCAAACAAGAGATAGAATTTATTATAGGTTGTAAAGTGAAAAATGTGGATTATGTTAAACTAAAAAGATTTTGGATAAGCAAAACCATTACAACCAAGAATATAAGAAAAAGAAAAAAATGTTAAGGGGGATTACTACAAATATCTCAGAGACAGTCCTTATTTCTCCAACATATAGAGAATTGAGTCAAGTTTATAAGAATAGATAACATTCCCTAATTGAAAAAGGGTCAAATGATATGACCAGGCATTTTCAGGTGTCAAAATCCAGACCATATATAATCACATGGAAAAATGATCTAAATTGCTTATGACTAAAGAAATGAAAATTAAAACAAATCCGAGGTACCATATTACAACTATCAGATTGGCTAACATGACCAAAAGGGAAACAATAAATTCTGGAGGGGATGTGGAATAATTGTTACACAGTACAATGCTAGTAGAGTTGTGAACTGATCTAACCATTCTATAGAGTGATTTGGAACTATACCCAAAAGGTCTTTAAAAACTGCTTACCCTTTGATCCAACAGGACCACTAGTAGGTTTATATCCCAAAGAGACCTTTTAAAAAAGGGGAAAAGACCTACTTGTACAAAAACATTTGTACTAGCTTATTTCGTGGTGGCAAGAAATTGAAAACTGAGAGAATGTTCATCCATTGGGGAACTACTGAATAAGTTATGTTATATAATTGAAATGGAATATTATTGTGTTATAAAAATGATGTGGATGATTTAAGGAAGAGAAACTTGGGAATATTCATAAGAACTGATGCAAAATGAAATGAGGAGAACTAGGAGAACATTGAACACAGTGACAGCAATGTTATATAATGAACATTGATAGATGACATCTATTTTTATCAATAGAATAATCCAAGAAAATTCTCTATAACTCATGCTAAAGAAAACCATAACTCAATTTACCTCCAGGGAAAGATTTGATGGAATATGAATATAGACCAAGTTAAAATATATTTCACTTTTCCTTTGATTCAGTGAATTTTCTTCTACAAAATGACTAATATGTACCTTTGTAATATTTGTATTATAATAATATGTATAATATTGTTTATATTATAATATATAATTATATTATAAAATTATATATGTATAAATAAAATTATAAAAATATAATATATAATATATAATAATATAATATAATAATAAAAATGTATAATATTGTTTGGCATCTCAGGTGAGGTAAAGGTTGGCTTGAATTTTAATTTCAATGAAGATTAAAATAACTTTATTCATGTAATTAAGGAAAAAATAAAACATTGATTCCAGTAAAAAAAAAGAATGTTAAAAATAAAATAAACATACATTAAAAATAAATTATGGCATGTCACAGCATGAGGTACAGGGAAATACATATTGCATGAAAGCATTGGTATAACTGATATCACACTATTTATTTACTCAGAAAGGGAGGGAGGGAGAGAGAGAATCTGAATTGCAAAATATCAGAAAACATGTCAAAAATCATTTCTACATGTATTTGAACAAAAGAAGCTACAAGAAATACAATTGAGGTTGAACAGAAAGAAAATTATAGCTTTTTGTAGATGATGTGATGAAATAATAGAGGTCTTAGAGAACCCTAATGAGTCAAATAAAAATCAAGGTAATGATTACAATAATGTAGCTGGATACTAAACAAATATTTGCAAATCATGAAATTGTGTGTAAATGCGAACTGATGCTGTAATGAGTACCAAGGCTGATTTGGTCTTACAAGATGATGAAGTTTCCCATTGATGAAGTTATATCAGGGCATGCAATAATTAATTTGTTTATCAAAAAAGGGTATTACCACTGAAATTCATGAAGAGACTTATAATGTCCAGGGAAAGAGGGAAAAACTTTCTAAATGCCCAATTTTCCTATATCCCAAAATGGCCAAAAAGAGGTTTACCCCTAGATTGATCAAAATCAACCCCAGAGTATTGTGTGGAAAGCCAATTTTCTCTTAGGGGAGAGATCCCTTTTCCCTCTTGGTGGATGGAAGGTAGTTAAACAAATTCTTGAAAGCTGGGGCAAATGTTATAAATAACAGACTGTCATTTGGTTCTTAATGATCACTTTTAAAAGAGATTGGGATAAAATGTTGCATCCACAATGTTTTTGCTACCAGAACAGGTAAATTGTTCTGGCATTTCTAATCCTTTTATCTTCAAAATAAAAAAAAATATTTTCAAGTTTTTTGTTTTTGTTTTTTTTTTCCTGATAAAAATGGGGCTTTTTAAAAGTTTTTTGTCCTTAGACTTCTGTGAAAGAACCCAGAAAGGACGACTACAGTTGGAGTAAGCCCAGGTGACTTCTCATATACTGAGAGCAGTGGCTGACATCATTGAAGGTTAATTCTGATACTATACTTTGATGAATGTTCTTTTCTTCTAATCAGGACAATCTAGCAAATTATATGTTAGCAATAAGAACCAAAAATTAATAGCAAGTGTGTGATTTTTTTTCAGTTTAAAATAATTGCCTAGAATTAGATGATGGTTAGAATTGTCTCTGAATTTTGTATTTCTTCATCTACTTGGGTTCTTTCTGTTCATCCTCTTTTGTGATTAAAATACCTGAGTTCACCTATTGAATTGTAAGAGCCAAGCTTATTACAATGAAGAGATAACAACAGTTGCCTACATCCTTCTTTCCAGAAGTAGAAGACTGGATAAGGAACCCTAAATATAATTTCACACTTCATTGATGTTTTGTTTAGATTTCTAACCAGTTAATTTATTTTTATGTTATTTTATTCCTTGTTATTAAGTGTTCTTTATTGGGCAAGAGAGAGGTATAGAGGAATATATTACATTAATCAAGGGGCTAAGAAAGAAATTTTAGAATTAGAATATTTAATTTTAAAAAATAGGAAAGCTAAGTTAAGAGATCACCTCTGAATTTTATAAACTGTATAAATGTAGCAAAGTCACCCAGAATTTTTCATGAGTCACCTCTGTCTAACTTATTTACATGTAAACTACTTTATAAACATTAACACATTTAGATCAATGGGATTTTGCTTCAGTAGGGAGTTCCTCCAGGTTTTCTGACTTCTTGGATAAAATAATTCTCTCAACTCTGCTTTCTCCCCTGTAGTTTGAAAGGAAGAAAGAATAAGAGATTTAGTCAAATTTCCATAGATTGGCTGGTTACCTCCCATGTAGTGCCCTGACTTGCAGCCTTTATTATTTGAACACTCTATTGGCAGATAACAAATAATAAAAGGGCATGACTATCCAACATTTGAATTAGGAGGAATTTTACAGGTCACCCAGTTCATTCTACTCATATTTCGAAAAGGAAAGTGAGGAATCAGTAAGTATAAATAAACTATGGAAAGTAACAAAGCTAAGAAATGACAAAGCTGAATTTTCCTTATTTTTAAAATAATTGTTATTTAATAAAAATATTTTCTTAGGGCAGCTCAGTCACTCAGTGGATAGAGAGCCAGACCTGAACACAGCAGGTTCTGAGTTCAGATGTGACCTCAGAGAGTTCTTAATTGTGTGATCATAGGCAAGTCAGATAACTCCAATTGCCTACGCCTTGCAAATCTTCTGCCTTGGGACCAATACTTCATATTTATTATAATATAGAGGGTAAGAGTTAATTTTTAGAAAATATTTAAATTAAAAATATGTTTTCTTTTTCTCCTTTAAACTTTCCACTGTGGAGAAAAAAAGTTAAAAAAACAACAACTTAAAAAAAAACCCCATTTATAACAAAATAGCTAACCAGAGTTGCCATTTGAATCTTTATCTTCTGAATACAAATACAAGATACTTACTTCTGCATTATGCAAAGGACTGATGGGCAGTACCCAATTCTACACTTCCCTGTGGTTCCAAATAAGGACATTCATGGGAGGGAACTGAGTAATATTAAGGACTAAGGGAA
The DNA here is from genome assembly GCF_027887165.1 of Monodelphis domestica. Taxonomy (NCBI): domain Eukaryota; kingdom Metazoa; phylum Chordata; class Mammalia; order Didelphimorphia; family Didelphidae; genus Monodelphis; species Monodelphis domestica. The sequence continues at coordinate 25,200,764 of NC_077232.1, read as the reverse complement.
CATTTTCACTTAAAGATAATCTTCCCTAAATTGATGACTCTATTATTTTTCTGTGCATTTGTAAGAAATTTCCACTTTTTATATCCCAGTGATTCATGTTTTGCCCTTTACTCAGGATGTCTGTCCTTAATACGTAACCACATTTTCCCCCATTTTGATTCATCTATGTTTTTAATTCAAGCAGTTCTAAATTTAAGTCTAAGAATCTTTTCCATGTATAATTTTTAGTGGTTGTTACAGTGGATAGAAAGACCCATCTTCCTAATTTCAAATATGACCTCAGGCACTTACTAGCTATTTGACGATGGGGAAGGCACTTCACCCTGTTTGTACCAGTTTCTCACCTATAAAATACTGAACTGGAGAAGGAAATGGCAACCACTACAGTAACTTTGACAAGATAACTCCAAATGGTGTCAGAAAGAATTAGACCTGACTAAAATTACTGAACCAAAACAATATTAGTGTCTCCCTCTCATAGCCTCTCAAAATGGAAGGAACAGTAATAGCCCCAGTTTTTTTCAAATGAATCAGCTGAAGATCAACTGAAATCATGTGTGCAAAGTGCTTTGTAAAATCTAGTGTTACATTTTGGCTTACCTCTCATTACTAAATGAGTGATCATTCCAGCCAGATCTGTTTCCCTTATATTAAAATAATGATGGGAAGATAGATAAGACATATTAGAGTAGGGATTCCTAACTTTTTTGTGTCTCAGACTCTTTTGGTAGTCTGGTGCAACCTATGTTTTTTTTTTTCCTCAGGACAGTGTTTTTAGAGGCACAAAATCAAATACATAGGATTACAACCAAAGCAAAAACAAAGACATTGTTTTACCTGACCCATATTATTGGAGGAATCAGCAAAATTCAAGGTTACCTCACTATTCAATATTTTTTCTCATTTCAACATGAGGCTATTTAAAATCCAGGTCTTTCCCTGGGGCTTATATTATACAAAATACCTGAAGTTTCAAAGGAAGAAATAGTTTAAAATATTAGTTTGTATAAACTTTAAATCCTGAGGTTGTCTTAATATTTTACTTCATATGAAACCCAAACACTCAATCCCAGACCTCTCCATATTACAGAGGCAAAACCATAAATTAATGCATGCATGAGTGTGTGCATGCGTGCATGTGTGTGTGTGTGTATGTGTGTGTGTGTGTGTGTGTGTGTGTGTGTGTGTGTGTAAAACTATGTCTTACTGATTCCTATTGATCAGGTCTTCCTCTGGAGGTGGACATATAGGAATCATTCTTCAAATAATATTTCTGTCACTATATCATAACGTTCTCTCTGTTTTGCTCGTATCACACTTCGTGATTTCATTTGTCTTTCCATTTTTTTCTTCCAGATTTAACTTGTTCATTATTTTTCATAGTGCAGTAGTATTCCAATACAATCATATGACATGACATGTTTAGCCATTCCTCAATTAATGGGCATCCCAATAATTTCCAATTCCTTACCACCACAAAGATACCTCATATAAATATTTTGGAATATCTAGTTTATTTTCCAATTTCCTTAAGCACATTAAGGAATAAATCTATTAGAGATAATGCTGTATCAAAAGATATACATAGTTTTATAACTCTGAGCATAATTCCAGATTGCTCTCCAAAATGCTTGGATCAGTTTACAGTGCCACCAACAGTGTATTAGTGCCTCACTTTTTCCACAACCCCTCCAGCATTTGTCATTTTACCCTTTAAACTTTTTTCACCAAACTGATAGGTGTGAGATGATAACTCACTTTTTAGAGCAAGGATTTTCAAGGAAGGGGACTTTTGATTATGTGTATTTGTAAACTTGAATGACAAAAAAATTCTTTATTTTCATTAACAACTAACTAAAAGTAAATAGACATTATTTTTTTATTAACAGAAAAAATGAATAAAAATAATTCAGCTAAGTGGGTCCATTGACTTCAACAGACCACCAAATATTCCATGATAAACACAAAAAGCATTAAGAACTGTTGCCTAAAATTCATTTCTGGCAGAGGGAAAAAAAGTGAAAGAATTAAAACATATGGATGCATCACTATTCATTTTTTAAATTGTTGACTATAGGACAGTTTAAAGTAGACATTTCTCTCTCAAAATTAATATGACTTAGAAAATCTTAACTGAGAAATGAACTACAATGACTAAGAATAGTAGAAAGTTTATAATTTCCACTGTGCCAGCTATAAAGTAAAATATATATGAAAGAAAAATCATTACTTGAAGATAAATTATGGTATGTAATAACAAATTATGGAATTAAAATATCACTTTTAATATTCTAGATATGATTGTATCAGTGAGATCCACCTCTCTGAATGTGTATAAATACACATAAATATGTAAAATTATCTTTAATTTATGTGATGTATATGGATAATTTTTAAGTATTTATGAACACTTGTATATTCACATACACAAATATGTGCAGACATTTAGAATCACATGCCTTCTGTACTATGGGAATGCAAGTATTTTGAGAGAAAGGCTATTTAGTTTTTGTGTTTATATTTCCATCACCTCACACTTAGTTGGCACATTGTTGTTGTTTAATAAAGGATTGTTAGTTTATAAATTGTGAATATTATACTGTAACATATAATTATTATTTGTTATGCATTATTATAAAGAATGTTTATCTTTCTTCAAATATATATGCATATATGTATATCTATGTTGTGAAGATAGGATTAATCCTCCCTATATTTAGCTAAACAAATCAAAGATTCAAAGCACCCCTACTTAACACTAAAATAATTCACAAGTCACTTGCTAGAGTGGTGGACAACTCCAGAGGCCACTTCCCTGCCCCTGGGCAATGCTAGGCATATTGAAAGACTGCAATTAGTTCCTGTAAAGTGGAGAAGGGAAAGGAAGTGACTTGGAAATAGGACCATAAAAAGTCCTTAACTTCCTCTCCAAGAGACTTCTTAAGATTTCTCCTTTCAATTTTTTTTTCCTTTAGAGTTCATTTTTGGAGATTCTGTGTTGGTGAGCTGAACTGAAGAAGAAGGCTCTTTCCCTGAATCCTGCATCAGCTTGCTGGGTGAGTAGCTGGCCTTCCTTTCCTAGCTTCTGGAGAGATTGGTTCTGGAGAGGCTTTCCTTTCCTGGAGGAGAAGGCATTAAAAGAACCTTTGCTGAACACACCACTAAGACTCCTGGCATAAGAGACTACCACGAATCCATGTGGAGATTGGGACCTGAGAGCCCTTGCCAGGTGGTGAGCTGCACAGAAATTATAGGGTACCTAGCTAGGAAATACTTTCTATTTCCATCCTACATTTCTATATTTTACTATATCTCTATTGAACTAATTGGTTAAGAGAGGCTAACAAACATGACTTAAGAATATTTTTTTAAATTGTCTACCACAACAGTACTTTAGAACTTTCATATTTAGCATAAATCCTAAATTTTCAATTCTTACAATGTCATATAAACAGACACACAAACAGACAGACAGATAGATTTAGATACAGACAAACCAAGTAAATTCAAAGTAATTTTGTGGGAAAGAAGGAATAATTGTGATGAGATCAGAAAATGATTCATATAAAGGATGATATTTGATCTGATATTAAAACAATTTAATACTAGGTGAGGCAAAAGTGAGGAGTACACAGTTGATTTCACCAGGTACAGAATACAACTTAATCAAAGGCATGGAGAATAACCATTGAATGTCAAAAATGAAGAAAAACAAATTGGGTTTAACTGTGGAGGACATAAAGAGATATGGCTATAATTATAGTTATTTCACTGTATACAATATTGAAAGGAAGATTTTCTTCCTGTCAAAAAGCTGTAAGTTTCAAAAATAGAATTTGAATCTGGATTGTTTGGATTCTAGATCCAGAACTCCATGAGTTAATACCAGTTAGTGTAAAAATATTAATTATGGATGATATATAGTGTTTAGGAAGTATTTAAGATAAAGGATATTGAATATGGAAGATCAAGAGGTTCAAGAACATTCATGTTAAGTGCCTCCTCAGCCTAACTCTTGATACATTCCCATATGAATGTTATTTTCACAAACTATCATCTAGTTGTACTCTTTGATAGAATTCCAGTAATTGATAAAATTACAACCTCTTTGTTCTCAACTAGTTGGTTCAAGGTCTTATCTGAGTTCATGAGATATTTATTGAAATAGCTAGAAAAATATTTTGCATTTGTTTCTATATATTAAACTAATTAAATATATTGTTATTAAATATTTAGTTAGAAGTGATTATACTTATTAAAAAGGTAATCAATATTAAAGCACAGTGGAGACAAATATTCATAACATTTAATCTGTGAGATAGGTCACAGCTAGACTTAATCTATCTCAAAATCAAGAAAATTTTGATTTTATTCTTTATTATACATACAATTCTACAATTCAAAAAATGTCAAGAATCTTTTTCCTATTTCTCCACAAAAAGAAAATCAAATTTAGACTCTTATGAAATTAGTTATTTTAGTCTTATGTTCTTCCCTTTCTCAACTATTATAAATAATGGTTTCTACATAATGCACTGCAAATGGTCAATGCCTCATAGAGTTTTTAGAGAGTGATTTTTATGATTTTTCTAAATCAAGCAATGGTTGAGTTCTAACAAGGAAGATATACATATTTTACCTTCTTTCTCCTGTATTTTACATAGATTTCCCATAGACTCTCATGAATTAACATTTAATATCCTTCCTTCATATACACACACATACACACACACATTCTCCTGATTCCATAGACTATACACAACTATAATTCCAAACTAATACCCTAAACTGTCTACTATATAACATTCTATCTGACCCATAACAATATGACAATTTAACAATTCTGTCCTTTCTAAGGGACATCATAGTGAAATATGTTTCATGTTATATCATAAAGACTTCAGGGGGCAGCTGGGTAGCTCAGTATATTGAGAGTCAGGCCTAGAGATGGGAGGTCCTAGGTTCAAATCTGGCCTCACACACTTCCCAGCTGTGTGACCCTGGGCAAGTCACTTAACCCCCATTGCCTAGCCCTTACCACTCTTCTGTCTTGTAACAAATACACAGTATTGATTCCAAAATGGAAGGTAAGGATTAAGGCAGAGATATATTAATGACTATCTTTTGAAGATGATGAGACCAAAAAGCAAAATGACTTACTAATACTTTATAAATACAGAACTAGAATTTTCACCTTCTTCTCTAAACTCCAAATTAAGGGCTTTTTACTGTAAGTGGATCATACCACTTTGTGATTCAGACTATTATTTTGTCTGATATGATTAACCATATAATGCAATACTTTTTAACTAATGATATTGATAGCAACAATTTCACGAGACATACACTGCCTATCAATAATTAGGTAGACTTAAATTTTGTCTACCACTTAAAATAATATGGTAGGTAGTAAACAATGGACATTATAACTTTTAGGAGTTTTGGACAATTCAAGAACAAAAATGATTTAGAGGTATTGAATCATGTCAAACTAATACATATCTCTATAAAGCCCATGATTGTAATGTTTTCCCCTTTTTGTATATTTGTATATTAATTAGGTCTCCTTATTGTGGACCCCACAATCTCTGAAGTACAGAAGATGAACAATGTGACTGAATTCTTTCTACTTGGTTTGACTCAGGACCCAGTAAAGCAGAAAATTATATTCATTGTCTTCTTGATTTTCTATTTTGCAACGGTTTTTGGAAACCTGCTGATTATTGTGACCATCAAAACCAGCAAGGCACTTGAAACTCCCATGTATTTCTTCCTAACTTTCTTGTCTTTTGCAGATGCTTGCTTCTCCTCAAGCACAGCCCCCAAACTCATTGTAGACAGTATCTCTAAGAAGAAAACTATCTCTTACAATGAATGTATGACCCAGTTATTTGCAGCACACTTTTTTGGTGTTATGGAAGTCTTCCTCCTAATTCTTATGGCCTATGACCGCTATGTGGCCATCTGTAAGCCACTATACTATACAGTCATCATGAACCATCGTGTGTGTTCAGTATTAGTTGTTTGGGCTTGGATAGGATCTTGGCTCCACTCAATGGCCCAGGTCATTCTTGCCTTGACTTTGCCTTTCTGTGGTCCTAATGTGATTGACCACTATTTCTGTGATTTGCAACCCTTGCTGAGATTGGCCTGCACTGATACTTATGTCATAAACCTGTTGGTTGTTACCAATAGTGGTGCCATAGCCATAGCTAGTTTTGTATTGCTCATTATCTCCTATATTGTTATTCTATACTCATTGAGAAACTATAGTGCAGAAGGGAAGCGGAAAGCCCTGTCCACTTGTAGTTCCCACATCATAGTGGTTCTCACATTCTTTGGCCCTTGTATATTCATATACACTCGGCCTCCAATCATCTTCCCTGTGGACAAGGTTGTGGCTGTCTTCTATACAATTGGAACTCCCTTCCTGAACCCTTTGATTTACACACTGCGTAATGCAGAAGTAAAGAATTCCATGAAGAAGTTGTTTTGTGGCTGAAAGAGTTCAGAAAGCCAGTAGTATATTTAGGTAGAAATCATAACAGTAGTTAGAGGCAGTATGGTGTGTCATAGAGTTTTATTTATTTGCACAAAAAGGATCTGCCCCATCACCATATAACCCTGACAATATCACTTCACCTCTCAGTTTTCTAAACATCTATAATAGCAAAGGTAATGACTTATGCTATATAGAGTTCTTCCTTTTGTCTTATATGTCTTATATGAATGAAATAAATCACAGATCTAAATACCGTTGAAAATTAATTGAGTTTATAATACTTGCCAATAACATTGTGGAGGTCATTTAGTCTTCACAAAACCTCCAGAGGTCAGTGCTATACCTATTTTCAATTTATATATGAGGAAATTGAGTCTGAAAGATTAAGTGACTTGCCTAGGGCAAAATAATTCTTAAATTGTTCAAAGGAAGACTTAAAATCAGGGCTCCGTGCCTTTTTGTCCACAATGACCATTACTACATTCACTTGGCTACTCACATTTCAATCATTTTTTAAATGATTTTTATCTCCAGAAAGTCAGATTTGTGAACAGTTTGAATTTGGAGAGCCAATTCTGGAGACCTATTAGGGGGAGTACTGTCTCAGATGAGTGAGTTGGCCCATGTGTGTGGTCAGGAGTAGAAGGAGGCTGAGAATGAAAAGTTGGCTTCCTAAAACATGCCTGAAGTGCTCATTGTTGATTATACAAGCATTATTTTTTTCTTCACAGTAGTCAAAAATGAGTTTTATATTGTTCATTTACATTGTTCTCTAGGCTTTTTAATGGAAAGATCACTGTGAAGCAAAGATTGGTGGTGTGAAAGCTTTTCTTCCTCCTTCACAATTTCAATCCACCCAAGGCATGCCACTCTTCTCAGAATGCACAACTTTCTCCTCCACCTGCATAGCAGAGGTGACATTCCCTTCTTTTATATTTCTACTCCATTTCTCACATCAGATGCCAGAGCTTCATAGTGATACATATACTCTAACCATTTGAAGCATGTTCAGCAATGAATCCTTTTTATGAGGCTAAAATGGTTCCTGGTCCCTTGACTAATCTATCTCTGCTTTTGTAGAAAACATTCTTTTTATACAATAAATATTATTTTTTAATTCAAAAGAATAACATTTTCTTAATCAGATTAGTCTTCCTTTAAGGAATGTTTAGCATTATGAAGTTGTGAGCCTCTGGCTCTCCTAGTATTTTTAAATACTAGGAGTATTAACTAATTTTTACTCCTACAATTTTTGGAGACCACGAAGGGATTTCAGAACTAGAGGAACAAGATTTCTTCTCCTGCCATGGATTTCCCTCTCCCCTATCTCCTCTTCCTTCTCCCTTCTCCCTCTGGGAAACCCTTCAAAGCTTTCTCAGGCTCATTTCCTCCACCTGCACAGTATCTTGTACAGATGATTAACACTTTGATTTAGTTTTATCCCATACCCATACATATTTGATCATTTACATATATACAACAAAACAGTTATTATTGATCATTTTGAATGAATTGAAAGCAAGAAATAGGACAATTTTAAAAGAATAGAGAAAAAAATAGAAATATTCACTGCTGATAGTCACTGATAGATGATATAAACCTTTGCTTGTGTTGATTCCAAAGGAAATTGCAAGGCTCCTCTAGTTAATGTGACAAGGAAATCACTTTAAAAGACTGATATATATTAATTTAAGGTCGCCAAGGAATTCAGCTATGTAATTCCTAAATGAAAACTCAAGTCAGCAGTCAACCTTTTATGGAGTTTAATTACAAACAGGAGGAAGAAAGGAATTAGAGGTAGAGAGAGAGGGAGAGAGAGAAAGGGGAGAGAAGGGAATAGGGCTTAAATACCCCTTCTGTTTAGGCTGGGCCAAAAGGCCCAAGCCCTTAGATAGCTGGGGCAAAGAAAAGAGATCAGTCCCTATTACTCACGTGACCAAAATGGAGAAACAGTTTCAAAGGCCCCCACCTTCAGCTTCCTTCAGAGCAAGCTTCTCAGAGCACACTCCAACCACTCCGACAAACTCCTAAACCCTCCCCCTGAGTCTTTAGACCCCTCTATCTTTAAGGAAATCATCCAAGTTCCCTACCCTCAGTTCTCACGTCTACCAATCCCTGTCCATCAATTTCCCTGTGCCAATGGAGGCTCTAGCTTAACCCAGGACCGCCCAGAGCTCTCTGGCTTTGCACATGTCTGTTGAAGGTCATATTCTCAAATAATTAAATCTTTGATCCTTTGCTACAGCCCTTCCTAAATCCTGTTAACCTGAGTAGGGTAGAGATTGGAATAATTAAATTTTGATCTATGCTGCAGCCCTTCCTCAATCCTGTTAGGACTGAGTAGGGTGGAGATTGATTCCAAGTATCTCCATTGTATCAATTCTAAAATCAATCATGACTCAAAGAAATTCCTGTTCTATGCTTAAGCATAGGTCAAAGTCCTTTCCATTGTTCAGCAAAAGGTTTCTGTCCTAAAGTAATCTTAAGAAGGGAGGAGGAGGAAACTCTCATGCCAATGGGGTTCACATTCCAATAGCCAAGACCCACTATCAATAGGAAATTTTTCAAGTATGAAATTTCCCAATGGTGAAATTTCCAACATTTATAAGTCTAAGAAATTTTGAGGTTTACATTAACCATATCTCCAGTTCCAATAAGTTGTGACATCATAAGTCTAGTCATGCTGGAAGTGGCAATATATTTGCCACATATGAAATTGTGTGTACCTCTGCAATCACCATCGCTATATGTTTACTAATCTAGTGCTCTTGACAAATAAAGTATCACCTTGACACACAGGGTTAACCACCTTTCCCCAGTCTCTATTTCATGGAGCCCTATCACATTATATTCTCTAGCCCTGTGCAGAAAGAATAGGATCTCTTTAAGACATAACCTTTCTTTATTTTGTGAAACAAAATTAAAATGATCAGCAAAATATATAGGTTTTCTCCTTGTCATATATTGTTCTTCATGAGTATATTAATATCTGAGTGTTGCCTATAATTACATAATGATTCTTTTTCTCAAGAAAATGTGTTAATTAGGCTTGAAGGACATTGCTGTCACTTGTTTAACATTTAGGTCATTTAGAATGCAATCTAGCTTTAAATAGGTTGTTTTCCCTTATAGATGATGATAAAATATCTGTTAACCCTAATTCTCAATAATACCAGTGATTTCTAGGTAAAATTCTGATTTCTCTTATCTTGCCATGATACTTCAATAAGTTTGTTATTTCAAGCCTTTCAATCTAAAAGCAAATTTTTCAGGATTTCTCATTTCAATTGATCAAGTCTCCAAAGGCTTTTTGACTATACATTACAAGGTAATCTTTTACTTTGCAAGTAGAAGATCTGGTGGTTTTAATAGACTCCAATGCCACCGTGATTCAAAAGTTTGAAGTAGCCTCTACAAAGGCTAATATTATTGTTAGCTGGATTAATAGAATTAAATTGTCCAAAAAGAGGGAGATGGAAGTCCTGCCATGATCCGACTCATGCAGAGCTATGGCTGACAGTTTCTATGTCATAGTTACCTAAGTGGATGAGAGATTCACTCATCAAATATTGACATTTCTAACTGAGGCTTGAACAAAACAGGCAGCACACATTGGGGAAATCGACATAAACAGAATTTATATGAAATTTTCAAAATGAGGTATCTTGTACACTCATTTATACTTATTACACTATAACTCACAAATTATTAAATAAATTATGGAAAAATTTAAAGCACATAAGATGGTTTGTTGAATATTATTGATCATTAGGTTAATAGTGATAGACTTAGTATTGATTATTTTGGTCTATGATTCAGTCCAAAAGAATTATATTCCAGACACTGTTTGAGGTACTGGGGATACAAATATAATAAATAAAATGGTCCTTAATTTTTAGTTGTTTATATACTAATTATAAAGACAATAAGTTCATCTATAGTTATAAATGGGAATAAGTAGAAAGTTAATATAAAAATTATAGTTAAAACAAATGCGGTCCAGAGAGAAGACAGTAAGTCAAGGAATCCAGAAAGGCTTCATGTAGAAAGTAATGTTTGACCTACATCTTTTAGGAAAAAATATTTTAGAGAGATGTAATGAGCAGTTGCAATTGAGATATGGTATAGCAGCCAGAGCCAAGTTAAGTTATGGTAAATTTTGTACTAGATATAGAGGGTAGAGAGTACAAAGTTTAGTTTGTAATGGTTGTGAAAAATAGACATTTATTTTTAGTGAGGTTAGAAAGATAGATGGTCCAAGTTGGTCTTTAAAAGCCCAAAAGAGTATTTGGAATTCAAACCAAAGGTAATAATCAACAAAAGATAATGGAATTATAGAGTAAAATGGGTAAATCTGGGTACAAGGATGGAGATGATGATTAGGCTATAAGGTCCTAGACATAAGAAACTATTTCTCTTGAGCCTTAAGTAAGAAATGTAAGATTAAAATGAGGATTGCACTTGTGGTTCTAATTAAATAAGGCACTCCTGGAATGGTAATCCCCTCTACCAATGCAGGTAGGCATATTCTTTCCTACATATACACTTAGGGAGTAGACTGTATTTCAGACTGTATTAGTTTTTCCTATGACAGTGGATAACCTTTTTATCATGAGTCTCTTGGAGTTTACCTGAATCCTTGCATTGCTTAGAGTAGTGAAGTCATTCATAGTTGCTCATTGTACCTTATTGCTTTTGCTGTATATAATGTCCTCCTAGTTCTGTTCCTTCACCTTCCATCACTTCATATGAGTCATTGTAAGGGTTTTTTTTGTGATTAACTTGTTCATATTTTCTTATGTTTCAATAGTATCCCATAACGATTGTAAGCTAACTTGTTCGTTCAATTCCTAATTGATGGACATCCCTACAGTTTCTAGGTCTTTATCACCATGAAGAGGTCAGTTATGAATATTTTGTAGAAGTAGGTCCATTGAATTGATCTTTGATCTCTATTGGATTAAGATGTGTAAAGATTAAAATTTAGGGAAACTGAGGCAGGTAGAAATTAGTTTCCCTCTGCAAGGAGTATTATATTTTTATGAGGTTTATTAAACATTAAGGATTAAAGAAAATACAGAATAAGAAACACATGCCTAGGCCGGAGAGGCCTAGACAAGATAACCTCACATCATGAAAGAGACGTGTCTGCTCCAAAATGCATGTCTAAAAGAGGCCGAGCCTATTCACAACCAGGTTTAAATCCTCCATCTTGCTATTGGCCCAAGTGAGATTACAAAGCATTCTGGGGAAGTGGAGCAAGGGCTTCTGGGATTTGAAGTCCTGTATTCAAGTCTATTTTTTACAGATGTAATAGTGGTATTGCTGGGTCAAAGGACATGCACAGTTTGGTGGCCCTTTGGGCATAGTTCCAAATTGCTCTCCAGAATGGTTGCATCAGTTCAGAGCTCCAAAAACAGTATGATAGTGTTCTAGTTTTTCTATGTCCCCTTCACCATCTATAATTTTTCTTTTTTGTCATATTAGTCAGTCCGATCGGTTTAAGGTAGTAGCTCAGAGTTGTTTTAATTTGTATTTCTCTAAGAGTAATTTGGAGAATTTTTTCATACAAGTAAAATTAGATTTAATTCCTTCATATAATAATTACTGTTTATATCCTTTGCCAATTAGTCAAATGGAGAATGTTTTGTATTCTGAAAAATTTGTCTCAATTCTCTATATAATTTTGAAATGAGGCCTTTGTCAGAGACACTTGTTATAATTTTTCCCCAATTTTTTCCCTTCTAATACTAATTGTATTGGGTTTTTTATGCAAAAACTATTAAAATCAATGTAGTATATTTTATATGTGTTACATCTTGTAGTGTTATCTATGTCTTATTTGGAAATAAATCCTATTATGCATAGATATGACAGGTTAACTATTGCATGCTCCTTACCTTGTTTATATTACCCCTTTTATCTATAAATCTTGTGTCAATTTTGATTTTACCTAAATATATAGTTTCAGTTATTGGTCCATGCCTAGTTTTTACCATAATGTTTTCCAGTTTTTCCAGTAGGTTTTTTCTCTGTTCTTCTAAAATTTAGGATTTGAGGGTTTGTTGAAGATTAGTTTACTAGAGTTATTTACTACTGCATATTGACTACCTAATTTAATCCACTGATTCTCTACTTGATTTATTAAAAGTGTACTAGATTGTTTTGATGTTTGCCATTTTATAAAATGATTTGAGATCTTGTACAGTTAATCCACTTTCCTTCATATTTTTTTCATTAACTCCCTGGGTATTATTGGCCTTTTTTTCCCTCCAGATTAATTTTGTTATTATTTTTCTAAACTTCTGAAATAATTTTGTATAATTTGATTGGTATGGCAGAGAATAGGTAAATGAATTCAGGTAGAATTGTCATTCCTTTATATTGGTTCAAACTTCCCATAAGCAATTTGTTTTTACAATTGTTTAAATCTGAATTTATTTGTGAGAAAACTGTCTTGAACTTTTAATTATATAGTTCCTTTGTTTTGGAATGTGTGAACACATGGTCTGCTTATATCTAATGCTAGTTCCTTTGGCACTATGGGAAGCTGCTGAAATTGACCATTTTTGTTCATTTTAATTAAGATTTTCTAGCAAAGACTAATTAACAACTTTTCAAAAATATCCTCAAAGAAATTGCAACTGGCTTTGTGTCTGAATAAGTGACTTCTGAAGACCCTTCCTAATCATAAAATGTCCCACCATATAGAAATCCACTAAGAGATACTCTGATTACCTTCTTGTTCTGTTCAAATCAAATATTACACTGTTAAAATATAACAAAATGAAAAAAAATAGAAAACCTTCATTTTGACATCAGTAATTTATTTGCCCAAGGATTTACAGGTGATGGTCATTGAAGAGGTGATTCAAATCCACATCCTACAACTCTAGTTTTTATGCTCCTTGCACTTCACAATGGTACTTTAATCTTGACTTTCACTTTCTTGGACTTCCTCTTTCCCCTTTATTTTATTAAAGTTAAAATTCTCTGGATACTGCATATTAATGCATAATTATTTATTCAATAGTTAAATCAAGTTCATCATATGGTCAGTGACATGGCTAGTCCAAGCTGGGTGCTGACCTCATGTCTCTGTTTGCTCCATCTTCTTGGCAAGAATGGACCACTACAAAGACTGATGCTTGACCAGGGGGAAGAAACAAACAAAAAAAACAGACCACATCAGCTTCCTTGATCCATAATTTAAACCCCTTCTGACATCTCTTCATCTGGGTCCCCCTGATTAGAAAGTCTTTACTATACTCTGGGTCAGAGGCCAGTTTTCCAGGCATCAGGAGTCATGTGTCTTCCAATAAGCCAGGAAGCCATGAGCCTTCTACTTTCCTTCCAGAGTATGCATACATTGTAGGTATACCTGCACCCCCTTATCAAGATGAGTCTCAGGGCTTATTTTTCATCCAGTCAAAGGATCATGGTTGACCAGAAGCCCAATTTGATAGAAAAACATTCCAAGACTAATATTAGGGTTCTAAAGGTACTTAGGGTACTAAGAAAAAGTGTGCAAATTGGTGTTCAATTATCACACTTTAATTTTCTCATGCTTTCTTAAAATAAATCCTTTCCCTATTCGACATAATAAGCAAAGAGGGAGTCCTACCAAACTCCTTTTATGACACAAGCATGGTACTAATTCCAAAGCCAGGCAGGCCAAAAACAGAGAAAGAAAACTATAGGCCAATCTCCCTAATGAATATAGATGCAAAAATCTTAAATAGGATACTAGCAAAAAGACTCCAGCAAGTGATTAGAAGGGTCATCCACCATGATCAAGTAGGATTCATACCAGGGATGCAGGGCTGGTTCAACATTAGGAAAACTATCCACATAATTGACCACATCAACAAGCAAACCAACAAGAATCACATGATTATCTCAATAGATGCAGAAAAAGCCTTTGATAAAATACAACACCCATTCCTACTAAAAACACTAGAAAGCATAGGAATAGAAGGGTCATTCCTAAAAATAATAAACAGTATATATCTAAAACCATCAGCTAATATCATCTGCAATGGGGATAAACTAAATCCATTCCCATTAAGATCAGGAGTGAAACAAGGATGCCCATTATCACCTCTATTATTTGACATTGTATTAGAAACACTAGCAGTAGCAATTAGAGAAGAAAAAGAAATTGAAGGCATCAAAATAGGCAAGGAGGAGACCAAATTATCACTCTTTGCAGATGACATGATGGTCTACTTAAAGAATCCTAGAGATTCAACCAAAAAGCTAATTGAAATAATCAACAACTTTAGCAAAGTTGCAGGATACAAAATAAACCCACATAAGTCATCAGCATTTCTATATAATTCCAACACAGCTCAGCAGCAAGAACTAGAAAGAGAAATCCCATTCAAAATTACCCAAGACAAAATAAAATACTTAGGAATCTATCTCCCGAGACAAACACAGGATCTATATGAACACAACTACAAAACACTTTCCACACAACTAAAACTAGACTTGAACAATTGGAAAAACATTAACTGCTCATGGGTAGGACGAGCCAATATAATAAAAATGACCATCCTACCCAAACTCATCTATCTATTTAGTGCCATACCCATGGAACTCCCAAAAATTTTTTTTACTGATTTAGAAAAAAACATAACAAAGTTCATTTGGAAAAACAAAAGATCAAGGATACCCAGGGAATTAATGAAAAAAAATACAAAGGAAGGGGGTCTTGCAGTCCCAGATCTCAGACTATATTATAAAGCAGCGGTCATCAAAACAATTTGGTACTGGCTAAGAGACAGAAAGGAGGATCAGTGGAATAGACTGGGGGCAAGCAACCTCAGCAAGACAGTATATGACAAACCCAAAGATCCCAGCTTTTGGGACAAAAATCCACTATTTCATAAAAACTGTTGGGAAAATTGGAGGACAGTGTGGGAAAGATTAGGCTTAGATCAACACCTCACACCCTACACCAAGATAAATTCAAAATGGATGAATGACTTGAACATAAAGAAGGAAACTATAAGAAAATTAGGCGAACACAGAATAGTATACATGTCAGACCTTTGGGAAGGGAAATACTTCAAAACCAAGCAAGAATTAGAAAGAATTACAAAATGCAAAATAAATAATCTGGATTACATCAAATTAAAAAGTTTTTGTACAAACAAAACCAATGTAACCAAAATCAGAAGGGTAGCAACAAATTGGGAAACAATCTTCATAAAAACCTCTGACAAGGGTTTAATTACTAAAATTTATAAAGAACTAAATCAATTGTACAAAAAATCAAGCCATTCTCCAATTGACAAATGGGCAAGGGACATGAACAGGCAATTCTCAGCCAAAGAAATCAAAACTATTAATAAGCACATGAAAAAGTGCTCTACATCTCTTATAATCAGAGAGATGCAAATCAAAACAACTCTGAGGTATCATCTCACACCTAGCAGATTGGCTAACATGACAGCTATGCAAAGTAATGAATGCTGGAGGGGATGTGGCAAAGTGGGGACATTAATTCATTGCTGGTGGAGTTGTGAATTGATCCAACCATTCTGGAGGGCAATTTGGAACTATGCCCAAAGGGCGATAAAAGACTGTCTGCCCTTTGATCCAGCCATAGCACTGCTGGGCTTGTACCCCAAAGAGATAATGGACAAAAAGACTTGTACAAAAATATTCATAGCTGCGCTCTTTGTGGTGGCCAAAAATTGGAAAATGAGGTGATGCCCCTCAATTGGGGAATGGCTAAACAAATTGTGGTATATGTTGGTGATGGAATATTATTGTGCTAAAAGGAATAATAAAGTGGAGGAATTCCATGTGAACTGGAACAACCTCCAGGAAGTGATGCAGAGCGAAAGGAGCAGAACCAGGAAAACATTATACACAGAGACTGATACATTGTGGTACAATCGAAGGTGATGGACTTCTCCATAAGTATCAATGCAATTTCCCTGAACAATCTGCAGGGATCTAAAAAAAAATACTACCCACAAGCAGAGGATAAACTGTGGGAGTAAAAACACCGCTGAAAAGCAACTGCTCGACCACAGGGTTGGAGGAGATAAGACTGAGGAGAGACTCTAAATGAACACTATAATGCAAACTCCAACAACAGGGAAATGGGTTCGAGTCAAGAACACATGTGATAACCAGTGGAATCATGCGTCGGCTATGGGAGAGGGAAAGGCGGGGGGGGGGGGGGGGGGGGGAGGGGAGGAAAAGAAAACGATCTTTGTTTCCAGTGAATAATGTATGAAAACGACCAAATAAAATAATATTAAAATTAAAAAAAAAATAAATCCTTTCCCTTTTACTATATATTAAAAAATGGAATTTCTGAGGAGTCAAAGGTTATCTATTCAATAAATATCTAGACAAGAACATCCTTCACCAAATTTGTCAATGATTATAATATAATTTTCATTTAAAAATCTCCTATATTTGGAGAATCATTTCTTTCAAAAGGATCTAGTCAAAAGCTAGCTATGTGGCTCAAAGAATTGAGAGCCAGGCCCAGAGATGGTATATCCTGGTAATAAATATGTTCTCGGACATTTCCTAGGTGTGTGAATCTAGGTTAAGTTACTTAACCCTCATTGCTTAGCCCTTACTACTCTTTTGCTTTGGAACCAAAACACTGTATTGATTCTAAGATGGAAAGTTTACATTAAAGAAATATTTACCTTTATAAATCTTCAACCTCTTATTCCTGGAACCACCCTGAATGTCAAAGGGTAGAAAGTAAAATCATTTCTCCATATGGCAGTCCTGAAAACCCTAGCAAACAGTTGTAATTTTTTTTAGCTCCTTACTTATGGCAAATGTTTTCTATTATTAATAGGAATTCACAGTTACTCCAACCAAGATAGTAAATGAAGGTCCTTTGCCAATTTACCATTTTGATTTTCCTTTTAAATACACTTTCCATTATCTCCTTATATTTCTTATTACATTATTATCTATAGCTGAACATAATATTCTATGTGTATTCTGATGAGGACAGAGAGAACAGGCAGTTGGCACACTCACTAGAATGTTAGGTCTAGATTCAGGAGGACTCATTTCGAGTTCAAATCTGGCCCTAGATACTTAACAGATGTGTGACTGGGCAACTCACTTTTTATTCGTTACCTCAGTTCCTCATTTGTAAAATGAGCTGGGGAAGGAATTGTCAAACCATCCCAATATATTTTCCATTGATACCTCACCAACTCAATGACTGTGAAAAGGATTTTGTAAAACAATATCTAAAATTTCACTTTTATCCCTTCTAAATTTCTTATTACTCTATTTGTTCTATCCAGACCATACCTTTCTTTTTATTTTTTCCTTCCTTCCTTCCTACCTTCCTCCTTTCCTTATTTCCTTCCTTCCTTTCTTCCTTCCTTCCTTCCTTCCTTCCTTCCTTTCTTTCTTTCTTTCTTTCTTTCTTTCTTTCTTTCTTTCTTTCTTTCTTTCTTTCTTTCTTTCTTTCTTTCTTTCTTTCTTTCTTTCTTTCTTTCTTTCTTTCTTTCTTTCTTTCTTTCTTTCTTTCTTTCTTTCTTTCTTTCTTTCTTTCTTTCTTTCTTTCTTTCTTTCTTCCTTCCTTCCTCCCTCCCTCCCTCCCTCCCTCCCTTCCTTCCTTCCTTCCTTCCTTCCTTCCTTCCTTCCTTCCTTCCTTCCTTCCTTCCTTCCTTCCTTCCTTCCTTTCCTTCTTCCTTTCTTCCTTCCTTCATCTATCTATTTGTCTATCTATATTTTTTCTATCTATTTCCATATATCTCTCTTATCTTTATCTATCTATCTATCTATCTATCTATCTATCTATCTGTCTGTCTATCTGTGTGTCTGTCGATCTATCTATCTATTTATCTACCTACCTACTTCTGTCTATCTAGCTAACATTTTTGTCCTGTATGCTCTAAGAGAACCAAGGTGTCATTACTGTGCTAGCCTCAATGTACAGTGTTTCTGACCAAGACTGACCAGACAAATATGACCTCAAAATGTTCTAATATAGGTCAGGCACAAATAACCTTTATGAACATTTGGAATGGAGATATCTCTAATTTTGTGATTCTCATTTCTTTTGATCTACTGTAATTCTGATTTGCTCCTTTTTTGATGTGGGCACATAATGCAGGATGGTCCTCTTTCAGTGTCTCCCATGTCTTGAAATTGATAGCAAAGTTCTCAAAGAAATCTTGTATATTTTTATTGCTTCTTCTGAGTACTTGCTTTGTTTGAGTTCCCTGTAAAATAGTATTTTAGGCAAATGTTTGTTGATGTAGCAGTCCACCCCTAGCTATGGGCAAGGGAAACAGTTAGTATGTACAGAATGGCTCAGTCTTGCGCATGGCTGGGGAAGCCTCTGACCCTTGACCCCAGCTTCCCCCAGGTTAGGTGGGAAAACAGGTTTCTTTGTGTTCACCTGGCTAATAGAAACCACACCTATACCTTGTCATTAACCAATGATAATCATCCCTGTGTATTGTGTCATATCAAAGAGATTAAATACAGGGCACAGCAGTCTCTGCCCTCTCTTCCTCACTTGGATCTCAGCTCTCACTGATGCCTGTCCGTGCTGGAGCCTGGCCAAGCTCCATCTTTGATTCCTTTCCTGATCTACCTCTCCCACCTGGGACCTGGCCTTCAGCCAGGCACTTTCTTTTCTCTATCATGTGTCTGACCTGTGTGGTATTAAATCTGGATCACTGGACAGGTATAAGCCTTCTGAGTATCCACTGATCGGAGTTTCTGCTGTGGCTCCTTGATAATTAATAAGGCCTGGATTTCTGACTCATTCCTGCCACCTCATATCTCTAATTTGGCTCTGCCACCCCCCTCGCGGCATACAGAACTTCTATCCTTCCTCTATCTTCCTACTTTGAGGCTTCTCGCTGGATCGAGGAAGCTTCACTTTATCTTTTGAACAAGCAGACCAAACTGTCAGAATTGTGCTCTCTTGTTAGAAATAACTAAATCTCTGGGCCATAATTCTAAGCTAAAGATCAAAATTTTAATTATAGCAAATTAAAAAAAAAAAACTTGAGATCTCCCCATGCTAAGCCTGCATCAAAACCCCCACATTGATGCACAACATTATCTTTTATTGCTTAACATGGTAGAAGGTGCATTGGGTGTTAAGACATGCCATGCTATTTGGTAACAAGGGTTTTGAACATTTGATACAAAAATGAAGTCTTACTACAAGGTTAAGATAAGAGAATTTAATGAATTCTCCAGAATTTAGGTCAAAAATAACCTTTCTTAGCCATACTATTTGGGGTGCCTACAGTTGGAATAAATCTTCAAAGGATCAAACAATACCTGAACATACCATGCATGTTTTCATATGATCTCATCACGTCAACTGTACATTTTGCATTCCTAATGAATCCACTTCTTTCTACATAGGTTTCAGATTTCCTAGATAACTACATAGTCATGGAGGGTTGTTGGGTTTTGTTTTGATTTTTAGCCTTGACAGCATACATTTCATTTTTCCCCTAAGCTCATTACTTTATTTTTTAATTTTTGTATTTATTTATTCAGACCTGCAATTTTTGTTCTTCCAACAGAAGTCCTTAATATGTTTAGTTGCTATAATATTCTAATATTCCAAACTATATCATTTCTAATACTATGGTTAATATTCTATTATTATAATTGATATCTTACACTATGTAATAACTTGATATAACTAAAATTTATAATTTTAGTTACTCATCTAAAGATTATATGTGATCACTTGATTCATGATCAATTAAAAAATTCCTTTCACTCTACAGTAGAATTTGAATGTTTGATAATTCAGCTTTAGAAAGTCCCTAAGTGTCTGGTACTTTATCTTGGCAGGTGACCTTCAGAATCTCCCAAAGACAATTAAAATGGAAGAGATTCAGTTTCTTGGCATGATGCTGGTAGAATGCCCATGTTTCACTGACATGTGAAGGCAGCACAATGTGTATATAATACTTCAATCTTGTAGGCAGGCTAATATCTCCTCTTTTCCATGCTTATCATTGGAGCATCTCAAACATTAAGCTAGCTGTGACAATGTGTGTCAACTTCATCCTTTATGTGTACACCCCTGGAAAGTATACTGCCAAGTTAATGAATGTATCAACAAACCAATATATCTTAACTACCCATAGAGTACCCTAATGAAGTCTCATTGATCAGTGATAAGGATGTGATCCTGGGGAGAAGGGATGAATGCTTCCATAGCATTCTCAATGGACCATCACCAATCAATGCTGAACTGATCATGTTCCTCAGATTGAAGTCAATCCCACTCTAATTGAACTTCCAACTGAAGGAGAGGTTTGTATCCTCTCTGTTGGCAAAGCATATGTTGCTGATTCCCTTCCAAGAGAGATTTACAAGATAGGGGGTCTATTCCTCATACAAAAGCTGAATGAAATCTTCCACATTACAAGGCAAGAGCTCCATGTTGGCAAAACTCTGGTATGCATGCTGGAAGGAGGTGCTTCCTTCCCCCTCTTCATGCTTGCCTGAGGGCATTTCTCATGTGACCTACCCCTCTACTGAGAAGCCCAATGTGAGCCCTTCTTCTCTTCCTGTCTGGGAAAAAGTGTGTGTGTGTGTGTGTGGGGGGCGGCTCATATGCCAAATGACAGTTGCAGTTTAGACACTTGGTCTCTAGAAGGTTTACCATCACTAGGAGATCAAGCATGACTCCATTGTCCATTTCTATGAGACAAAAGGAAAGAGGTTGTCTGTATTGTGACAGTTATGTGAGGATTTTCTCTTTTAACACAGATATACAAAAATGCATACATACATGCACACATAAATCTTTATTATGTTTTCTTAAAAATGCATTGGTTACATTTCTCAACATTGTGATATTTTAAAATTTAACAAATACATATCCTATTTTTTTCTTTCAAATAATTGGTTAAAATTTAAAAAAAAAACACACAGTCCCAAAAAACAAGCTTCTAGAGCCCTAGACTACCAACCTTTGGACACATTAACATGGATCCATCAATTAGTCTTCTTTAGCTTCATTGATTTAATGAGTTCTAAATGTCATTTAAATTTCAGTTTGACGCCAGTGGATTATTCTAAGACTCCCAACACCCCCAGGCAGCTGTTGGTTTTCACACTTCATAGATATTATTCTGGGGTTTCATAAAGTATTCTTACACAATATTTAGACAACTGAAATGTCATACTGACATTTTATGTTCTCTTTTATTTTTGTTATATATATTTTTCCTGACTGTTGCCCACAGTTAGTCACAATTAGCCTTTTCTTATATAGAATAAATCTATGATGGGTTTGTTTCATTTTTTGTCCTTACCCACCCAGGTGTTTTAAATTTAATTATAACTTGAGCAGTCTTATTTTGTCTGGCTTGAGTAGTGGGCATAGAAGGAAATTTTTGATGGAGTAACATCGCCATCTTGTGATCTTTAAGGATATCATTATTTTTTTTAAGTCTGGCTGCATTTTCTAGCCTATAAAAATTAATCAGATTTAAAAGGACAAAGCTTTATGTTGGAATGGATGAAATTAATAGAAAATCAGGTCCCTTGATGTAAAATAAAAATAAAACAAAATTATCAATTCACTGTGTCTTGGTGACTATAGAATCCAGCAGCTATGTTATATATAATTATGAATAGCAACCATTTAGATATTCTAGGAATGCTGTTTTCTATACTTCCAGATCAAAGGAATTTCAATTATGTCCTCATCAGATACATTTTGTTCCTACATTTTTGGTTATTGATTGTTGTTATAAGATGTAGGACAAATAGCCTTAAAACAATAAACAACTATAGATCAACATATTTAGAGCAACATTATGATGAAAACAACAACTAGAAATGTAGTATTGGGGGCAACTGTCAGCATTTATTTCATTTTGTGGAAGTAATGAAAAGTTAATATAATAGAAAATGGTGAAGTTAATGATTCAAGAAATCTAAGAAGTATTATATAAACTGATACAGGGGAAAGCAAGCAGAGACAAAAGAACTATATTCACAAGGACCAAAACTAGGGGAAGAAAATAAAACAAAGGAATCAGAATACAGATTAATGAACTGAATTATCTTGACTACCACAGCTTAATCCTAAATTATCCCTCCCTTTTTGTCACAGAGACAGAAAATATATAGGAGCTATGGGGAGATGTAGATGCTTTCACACATGGTCAGAGTTTTGTTGTTTTAGCTGATGTGACTTATACTTGATATTATATTTGCACATGGAATCTCGCTTTGAGTAAAGTCCCTTTCCCAAGGAAAACCATTGTAAGTCTGACAATTCATAGTTTTATATGATTATTTGGCCAACTTGACATAGGCCTGCCTTTAGGTTTACTTAACTATAGTTTTTGTTTGTTTATAAATGTTTATAAGTTGACTTTAAGTGGAAACACCTCTGTGAACCCATGGAAAAGCAGCCAGAGAAAGGAATAAAATCTGCATACAAGATGACTACAAAAATTTGAGTGGAAAGACTAATATCAAATAAAAAGAATTAAAACAAAATGTGATATAGTTATAATGGTCAAGTCTGATCCCAAAGGAAAGATGACAGAATGTACGTTTTCCCTGATGTCAGAGTTACATGTGTATGGAAGTTGGTGGTTCAGGGTAGCCTTAGGTGTGCTCTTCTATATATGAAATTATAAATTATATTAATAATTTGGTTTGTTTTACTGATCTGTTGCTTCTTGTTATCCACATAAAGCTTAAATGAAATTCCATAGTGCTGATGAACAAAATACTTATTTGTTAAAAGTAATGGAATGTAAATTCATGCTACATTTATATTCTTGTACATGCATATACATCATCTATTATGGTATATATGTATAAATGAATATATGTGTACATATAATCCATATATTCATATACATGCATTAAAATCCTTTAAAATTCATCATACAAGAGGACAAAGAGAGAGATAATGTTGCAATCACAATCCATTCTCTTAGCTTTGTTTCCTCCTATGTACAGGAGAGTCTTCCTTCTCGCATGGGACAGAAAAAAGCCACACACACTCAGAGATACCTATATATACATGCCTTTCTACTAAGAGCAAGTGTCATAGTTTGCATTCTTCTTACTAACAAGGGAGCCTTCCTGCCTGACAGATGGAGAGTCACTATTCCATTGCCTACATGACTCTTCTCCTGGATTCTTTCTAACTTCAGGGGTTCGAGATAGATAGCATTCCAACCTGGACCCTTCAGCTATGTCCTGCCCTTGTCTGACCTGCCTATAAGAAAGGAAAAGTGAGCAATTCCATTGATTCCCCCAATTAACCTTTTAGCCTGATCTATCTAAAATCCATTGAAGGCTCTACCCTGACTACTAGCCTCCAGTGATATTGATAACCAATTTAACTCATTCCTCAATGAGTATCACATGGTCATACCCTTTTCATCCCAGTAATACTAAATTCCTGAATATAATTGTTCAAACCTCCTTGTATCCATTCCCCACTGCTTACTCATTTTTCCCAACTCAAACATACTATCTCAATGTGTCCCACTCTAATTCTACTATTCCTTTCATCTGTGCTCTCTGAAAAGCTTGCTTTATCAATAACAAACATGTTATGCTTTTAAATCTTTTCCTTTCTAAATCACTTGCTCATATGGTCAAGTTGGAATGTTCTCACTATTTCTACTTCCAAACATATCTTATTTCACCATCACTCCATAATCTCTCCTCATCTGAGGTTCACTCAATGCTTATTTGTCATTTAATCACAATTATTCTCTCTATTATCTAAAATCTTCAAGGATATTCCCCTTCCTTCCTAAGTTGCCTCAGTGCTTGACTCACAGTTTTATTTTCTACTCCCCTACTTCTGCCACCATGGTAAGTAATTTTAATACAGATATTGATTATTTTCTTCAACTACTCTTAAAGCTCAATTCCTTAATTTTCTCATTTCACAGAAATTAGTTCTTCCTGTCTTAGCCACAAACAGAGATGGCTTTGATCTTGCCATCAACAACACATTTTGTATTTCCGTGGTGATGAAAGCTGAAATTCGCTCATCTGATCAAGATTTTATTATATCCCTCTTTTTGCCCTATTTTGCAATTTCAAACCCTGTTTTTAATCTATATTTTGATATATTTAAAATATATTTTATATTTAATCTAAATATAGATTATGTAAATAATCTATATTTAATCTAAAACTCTATTAAATATAAATATATATTTAATCTATATTTTGAGTCCAAACACCCCTCTATTTTTTCTCAAGAGATAATAGTAGCATTGGCCAAAATTGCTTCCTTTTCTGTTGTGTGAAATTAATATAAAAGTGTAAGCCATTACTCTCACATGCCCATTAATGAGTCAGGACCTCAGCCAGCAAGTCATGTGACTAAAGGGCCTCATGGAAACCTGGAGTCTAAAATATGTTGATAATATGAATGGAAGGACTTGTAGATTTGTTGTTAGTATTTCACTCAGATAATAGGCTCTACAGGCCTGTGTAGACCTGAGAGGCAGCTTATATGCCCAAATGTTATTGGACTCTTTTGACTACTTGGTAAAAAACAGTAAATGAAATTTATTGATATATAAGTAAAGGAGGAAGGAGGAGGACCAGGGAAAAGGAGTCCCTAAGCTTAGAAATCTAGATTCTCCTCCCAAAATGATTAATGGTCCAGAAGAGCCATCTTCAAAGTCTTCAGGCTATACTTCACTACTCTTGTTCTCTATAAAACCCACACTAACTATTTAATCTGAGCTAACTGGTCCTCAAAGTACTGATAGACAAGTTAAAAGTTCATTGAGATAAGATAGCTTGTACTCTTGGAGAGTTCATCTTGTAACCCAAAGCCCAAAGGCCAAGATGGCTGAGCCTTTCTCACTGACAGGTTTCACTGGGTACTGGCAGCTCTCTCTCACAGTAGTCAGGAAACTCAGGAAATAGGAGCTTACAGAAACATAGGGAGATGGAAATTGGAGACAGGGATAGACATGGATCACAGGATAGCTGGAACACAGGAACCTCCGGTTCTCAGTAAACTCCCCTTAGGCTTAGGCAGCCAACAAGAAGTTGCCTCTCTGCTCCCCTTGAAGGACAGTAACAACTGAATCTGTGTCCACTTTTAAGTATTCCCCAAATTCTAGAATAGTTCTTTCTGCTCTGTGCATGTGACAGGACCCTGCTTGTAAAGTCCTTGCCTTTAGCCTCTTTTGCAAAGTCCTACTTTCCTTTCATTCTCTCTTACCAATCCTGACTTCCGTAAAGCGTTGGCAGAAGTTCTTGCATGGCATTTGGGACTCAGATTGTCCAATCAGAGAGCCTTGGAAGGGGTCTAGTAGTAACATGCTCTCCCAGGCTTGCATCTCTTCCTGAAAACAAGGTGGAATAAGATCTCTTTCTCTTCTTTGGAGCTCTTAATGCTCTTTCTGCTTGACCCAAACTTTTTACACAGGGGGCCAGTTTACTGTCCCTCAGACCATTAGAGGGCTGGACTATAAAAAGCTAACCCTAACCTTAACCAGGTAGTAGTATACACAGTGCAGAATCCCGTCCCCCAGATCACCACTTACCTTGCTGACATCCTCCATTGTGCAGCCACATAATCCTTTTCATGGCACCTTGTTCTAAGGTGTCACACAAAGGATTATGTCACTGGAAATAGTACTGTATGTGGGTGATGCCACACTTTGCACCACCACTGCATACAGAACTCCACTCACTGACCACCAATTAAAGAGGTACCCTTTCTGGAAGTGTGGTGGGAGCTGGATACATGGCCTCAGGGCCATAGTTTGGGGACCCATGCTTTACTGGGACCTGGATTGGGGAAGTGTGGAAGTGATTTTTCAGTTAGGGCAACCTGGTAATTTTTCTTCCTTTCTCTTCAACTTTTACTAATAAATAATTAAAATTTAATAAACTCCAAGAAAATTTGAATCATAACACTATTATGACTCTTCATGAGCCAATTTGTCTATTTGCTAAATTCTCTCAAGCTGTTTCCTTTTCAAACCTCAACCTTATAGTACTCCAACCATTTGCTGTTTTTAACTATACAAATGTCATCTTAAATTATGTCTTAAGTCATTAACTTAATTCATGTTGTCTTAACAAACCTGGATAAAATCACAAATAAGTTATATAATTTTGACAGCCTGGCAAAACTTTCTTACCTCCTAGTTGATTCATTTTTCCTACTTAGTTCTGTGGCTTTTCTTTTTTAAAACCTTTACTTTCTGCCCTGCTAACAATTTTAAGACAAAAAGGCAAGGACTAGACAAATAAGGTTAAGTAACTTACCTAGGGCCACCCAGCTAGGAAGTGTCAGAGGCCAGATATGAAATCAGGGGCCTTCCTAATACCAGGTCTAGTGTTCTACAAAGACACTGTGCTTGATAGGCTTTTTTCTAAACCTCATTTATTCTGACTCCTAAAATATCCCATTATATTCCCTTTATCTCTTACCCAAGAGTCTTGCCCCATATTTTACAGAAAAAAAATTGGTTATTTACTTAGAAATCATAATTTTCTCATTCTCTTCATCTCAGTTACATAAATGAGTTACATCATAATCTCCATGTTCATACCTTTATTATATGAAGAGATGACCCTTCTCCTTGTCAAGGTAATCCACTCCTCATAATACTCTAAATGTTCAAGAGATAATGTGCCAACTTCTCTATCATATTATCCCTTCTATCATTTCCACTCTCATTAATATTTAATATTTGCCTGTTTATTGGCTGCTTTCATGTTGCATATAAAAATAGTCATGGTTCTCCTAACTCTCAAAACAAACAAACCCAAAAGCCTCATTTGGTCCATCTCTACTAAGTAGCTATCATACTATATACATTTCCTACTTTCAATGATTAAATGACTAGAGAGGACCATCCACTTCCTTTCTGCTCTGTCTATTCTTGTCATTCAACTGAGATAATTTTCTCCAAAGTTGCAAATGATTCCTTAATGGTCAAATCTAATGTCCTTTTCTCTTTCCTCATTTTTCTTTTTTTTAATTAAATTTTATTTTTTCCCCAATTACATGTAGAGACACTTTTTGGTGATTGTTTTTAGGCATTTTAAAATTGAGATTTTCTTTTTTACTCTTTCCTCCCTCCTCCTCTGCATAGTAAATAGTCTCATATAGGTTGTACCAATGTTTTTATACAACATTTATTTCCACATTTCCCATGTCATAACTGAAGAGACATATCACAAAGGCAAAAAATAATCATGAAGGAAATATGAAGGATGTCATGCTTTTGTCTGCTTTGGTTCTTTCTTTGGCTGAGGATAGCTTTTTTGTTTTTAATTATGAATACCTTGGGATGATATTAAAACCTTGTTTTGCTGATACTTCTATAGTCTTCTATAACTGATCATTGGACAATATTTGTTTTTTTTTTAAAGATTATTCTCCTGGTTCTGTTCAATTTGCATTATATCACTTCATATAAGTCTTTCCAGGTTTTTCTGAATTTATCCTGTTTATCGTCTCTTATGCTGCAATGTGTATCCACTACAACCATATACCACAGCTTGTTTAGCCATTTCCCAGGTTCTAATTCTTATCCAGTACAAAAAGAGCTATTAAAATATTTTTGCTTAAGTAGTTCCTTTTCCCCTATCACTGATCTCTTTTGCCTACCAATCATGTAGTGCTATTTTGGGGTCTATTGATATTAGTAGTTTAAATCCCTTTGGATATAACTCCAGATTGCACTCTAGAATGATAATATCAAGTGATAGTTCCACCAAAGATGCAGTAGTATCCTAAATTTCACACATCACCTTGCACATTCATCATTTTCCTTTTTGGTCACATTAGTCACTCTGATAGATGTGGGGCAGTAGCTCAGATTTGTTTTAATTTGAATTTTTCTAATTGATTTAGAGCATTTCTTCATATGATTAGAGATATTTTTAATTCCTCCATCTGAAAACTGCCATTTCATATTCTTTAACTATTTATCAATTGGGGAATGCTTTGTATTCTTCTAAGTTTGGCTTGGTTCTCTGTATATTTGAGAAACTTCATCTTTCTTGAAAACTCTGGAATCATTGAATTTGCTGGTCAACCTCTTCTGATACTCTTTCCTCTCTAGATTTTATGGCATGACTCTCTCCTCATGCTCCTCCTAACTGCCTGATAGAAGGTTCACAGCCTCCATTGCTACATATTCATCCAAGTTATGCCCAATAACTATGCATATTTTCACAGTGCTCTATCCTAGGCCTTCTTGATGATCTTATCCTATGAATCGAATGATCTTAACTCTATAGATGATTTTCAGAATTATTTGCCAGTTCATAAATATCTTCTTTTTCTCTGAAATAATTTCATTCATTTCTTATTTCACAATTCTATTCTTTCTTAAACATATACAACTTTTTAAACTATTACCTAATTGATATACACCCCCCCTCAATTCCCAAATCTTTGCCAACACAAATATATCTGCAATAAATATTTCTATATAAATAGTATTATGGGTTTCAGATGTGTACCCCTGGGGTTCGGGAAGGATACCTTTTGCAAGAATGCAAGACTCCAAAATTTAGCTTAAAAACAAAAAGACAAATTTATTAATTTAGGAAACCAATGTTTAGAATGGCCAGGAGGATAGCAAGGTGGAACAGCAAGATGGAAGGCTGCTCCCAGAACCCATCAATTCTGGGGATTTTATACTCTTGCAACAAATACTGTGTCATAGTATGGACATGATTCTAGAGTAGTCATCACTCAGGCATTTGGTGTGGTGGGTTGGTCATCTTACTGGGGTCTGCCTGGAGACATAGGGAATGACCCTCATAAAGATTCCTTATTTTTAGGGAACAGACAGATGTCTGAGATGTAGCCTGATAGGATCGAGGTGTAACCTGGAGGTGCATCTCTCTATCCATCTTAAATCTAAAGGAGGATCAAAGGAGGACAATCATGTCAGGATCCTATAGGGGTCATTAGATGTTTTAGGCTAGGAGTCATGAAGATGTAAGAGAGCAAAGGAATTTCCCCGATAATAGTTTGCCTGAGCTTCTGGAGGTACAGTGCCCATGTCAAATAGGTCTTTATTTTCCCTTTTCTTTGAATTCTGGAATATATAACTAGTGTGCATAGCATTAAAGTCCTTCAAGCCTAGTTTTAAATTACTTTTTAAATGACTGGACTAGTTCAACTCCCTTGATTTTTCAAAATGTAATTGGTGTGTATAGTTGAAAATTCTCGAACCCCTAAAAATTACATTACCCAAAATTCCTTTCTCTATTATAGAATACTTTCCCCTTTTCCTGTGTCCTTGCATTTGCATGATTTGTTATAAGTTGGCTGTAACTCCTCCTTTTTCCTCTATTCTCTCATGATCAGGCTGGATTGTTGAGGTAGCTTTTACTTTAGTTGTATTTACTTGGAAATAACACAGAACTATTAAATAGTCAGAAAACCAAGACTTTAATCAGGATAGGAATAAGTCCAATTTGGCCCTTTACTCAGAGTTCAGTGCCACAACCTTTCAGGGTGCAAACCCTGGACTCTGGGGATGTTATCCCCAGGGAGTGCCACAATGCTAGATGAGGACTCCGAGGAACAAAATAATTTGGGGAACCTATAAACCCTTTGGGGAATCCAGGGGCAGGTAAAGATGATTGATATCACTATAGACACAAAGAAAATGGGATTATTCAAACTACACTGACAGGATACAATCAAGTTTGGGAAAGGAATTATAGCTAGAGGCTAGGGTGTAAGAGAAGGGGCCACTAACAATAGATACCAAAGGATGGTTCCAGCTCAGGTGTGGATCTTCTTGGGAAAGGTTCTAATATAATAGGGGAGATTACCTAAAACAAAGAGGGTCCTTGGCATATGCTTATCTCACCCAACTAGGTTTATCATTCCCTTGAACATTTCCCACTCAAATCTGAAACTGCCAGCCTGGGATTCCCTTCAGAGTAGATTCCCATGGGAAAAGGGAACAAGTACAAGCTTTGTGTTCTCCAATCTACAAGCTAGCCCTGAAAATTGGGGTTCATCAGCTCTCACTAGGTAACAAGTTTGGGATTCCTAGATTCCATGTTGACAGTTGTTATTAATAAAACTTTTATAATATAATACTTAGTTATTGGATGTTAATTTAAAAACCCATATTTATGGACAACAGTTTCGGGATATGAATTCTCAAATATTGTGAGTAGATAGCCTCGCAGTACAAATAGTAAGTTTACACAGTCTCTGCCCATCATGAGAGCCCAAAGACTGGGTCTTCCTGCTCTCCTGCCCACCTTCCTGCTTTTGTGTCATAATGGCCCCTGTTGCTACACCTTCTGACTACAATCCACCTGCTGCTGTTGCTATTGCTACTGATTCAGGCTGAGCTGTAACTGCTGTCAACTAGAAAAAACACAGAACTCTTAAATAGTCAAAATCACTCTTTAGTCAAGGGAAAAGAGGTTAGCGTTACTAAGTGTGACAACAGAGCTGCTCCCCAAGACTGCACAGAGTCTGGATGCCCTGGTCACTGACCCCTGGGAGTGCCACCACCAACTTAGGATGGACTCCGAGGAACAAAAGAATTTGGGGAACCTATATTCCACTCTACATGACCTGGGGGCTTGGAGTGAGAGGGACAGTTGACTGACTTTACAATGATAAGAAAGGAAAATGAGGAATTCCAGACAGGAATAACAGTGAGGGGCTGATGCCCCACAATGGACACAAAAAGGGAAAGACCAAACCCAGGACTGGGTCACCTTGGTAATGGACCTTAGCCTAGGGGGAGAAAACATTGGGACAAAAGAGATGCTTAATATTGGATGAATTTAGCTGTTCTCCCCCAAACTACCAGGAAGTCCATTGTCTGGTGAAGAGGGACCTTCCCTCAGTGGGAAACCTCTCCTGAGATAAGGTCAGAACCCGGGGTTTCTACATTCAAACTAAATAAACTGGGGATCTCTATATTTCCATGTTGACACTGTCCAGCCTCCATCCCTCCAACAGCCCCCAAGCAAATCCACCTGCAATTCTCAGCTGCTTTTCTTTTTCACAGAGGGTGACATAAAAAAATCCCATCATCCCCCTTCTAGTTTCTAACCTGAATTCTTAAACTGACCCTGGACTCCTAGTTTAGAAGGCTAAAAACTAAAAGTTTTTAACCGGGAGGGCAATTAGTTCAAAATCATTGATTTAAAATCAGTTTGGGGTAATAAGTCTGCTTTTTTCTTTCTTTCTCTTGACCCAAAACACCAAGGAAGAGTGCTTTTTCTCTCATATGCAGATACACTATTGTTTTCCCTCAAAGTTTTTCCCCTAGGGAGGAAGTGAAAGAACAATACTTCTGTAAGCCTTGTAACTAATTCCATTCCATTTCACTTTTTTTGAAGAGAAAAAAAAAGCTATTCCAAACCATGCTTCAAAATCTCAAAGAACAGTTTGAATCGCTTGAGCTAAAAAGAGCATATTGCCTCTGTTTGATTTTTTAAGGGCAGTTTGTATTTACACTGCACATTTCCCATTCTGCTTAATTCTCAAAAATATGCAGTGAGCTATGCTGCTTAAATTAGAGACCAAACTAAAATATTTTGACAAAGTTCTAAAAGTCTTAAATACTCTGAATATGCAGAGTGTAGATTCTTCCCAGTGCTTCTATTAGAAACTTCAGACATCTGACAAACGAATGATAAAAACTGGGGGAGGAGAAGAAAACCTTAAAAGAAATATGGAAGTTTAGAGATGTTAATATTATGAATTTTATTTCCCCTCAAGAAAGCAAACAAGTATTTTGGGATTGGAGTAGAGAATTTTGACTATATTACCTGCCTGTACCCTTTCATTTGTTTATATTATTGTATTTCCTGATTGTTTTAAAATTTAAATTCCTTTTTAAATTTATATATTATTAATCTAATCAATATTATTTTGTTACATGATGCTTTATTCTGTACCTTTGCTAAAGAAAAAAATATCATTTTATAAGATCATTTACACCTTGTCACTAAATACATTGAAATGACATGTTTCTTTCAAAGTCTTTTCTGCCTTTTTGCTTTTGTTAATTGTCACATAGATGATGATGGATGGACTTCATTAAAAACTGGTTATAATTGTATACAATCTTTAGAGAATTTAATGAACTAAGAATTTAAAGTAATTTTAATGGGACTTCAGAAATAATTTCAGGTAACTAGTGGTTTCTGAATTGATGGTTTTATATACATATATAATATAAAGAATGTTGTATTAAAGGTAGAGAACCAAATAGAAATTCCTGCAAAAGGAAAAAAAATGTTTATATAAAACAGGAACCCAAAATGTACTCCTGCATGTATACTTTTCAGTTTAATTTACTTCCACCAGAACAATCTAGATTTCTTGGTGATGTTTTTAGATCCCAAAAAGGATTTCATCAACAGATAAAAATATCTTTGCCAAAAGATGAAATACTTACTACATCTGTAAAACTTGTGACAAATATCCATCAGTTTATGGGTTATTTAAATGTCATGAAGCAATTCATTTGAAATATGATAGTGAGTTTGTCTACTATTTTAATTAAGTGGACTATTGTGAATTTTGGGGATTTGGGGTACTTCTTTGATTGTGCATTATATACTATATTACTGTATTACTATTTTATTCTAAAAATCATTTGCACTCACACATTGGTTCATGGTTGTTTGAAAAGGAAATGGATCTCATTTTTGTTGAGGAACCTTTGTATTCTACCTCTCCTTCTCTGACACAGTGTGTCATGATTGTAAGATATATATATATATATATATATATTTATTTTTAAAACTTTTTCATTATTGTTTTTGCTTGCATATGCAGTAGAGTATTTGAATTTTATTTTTTCTCTCCCTTTTGTATTTTATGCACATGTCAATAGTATTGAGAAGATTTTGTTAACTTTTTATTTTACAGTTGTTACAAGTAAAAATTAATACATCTACCCAATTATTAATTTTATAAAGTTTATTAATAGAAAAGGGAGATCAGCATAGTTTAAAATCTCTTTCTTACTCTAAGTCCTCTGACCATGTTTTCCATATTCTCCATTAATCTTTCTATCCCTTGTCTCTCTCTCCAGCCCTTTGTCTGTCCAAGAAACACCCCATAAGACCTTATACCTTATTATATTGATGTACACCATGTAATAGACACAAATTCTGGCATTTAGAGAATGTGGATGGAAGTTGGCACTTGGGGGTGGGAGAATGAACTTCCCTGATAAAACCCCCTGTGATCATTTTTGAGACCATCCTCCCCAATGGATCATTTAAACATAACTATCTTTTGCCTTTAAATACCCTCTAGCAAAAAGTACATACAATATTGATTTTTCTAAGAGGAAGTTAAAATAGTTAAAGATAAGAGGGAAATATGAGAAGAAAAATACAAAAAAACTAATTGATAGGCACATTGACAAAATGCCAATTAGGGGACAGTCCCCTGTGGTATAAGAGTTTACATTCAGAATAAGTATGTTTAAACCACTTAAATTCAGTTAATTATATCTCAGAGTTCATTTTGGATCTTTTGATGCAGTGTGGCTTCTTAACAGTATCTTCTCCAAATGGATCTACTTTCTTGATTCCTGGTGCTGTCAAGTTTCTTTTCCTGAAATATTTCCAAAAAATTTGAAATCTTGTATTTTAGGATAATTACACAATCCACTGTGAGGAAGCTGTTGACAAACACCAGAATCACCCTGGAATCCATGACTGAGTTATGAGGTATATGAAAAAATTTTCTAAATAAAAAGAATCCCCCAAAAATCCCAAATATAAAGCAAAAATTAAATTCTGTGTAAAAACAATAAGAAGTATAAAATCAATAAAAAATAAAAATCTTACATGTATAAAATTCTGAGTAAAAATAAATTTTTAACAGGTCCTTGAATGAGTAGCAAGGTCCAATTAAAGTGACATATGCCCCATAGACCTGTAGGACAATAGCAAAAATACAACACTTTACCTATTTTCATCCAGAAAATTACCAAACTATAAGAGGAGAAGGGACTAGGTTTTATCAGAAAATGGAAAATAAATCATTTCCTATTCTGATTTTACCTTCACTGTCAGAGATAAGGGGAGTCAGGATAATAGCCAACCTGAGGTTCTTGACAGAATATTGTACAAGGAGTGTGGTGTGAGGAGTCCTGCATCTTAACATATGTCAAGAGCCCTAATCTTGATTCTCACACTAGATCCAAGTCCTTTTTATATTGGCATAGAATTCCAACAATCCTCCCTGGTTTGGTTTGGTCCTTTTTGACCTCGTGCTACTTGGCACTGTATATTGACTCTTTTGTTCCCTTTTCCTGGAATCAGACAAAATCATTAATCACAATCCCATGACATTTATCAATAAATGGCAGGTTTCCATAGTTTAAAGCTCCTGGGTATGCATAGGTTATTAGGGCTAATACATAGTATAATCTTATACTCTAAACTTTATCCTTCAATCCCAAAACATTAATATTGATTTCATGTACTTCAAGTATTACCAAGGATAGGAAAAAAGAAAGGAAAAAATATTCTGTTGTGAATATAAAGAGAAAAAGTAATAATAAATCATAATGCATAGTTCACATTCTATGTGACCATGTGTTAGCCTAGCAGAGGTAGAACACAAAAGGTGCTCACTCAAAAATGAAATTTATATCCCTCTTAACTTGGCCAGGATCCACAGTGTGAGTGTACATGATTTTTTCACCAGGTAAAAAACTTTTAAAACAGTTGTACAACAACTGATACAGATTCTAAGAACAACCAAAATTCTAAAAATGATAAGACTCCATTTAATAACAATAGCAAACAAACACACTATCATTAGGATTTACATGATTTGCTGTGTGACATTCAAAACACCTATGAAAACATGAATACTTATCACAAGTTCTATAGGTTTAGCCAATCTTTCAACTGTAAAGGATAATTTTAGCATTGTGACCTAAATTATATTAATTATTGGTCGCCATGGATATCCCAAATAACAACAAAAAAATCACCCAAGTGAGTCTGGAAATTTATGGTGATTTAATTAATATAGTGGAAAATTTTTTAAAAGAAGGGAGAAGGGAAAGGGTGTAAGATTTCTCCCTCCTGGCTTGTGCTGGGCAGGAAGTTTAGAGGCTCTAGAAAGTAAGGTTTTGGAGAGAAAAAGAGGAAGGAATCAGCCTGAACTCCAAGAGGGCTCAGCCAAGATGCCTTAAACTGAATTAGCGCAAGAGCAAACTCACCGCCAAAACCCAGACAAATAGCTGCCACCACACCAAGATGTCAGAATGCTTAGCACGCTGCTAGCCAGAGATGCGAGTATGGGGAAAAAGCCCGAAAAGAGCAAATGACTTGCCCTCTTGCCCTATATAGATGATTTTATGTCACTTTTCTGTGTCTCATCTGTACCAATGTTAGCTTATCTTGACTTAGGAGAGCCAAGGGGTCTGTCTGCTGTTTCTGCACATATCTGTTGAAGGCCATTTTCTCAAATACTTGAGTATGGTGCAGACATCCTGACCTTGTTAAACTAAGTAGGGTGTAGAAATGTAGAGTTCCCAGACTTGATTCAGTTAAAGCAAATATTTCCATTGTTACTAATCAGGAGATAGGTAAATCAGATCTTCTAAAGTACGATCTGAGTAGGGTGGAGTAGTTTTAAAATTCACAGGACCTTGGATGAGATATTTTTAACAAAGTCTATTATTACCATCATTCCAAAATTTGGTAGGAGAGAAACCCAGAGAAACCTCTATACAGATGATTAAAACCTTGTGGGTTCTGTGAGATTTGAAATGGTTGAGGTCTTAAACTGTAGTGATTAAAATAGTGGAAGATATAAATTGTGATAGATATAAGAGAGGGTGAGTAAATTTGACTGCAGAAATATGTTTCACTACAGTGTCTTGGGTTTTAAAATCAAATATAAGGTGGTTGCCAGGGAAATATTCCCAATTATTCAAATACCCAAGTCAATTGGGTTTTATAGAGATTTTAATTAACAATACAATGAGTAATCAAAGAAAGAGAGAGAGAGAGTAAGAAAGGAATAAGTATGAAGGGCCTCAAGCCAATATGGCCTAGACCTGAGTCTTAAAAGAGAAATCAGTCAGTTTTTTAACACTCACCACAAGATCTGACTAAACAAGGATACTAGTGACACCAGGCCAGCGTCCTTCCTCAAAGAGTCTTCCAGCCAGAGATTGTTTCAAAGGGCCTCTCTCAAGAGCCTCCAGAGCTCCTACCCCAAAGGGACAGAGCCCTTCAGAGGAGCTCCTCAAGGAGCTCTCCTTCAGAATGAGATTTCCTCCAAGAGCACTTCTCCTCAAAGAGATCTATCTCTAAGGAAAGAGCCTTCAGGCATCAGTCCTCAAGGAAATGAATCTCTCAGAATGAGATCCTCCAGAATGAAAATCAGAAATCGAGATCCCTGAATGAGATCCAAGCTCTTATTTTTAAGGGCAAAATTTCCTTTGTCACCTCCCCTAGTCCTTACATCTACCAATCACTGTAGATGTTTCTAAAGGACCGCCCATTTTAAATTCACAGTTGAGTAGTTTTAATCTCTTTAGTAAGTCAGAAAAAAATGCTGCTGTGTCGACAAATTTCATTAAGAAAAAACCTCTGAATAAGTTATCACCCTTTTAGGTTTAAGTAGTTTACAAGTTGCCCCACCTATATGGGTACCTAGCATCCCATTGTATCAATTTTAAAAACAGGCATGACTCAAAGAACTTCCTGTCCTTTCCATAAGCATGGGTCAAAGCACTTTCATTGTTCAGCAAGGAGTTTTCTGTCCTAAATTAGCAGTCTTAAGTAGGGTAGAGTAGGGATATTCCCAAGGAAAGGAGTTTTCACATTCAAGTAGAATTCTCACTATCTGCTAGGGAATTTTTTAAGTAGAAGATTCCCCAATGGGGAAATTTCCAACATTCATAAGTCTGAGAAATTTTAAGGTTTACAGTCCAAAAATGTCACCAGGAATCTAGATTATCTTGGTAGAAGAGTGGAATAAGTTGAAGAGTTACAAGCATAATAATACCATTTTGAAGCTACTAGACTTCACAGAAAAAATCATTCCCATCTTCTAGATGAGATTATAACATATCACAGGGTAATTAAGGCACTTGGGCACCTCCTTCCCTCTTGGTATGAGACTTTAACAGTATAACAGAACTGTCTTCAATATGTACCAAACATTTTTATGTGGAACCAAGGACTAAAAAGTGGAATTCATTACATTTTCAATAAATGCAGAGATAGGAAAATACAACAATGCCAGTGCACTCTACTTCAACTACAAATGGACCCTTACCTCATCTTACAAACTACTCAGAGGCATGCAGATGATCAGTCAGAGTTAGGAATGCTCCCAGATATGCCAAAATCACTTCTGAAGGCTCATTAGAAACTACTGAGATTATTAGCACTTTAAATTCTCCAAAGGTTGCATACAGATTGAAATCAGTTTGATAGAGTTCATCCATCTTCTCTGTGTGACAATTCACAAAGGAAAAAGTAACAAAAGTATGTTTATGGGTTTTTTAAACAATGATATGATCTTTAGTATAAGCATAGATGAGATATAAATAAGGAAAAAAAACAGTGAAAGAGAATATTTCAATTTTGATAACTTATAAAGTGGTTAACAGTAGATTAAATACACCTTTGTATTTAGAATTTTGTTACAAAGATGTCTTCATTCTGGGGAGGGGAACAAATTGATACAGGTAATATCA
Source organism: Monodelphis domestica (assembly GCF_027887165.1). Taxonomy (NCBI): domain Eukaryota; kingdom Metazoa; phylum Chordata; class Mammalia; order Didelphimorphia; family Didelphidae; genus Monodelphis; species Monodelphis domestica. The sequence goes on along the minus strand of NC_077232.1, from coordinate 25,162,547 downwards.
ATAAGGCAATGAGGTCTGAAAAGGCTTAAAATTCACCTCCAGACTTGTTGAGGTTCCTTCTCCTCCCAAGTACTATCAATCATCACAATTTCTTGTCCACACCTCTGGGTTCCCCCATACTGAGGGGGTTCCCATAGTGAGTACAGATGTCTGGGTGTGAATTTTGATGTACCTCATTCCAATAAATATTCCTCCTATTATTATCATAATCCCTGAAGTTTCTTCTCCTATATTCCTGATTACACTTCTTAAAAATCATAATTACATAACCCATTTATCCACAAAAATAACATGCTAGGAGTTGTTTTGTGGATTCTTGTAACAGAGTTTTGATCTCTCCCTGCTTTGCCTTTCCAACTGTTTCAGTAAATTCTTCTTTTCCTTCCTTAATGATTCTACTAAAGTAGAATTCTCTTTATCTTTCTCTCCTTGTTTAGCAGTTAAATCCTTTATTTCCTTCCTTAATGTTTCCACTAAATCAGTGTTCTCTTTCTCCTTTTCCTTATGTCCCACAAAAGCATAAACTGCCACATATTTCAATTCTTCAAGGTCCATAGTAGGCCAGTTTCTAAAGCTAGTCATCAAATAATTCTTAACTACCTTACAACTGATTTTCACACACTGTGTTCTGATTTGTCTAACATCCATTTCCCTAGCAAGATCCAATTCTATATGCCTTCCTCCCAGGTCAATTAGCCTATTTATAAACTGAGAGGCATTTTCATTGTCTTCTTGCTTAAGCTTTTCAAATGTAGTCCATATACCAGGCCTATCATAACACGCTCTCATAGCTTTTAGTAATGCATTTCTAGACTGGCCTAGTTGCAATAATCTTGTTTTGAATTTGGGTTCCATTTGGAATCTTCAGTTAGCCAATTAGCTGTTCCCTCTCCCTAGGCCTGATTAAAAACAGAAAAAAAAAATTATTTCTTTCCCTTTCTATTAACAAGGCCTGGAGCAAATTTTCCACATCAATCCATATGAGATTATATGTGCAAAAATGCTTTCAACCATATTTATGAGCAACAGAGGCTCTGCTTCATAGGAAGATAATTTTTCTTTGAATCTTTCAATGTCCTGTGGAGAGAAAGGTCTATGATGTCTGATGTTTACTAAATCTCCACAGCTGTTATATGTAAGGTCATCCCTTAGAGGAAAAAGACCTTTATTTGAATCCTCTGTGGTAACTGCTGCTTGGCTTGTATTCTAGAGGATTGTAGTGAGGAAAGTAGGGGAAGGGGGTGGGGTGGATGAATATAGAGGGAGGGGCTGGTCAGGGGGTGTGGAGGTAGGGCAAAAATATTGGGTGTGGGACTTGGGGGCATGTTGGAGAGGAATTAGAGAGTGGTTGGGGTGGGGTGGAGAGGAGGGGTGTTAAGGCTGGGGGCTGGGTGGAGAGGACTGGTGGTGAGGCTAGGGAGGAGAGGAGTAGGATGGGTGAGGTCCAGAGGAGGACTCATAGTAAGGTGGGTGGGATTGATCAAGAGAAGGAGGGTAGAAAAATGTATTGCCAAGAGAATAAGGTAAGTAGAGATGTTAACAGGTATGGATAGGGGAGATGGGCTGGCACTCGGTATTTAGAAGAAAGATGGTATGAGTAATGGGATGAGATAGATTGGGGGAAAGGGTATGGGAGGTGTAGGGGATGAACAAGGTCTGTCAGGGAAAGGAGCGGAAGGGTTCAAGTCCTGGTTTGGGTCAGTATGAGGAGAAAGTTCCTCACAGGCCAAGTGGGATAATAGAGTGTGTTTCTTGCTAGATCTCATCAATGATTCAGGAGGAGAAACTGAAGGAGTTAAGCCAGAATAGTCTGGGTCCAAAGAAAGAATGGTTTCATCACTGGAGGTAATGGCTGATTAATCAACATTATATGCTCACAAGAGTCAGTATTTATAATTTGAAATCTTTGTTTTTAATAGCTAATTTCAAATCTTTTAAGATCTTGAAATCAAAGGACCCATATTTTGGCCACATAAAATATGTCCATGCAGGTCTTTCAAAAATATTAGCTTCTTTTTATATCATCCAAGTCTCCTTAGCTGGATTAGGATCACCCCAACAACTAAAAAGTTTATGCAGGGGTTAATATGAATGAATATTTCCTGATTTCCCTTGATTTGATGCAGTATATCCCATAGTATCAAGTCTATCTGTCTTAATATGTCTATTTAAGCTTGTTTGAGTATTGCTAAATGATCAGCTTAAACAACGAAAAGTTCCTAATACATAAAGAAAAAAATGAAGACACAAATTTCTTCAGTCTTATTGTGGAAGACAATGAGATTAGTTTTAAAAAATAATAAGCTAATATAAGGAACTAAATAATTGTTGCAAAGCAATAGTACTGATAATGAATATGTATTTACTATAATTATTATTGTAATTAATAATTATTGTTGTTATTAATAATTAATAATAGTTGGTATTGACTAATATTAGTTTTGGAAAACTAACAATTATTGTTATTGATAATATTATTAATGCTATTGTGTTCTAAGATTATTCCTTGATATTACATGTAATTAATAAGATTTACTTTCAGCTTTGGTCAATTTTAAGAATTTAGTTTTAATTTTAATTCAATATTGTTAATATTTAACTATTAATAATCCTTTTATTTAAATGTATTTAATTTACTACTATTATTCTAGATTACCAGTAGCAATAGCTAGAGGAATTTTCTTTTAATTTTCCTGCAATTTTAATTCTCACCACAGGGTGGCACTACAATTATGTGCAGAGGGTAACAAACTTGAGGGTTTAGGTCCTATCTCATTTTCACAGTGAGATAAAAAATGAGGGAAAAAAAGCCATGTGACTTTTGATATGCTTAAAAGAAGGAGGCACTATGAAGGAACATGTGAAGATGGGAAGGGAGAGAGAATAGAATCTCAAAAAAAAGAAGACTTTCTCTTGGCTCAATTCCAAGGAATGTTTTAGGCGGGGGAAGGGAGAAAAAAGGGCCTAGTCCTTCCTCTCCCCCAGAGGTAAAAGCCAAGTATTTTAAAATTTTGGGATGCTGTTAGCTGCCTGTGACCAACTCAATCAGTGCCAGATTCTAAAATTGTATGGGGTTGGGGGGATGGGTTTTACACCAATTCCTAGGGTCCACCTCTGTGCACTGTGCCTCCATTCTTCTTTGTGTTAGAGTTCCAGTGGCTGGGTTTTCGCTCATGGAAGGTAAAAGCTTGTGTTTTCATGAGCTGGGGAATACAGGGCCAGGTCTGTGTGTGCAAAGGGCTTCCTCCCTGTTCTCTAATGCCCCATGGAGTTCCTAACTCTAATCTACATACTGGGAGTACCCCCAGTATCCATTCATAGGGTTCCCTTGCTCTGCACTGCACTGGGCTGAGAGAAAGGGCACTAGGACCCTGTAGCCTGTTGGGTCCTAAAACCCCTTTAGTTCTGTGCAGAAAGGCTCGGGCCCATTTGGGAGTTTGGTACTATGGAGAGTCAGGGGCTGGGCTTGGCCCTAAAATCCCCCTTATTTTGTATTGTCAAAATGGCTCCTCAACCCCTATTCAAGCAAAAAAGCAGGGGAAGGGGTGGGGAAAATGTCATGAGGGAAGTTGTAACCAATCAGGTCCAGGGTGGCCAGTGTGAAAAGGAAAACTGCTGTTTCTTTCAACCAAGGTGCATTTCGCATATAATGGCAGGGAAGTAAACTGAAACCTCTTCTCCTCAATAAAACCCTATGTTACACTCAAAAATTTCAAACTCTCCCAGAAGAAAATTAAAGGTCTTAAAAAGTTGATGTGGTTGCCAAGCTGTTACAAGTTTAAATTAATATATCTACACAGTTATTAATTTTATAGTTTATTACTAGAAAAGGTAGATCAGCATAATTTAAAATCTTCCTTACTTTAAGTCCTCTGACCACATTTTCAATATTCTCCACTAATCTTTCTCTTCCTCACCTGTTTCTCCAGCCCCATGTCCATCCAAGAAACACCTCACAAGACCTGCCCCCTCTCTTATATTGACATACAGCATATAACAGAGAAAAACTCTGGCATTTAGAAAATGTGGATGGATAGGTTGGTCCTCCAGAAGGGGGGAGGGAATGAACTTTTCTGAAACACAGTAATATAAGTTTAAAATACAGTTGCTCTAATGTCAATACATACCTCAAAAGCTTTAGATTATGAAAATGATGGCACTGACTGTTTAAACAATAATCCGACATTGCTTAATGATTCTGTCTGATTCCAGAAGAAGGGATTGCAAAAAGAGCCACTGTATAATACTAAATAAGCACAAAGCTACCTGCATGGTGCCAAAAAAGCACAAAGATCAAACAAAGCAAATCACAGTGGGATTGATATAATTTTGAGCTAAGGCAAGAGAAACTTGTTTGGGGTTTGAGGTTGTGACTGTTTTGACATATGTCAAAAGCAGATCTTCCTTGTTCATCCCACATTGTACCAAGAATCTCACTTTGGCTCCTACATGGCTCCCATTTGCTGCAGAAATCTAGTCCCTTTTCTGTTTTTCATAGTGTGACAAACTTTCTGTTGTCCTGGCTACTGATTGGGTAAGTGCATAATTGCTTAAATCATTTTAATTGGGCTCTGATTCATAGACCTGTTATAGATTTGTTTTTTCTTTAGTTAGTTTTTTAGACATAAGACATTGATAATTTATGTTTCATTCTACAAATTGTTTTTTTCTCTTTTATTTGAATTTTTGATGTTTTTTTAATTTCTTTTGCCATCTGTTTCACATATCTCATAACTCAATTATGCATCCCTGAGTGATCCCTATGGTTTTTATTATCCACCTCAGGGGGGACTATGTTATTGTTATGAATTTTTATTTGAATTTTAGCCTAATTTAGAAGAAGAGACTACCTCCCAGAATTCAGAAGGTGAACCTTTTGGAGAAGATGCCATGAAGATGACTGCAGTGACCACTTGCTGCATCAGAAGATCCAGAGTGAACTTTGGGATGTGAATTTGAAATATCGGAGAGTCAAATACATTTGCTTTGAATGTAAACTCTTGTGCCAAAGGGGCTTCCCCCAAATTGACTTTTTGTCAAAATAGTAATCATTGGTTTTTCTCTCTTTTCCTTTTATCCACAAATTATTGCAATTTATAAGTTTTGTTTCCATGATCCTTTGGGGAGACTGGACTCCCAAAAGATCAGAAGAGGAATATATAGTTGGAAATTCTTGAATCCCCCAAAACTACATTACCTAAAATTCCTTTCTGTTTTACCTAGAATCCTTTTCCCTTTTCCTGCATTCTCCCATTTGTGTGATTGGTTGTAAGTTGGTTGTAACCACTCCCTCTTCTTCTCTTCTCTTATGATTGGACTAGGTAGTTTAGGTAACTATTACTTTAGTGGTTATTAATAAAAATTTTAAAATATAATACTTAGTTATTAAATATTATATTTAAAAACCCACAGGTGGAATATTTTCATTTCTATTTTGCCATCTGATCTTAAGGCATCTGGGCAGTTTTTCATTATAATTTCTGATTTCTGGAAATATAATGTCTAGGCCTGTTTTTTGATAAGATATGGTGACCAACTGTGAATAACTTAACTATTATCAGTAATGCAAGGATCCAAGACAACTCCATTGGAATCATGATGAAAAAGTCACCACCACAGAAATAACTTATAGAGTCTGAATGCAGATTTAAATATATCATCCTTCAACTTATTTCCTTCATGAATTTTTCTAAGCAATATATGTCTTCTTTTACTACACAATGAACATGGAAATATGCATTTTATGATAGCACTTATACAACCTATATCATATTACCTACCCATCTCAGAGAGGGGAAAGGAGTATAGAACATGAATTTCTAAATAGCAGAAAACAGTTATCAAAATTATATCTACATGTAGCCTGGAAAAAAATTGAAAAATCCATTATATGAGTGAATGATATTGATATTAGGCTAGGAGAGAACAATTAGAACAGGAAATATTATAAGACTCAACAACTAAATAAAAAGAATGAATTTCTCCCAGAATCTCCAAAACATTTAAATCAGTAATGAAAGATTCCCAAACAATTGTACCTCAAAAACTTTGATATTCCTAGCACTCCTCAAAGATAGGTCCTCATCCTCCTCTCTCTGTCTCTGTATCCTTTCTCTTTGTCTTTGTCTTTCTGTTTATCTGTATCTCTGGATCTGCTCTATCTCTCTTTGGCTTTGACTCTCTACTTTTTCTCCCTGTCTCTGCCTCTATGTCTGTCTCTTTCTCACTCTCTTCCTCCTTCCTCATTCTAATAGATTGTACTCAAGGAGGCAGTTTTTTTTTATATTTGCACTTGCTTTTTTGACTCTTCTGATGCCAAACTAGAAAGATCTTATAGAAATCTCTAGCGAGAATGAGTATGCAGGTTCTGAATATTCTTAATTCATTACCTGTTTCTAAATGCTAAAACATAATACTAAATTTAAAACTCTTTACAGTATAATCGTGACATAGACTGTATATGCCTCCATTCCCTGGAGGGAATAAAGTTGGACTAATATTATATAATTGAAAAAATGCTTATCTCCCTCTGGGAGCATCATTTCTTCACACTCCCAAAGACTTATATATACTTATTCTTCCATTTTAAAATCTGTCCAGATATTATTTTACTAGGATTATTTTCCAAACTGAGGCTTTAGAGAGTCAGATATTATATTTGTTCTTCTGGATGCAGGAACATCCAACTTTTAAAGCTGAGTTAAAACATACAACAATGAAAATGATTTATGCCAATCTTCAGGCATCTTTCTAATGGGGGAAAGTAAATACTTGTTCTCAGTTTCTCAGAAACTGTGTGCACAGTGGCTGGCTTCTTCCACTTCTGTGGACAGAAAAGACTTACTCTTAATGGTTTACACTAATCTTAATTTGTTGATTTCTGGCTTATAATCACCAGCATTTTTCATGTTTGTACTAAACTAAGTGTCTGAAGGGGGTATTTGACCAGTGGGGGAAGCCAGATGTGGCTACTAGTGAAATTCATTACAAGTCAGTGCTGAAGGGCAGTCAATTTTATTAAGCTATGAGTGTTAGGGTAGAGATATAACAACTGCATTTCATGTTAGTAATATATTACAAGTCATTTATTATATTTTATATTTATTTATCTGGGAGTATACTTTAGGCAGTGGTCACTTAGAATCTCTGGGTTGAGAAAAGCTATAAAATGGGTTAAAAGCTGATTAAATTTTGTAGCATGGATGGATGTAAGGGTCTCTTTGAATCATCTCCCTGAAATCCCTTGGATTCATCATTCCACAGCCGTAAGTTTCCTAGATATTTCCTTCATTTTATAAAAGAGATATTCTTTATGTATGTGTGTATGTGCATATATTTTTGTGTGTAGAATTAGAATAATTGAAATTGGATATTGGAGAGACTTTGATACCAAAAAATAAAAGTTTTAGACCTGCTTTGATTCACTCCGAGAGAATTCTTCTTCTTTTTTGAAGGAGCAAAAAAGCAAACAAAACATGAAAAAGCAGTCTAAAAATAGACCTGAGAAAAAGCCAGAAAAATCTAAGTGACATGGACTTCCAAAAGTGGTGGTCAATTAAG